>NC_052053.1:50816668-51183543 GCF_903992535.2 Arvicola amphibius | reverse complement strand
AATAGCAAAGCACCACTGAGGAGCCAAGGATAGCTGTACTGTGGGTAGAACACCATTGCCCTTTTAGAGGAAAGCTGCTCAGACTAAATTCTAGCCCTAACCAGCTGCCCAGTGCTGGCACACACGAGTGTGATCCCTGAACCCCTTTTCCTGAAAGAACACTGCTTGCTATCGTTAAAAGCAAACCAAACTCAACAGCTGCCGCTGCTCACATGTGTTCTGATGGCCCCAAAGCCCAGAGTCTGTTATTAGTACTGTACCTAACTTAAAAGGAGGAAGTGGGAGCTCAGAGAGTTGTGAAGTCACTGGCTAGTGTTAGAACCAGTCAGTCACCAAGTGTCCTGGTGGAGTTGGGGCTTGCATTTCCATCTGCAGGGTCTGGGCTTGGTGGGGTGATTGGAAGGAACAGAGTCCCTTGTTGGGGGCCTGACACCCAAGCTCTAGGTAAGTCCGCAGTGCTAGTGACCGGTGGAAACTCTAGATGTCCAGGAAGGTAGGGGGCCCTGCCTAGGGACACGCAGCAGGTAAGAGCCCAAATTGAACCTCCAAGGGGCTTACATTAGTACCATGCTCCCCATGTAGCCCTTGGCCTCCCTAGCAAGCATTTGTTTTCCCTAAGGATTCTAACCTGTCTTCTGCTAGTTTGGCAGTTCTGAATGGGCAATAATGAGTCTGTTTACTTTTGCTTTCTTGCTATTTATTCAACTAATTGCATCCCAAGAGAAATAACCCCCCCAGCATTCCACAGCCGCCTTAAGCTGGGGACTAGCGCCACTCCAGTCAAAGTTCCCCTCCTCGCTTTCTCCCATGACCAACAAAGAAAAGCAAACCCAACTGTTTTCCTTGGCCTGGAAATTAAAATAAAAACACCGATCCGAATCGCTTTTCCACATTGTGTGGTGAGGAGTTTCCATTGTGCCGGGCTTCCCTCTCCCCACCACCAAGGCTGCAGTGACCACGTGGCAGGATGGCCTCTGCACATGGGGAAGTAGACTCCCTAAGCCTGGGTTCACCCAGCCTCCAGTGGGTTGCATCTGAGTGTCCCCATTTGGCCTGTGTGGTGGGGCCACATACTGTGTGTCTATATCCCTCTTGCCACCACAGCACTGTAGCCCAGGCAGTGGACTGCTCTGAGGAAGAAGCATCATTTTGGTGACACAGAAGTGTCTCCTGCCCAATGGCAGCGGCTACTGCCCTGGGATATACTTCTGAGTTCTTATCCCAAAGATTAGGAATGAGAAAAGTTCAGATAATAATAATAATAATAATGATAATAATAAAAACTCCAGCCAGTTATTTCTATGGTTTGAGCACATTGTTTATGACTTGTCACTGTGTCTTCCCAGCAGCCCTTTGGGAAGGACTTCAGGGCAGCCGTGTAGCTAGGAGCTGGGCCCCACACCTGAGTCCTAGGAACAGCACGGCAATTCCCCCATTTGATTACTGAGGGGCTGGGGTGCTTTGCTGGTGAGCTCTGCCATTCTAGGAGGACACAATCATGGTCTTTGTGGGTTTGTGTTTTTCTAGTATTCTTTCCTTTTTTTTAAAGATAGGGTCACATGTGCCTCAGGCCAGCTCTGAACTCCTTGTGAGGCTGGGGATCACCCTGCCTCCACCTCTCCAGCGTCAGTGGTATGTGTTATCATATCCCATTTATGCAGTGCTGCAGATCAAACCAAGGGCTTCCGTAAATATTAGGCAAGCACTCTGCCTGCTGAGCTCTCTCTCTAGTCCTAGAACAGCCATTTAGTTACCATAGAGATAAGTCAAGGCTAATAGCAGGGCAGGCGAGGAGACTGCTGAGACCTGAAGACCGTGAGTCGTTTGCCTAAGTCATGGAACTACTGAATAATGGAGTTAGGTAGCAGGTGCTCCAGATGCACCAAAGCAACCCTGCTATGGAAATGACAGTGTGCCAAGGAACCCCAAGAAAAGCTTTCTGATTTTCTAGGCAGGAAGAAACTCTTGTGGTTCTGCAAGCCAGCCTCTTGAGGGGTACGTCCCTGCTCAGTCCAGGTTGTCATCTGATGGAAGAGACACTACCCGAGCTAGCACTGCACTGCCAGCTGTGAGCACAGACCTGTGGAGGCATCCCAGACATTCTGGAGACCTGAGAAGTAACCTTTGCCAAGGCCACGAGGCCCACATATGCCTGGCCCTGCCCTCCAGCTGTGTTTCAGTGAGTCTGAGGGACCAAAGCATGAATGGAGATGGCAAGTCTGAGATCAGGGCAGCAGAGAGCCCAGCAAAAACGTAAACACCAGCAAATGGCCATTCTCAAAAAAGCTGCAGGAAGACTGGGCATGCCTGCAGAGTGGTATCTAAGCCAGCAGCTGACCCAGGATAAGGAAGGATCAGCTGCAGAGAAAGTCTCAAAATGAGCCAATAGTATTAAGAATAATGGCTGTCCTTTGTTATGCATGGGTGTACCCCACACACTCTGTCTTGTTCTATACATAGACAGCTCCAGGTACCGGTTGGCCTGCCTGAAGCCAGTTGTCCTCCGTGATTACTATTAATAGCATCCAGGCAGCATGTTTTATGACTCCTGACCTAGGAGACAAGTCGTACCTGTATTGGGCAGTGAGGAAAAACCAGGCCCTAAGCTATTGGGTCACTTGGAATAAACATCTGGACCCAGATTTGATGAACACTGCAGCTCCGTGCCCTCACTTCAAGGTTACCTCTCCAGTCAGTAGAAATAAAGATGCCTATTTGTTTGATTGTTTAATGGCCAGGATGCAGTTGCTTCTTACTCTTGACCAGATGAGCAGACATTGCTTTCAAGTCAGTACAAGGGTGAGTCTTGTTGGATGTTACAAAGAGCTTCTTGATCTGTGAGTGGTGAGACCCCAGAATGGGCATTACAGATGAACAGTGGTAGACTCACCTCGGACAACCTGGAGAAGGAACTGTGTATCATTTGTCCTCCATGATTCACCCCAGCCTGGAGGCCAGGGAGGGAATAAGCAGTCTTCAATCCAGGATCCTGAATCATCCCTCACTAGGAGGCCATGAAGGCCCCCAGGGAGGCTGCAGCCAGCTCTCCACTTCCTCGGTTAGTATTCACCAGACCTTTATGTAAGTCCCCCTCAGTTCAGCCTTCCATCACCCACTGGTTTAGCCTTCCCATCTACCAGTCCTATATCTGGCTCCATCCTGGGGTCAGCCCTGTTGTGGGAGTCTTGGACAGAGGCTTGAACCAGAGAAGCAGAGAAGCTAGGACCGCATCTTCCAGCTATGCCTGGAGAAGTGATGGGGTGGGAGTGGGGCGTGTCTGATGTCCTAGGCTCTCATGCACATGCCATGGGTGAGCTGCTGGCTTCCAGGAAAGGCTGAATGTATGGAGGTGGGCTGTGGTCACACTGTGAGACCGTAGGGCAGAGGGGATGTGGTTAGGCCTGGGGAGCTGAGTGCCTATGCCAGGAGGATGAGGATACTGCTGTTACTTTTCCTTGCTGTGTTATTTGGGAACCATTTTAAGATTCCCCCAAAGTCTACACACTGAACCCTCTGTGCCAGGAATCATGGCCAGCAGAGCAGAGGCAGGGAGTGTCTGCAGAAGCCATTTGAGAGTCCAGCTTCTGAGTTGGCTGCTGCGCTTCCTGCAGTGCCTAGTGTGCTCTGGACCCCTGGCGGGGGGGCGGTCCAGATCTGAGCCTGGCTGTACAGCACTGCCCCAGGTGGCTTCCTGGAAAACTTGGGCATGGTCTGGAGCTTCTCTTCTGAGCCCAGCTGCGTAGCTAACACAAAGGTCACTTCAGCCAACAGGGACAGTCTCATCCTTTGAGCATCAGGACAAGTTCGTTCTGTGCCTGCCTCACACATCATAGGCACTCTGTAAGTAGGAACTGTGAGTATACCCATTTCAAAGATGAACACACAGAACTGAGGGATAAGGACAAGAACCAGGACCAGAGCTGCCAGATGGTGGGCCTGAGACAGCTTTCTTACCCACATGCTCGTAAGTAGACTTCAGACAGAGTATGATGTTGCCCAAGTAGACCAGGAGCTGGCTAAGGCTGGCATGACAAAGGAGACTCCTGACCTTCCCCTGCTCCTCCTGCTGCAGTGTCAGGTCCTGTGTGCCAGCACCCCAGTTTCAGAGGTATTTGGGGAATTAGGCTTAGGACATTTGGTGTGCTAGGCTAGCATACTACCCCATAGTTCATTCCATACACACTTCCAGCTCTGAATAAAACTCACATGGCATCAAGTCAGTGTCCTTACATACATACACCTTACCTTCATGTGCTTTTTGCCTGGCAAACCTTCTCCTGTAATTCTACCTGGTATGTGTCTGTCTTTCTTCCTAAGGTGACCTCTTAAGGCCACCTCTCTGTTATGAACAGTTATGGCCATCTCCACCTAACACCCAGAGCTCAGACTACCCTGCTGGCTGCCCCAGAGTATGGCTTTGTAGAGTCCCTCAGAATGCTCAGCTCCTAGTATAGCACCTAGACAACTAGATGCTAAGGACTACATTCATTCCATGGATTTTCCTGGCAAGTCATGATAACTAGAGCAGGAAAAAAAAAAGAGGTATGGTTCCTGTTGCCCAGGGGGTCCATAGTAGCAGACATTCCTAATGCTTGTGGCAACACTTGGGGAGAGCTAAAGGGCCCTGTGATCCAGCCAGGATGGGAACTAGAGGAGGTGGGTCAAGGGAGAGGGGAAGTGCTCCAGGTGAGACCTTGTCAAGAACAGTGTATCTGTCCCTCAAGGTCCATGGTCTGTGTGGTTGAGAGCAAGGCCTGAGGTTTGCCTCATGGCTCAGGTATTCATCCAGCCTGCAGATCTCTGCTGTCTGGAGTGTGTTCTGAAGATTGATTTAGCAGGACAAAGGAAATGCAGTCTTCCGTGGCAGAGGGTTGGAGGAGGATCTACCCCTGGTAGGGCTTTGGCATTCTGGAAACCAGGAATCTCTGGGAGGTGAGAAGAGTTCCTTCTGAACTTTTCTGTGGTGGTCTCAGCTGCCTGGTTGAGGACTAAGTGACAGGCCAAGCCTCTGGGGCTGCTGGCCCCAAGACAGGCTGGTTTTACCAGGGAGTGGACCTGCACAATGGCTTGATTGTCAGAGGCCTGGCTCCCCAGCCAGCCATCTTAGCATTCCTGTGATGAGAATGTGTCTCAGAGTGATGTGCACATGGACAGTATGCTATAACCCTCCCTCAAGCAGTTATTGAATCAGCCTTCCGGAGCACGGTACAGCTCCAAATAAGGTTTCTGGAGTGTGCTGTCTATCCCCACAAACTCCAGGACGCCTACAGCTAAGTGGCCTCTTCGGTGTTTCACATAAATTTACAGAAAGACCCCTTCTCCATACACCAGTTCCTCCTGGAGATTCTCCTACATGGCTGTGCCAGATGACTGTGGGCTGGGCTAGAGTGGCCAGGTCAAAGTAAAATGTTCCCCTTTGGCCCACTGATGGAGATATGTGGAAGAGGTGCTGTTTCTGCACCTCACTTCTCACTTCTCATCTTGGGGACCCTTTCAGTTGCCAGGACCACCTCTTATGACTCATAGCATCTGTTGGGTGTGTATGGTGTCTGTCTGCCTCATCTTGGTGGGCTCAGGTTCTACACAGCAGTTTCACCGTGTGTACTCTAAGTTGAGAACATTCCAGATGAAGTAGGCTATGATTAAATGAGAGGCCAGAGGCTGAATATACCTTCTGTCTGTTTTGTTTCCAGATGCCTGATGCTGCCTCGGGAACTGTTAGGTGTGGCATAGTGTAGATAGTGAGCTCCCACATAGCAGCCTTGAATTATTTCCCCAAATAGTGATGAGAGAATTCCTTCTGGTCACGTGAATGAATATTTACTTAAGGCACTGGCCCCCACGTGGATGGTGTTAGGTTGTGGGGACAGCAGAGAACATGCAGCCACACTTTCTATGCTGCAGATGTAGTCTCCACAGAGAAGGCAGCATGGAGACCAGGGAAGCACCCTGCTCTCGGAGTGATTAGGGGCAGCAAAAACAGACTTGACTGCCAGTGACACAGGGTGGTGCTAGAATAGGAGGAATTAGGATACTTTGTGGAGTTGTAGAATAGGATGGAAAAAGGCAAAGGCTTTAGAACTATATCCTAGGTTCAAGTCCCATGGATCACATGACTGTCACCTTAGATAAGTTAGCCTTCCTGAGCCTTTATTCTTCCATCTGAAAAGGAGGTGCTAAAACCAGAACCTGTTTCCTAGAGTAGGGGTAGGGATGGAATGGTATAAAGTGCCTGCTCAGTGGCTAACTTTGTAGACCTTTGTGGGGTCCTTGCCTGTAAACCCATAGCTGTGCTAGGTAATCTCCAGGATCATGCATGCTGCCCACCTATCTCTGCACTGTGTCTGTCCTTGCCTAGTGATAATCTATTTGTGTTAACCAGGTTCACAAAGCCAGAGCATACAGAGGCCAGAAAGCCACCACGTCCAGATTATAACAGAAACCTTCAGTGTCACCCACTCTAGAAGCTTGGGCTGGAAAGCATGTACCTCATGGCCACTTTCCAAATGCCTCCAAGACCTCAAGAGCCCATTTGGCCCTCTGGAATTGTGGGAGGAAAGCTGCTGTCCCTGGGCTCAGATTCACTGGTATCGTGTGGCACTAGTCCATCATGGCCAGGCTTGCTGGAGGCTTCTCTGCCTGTCCCTCTGAAAGACAGGTATGGCTGGCGGTCCTCTTGAGGGACCATGGAAGGTCCATGTTTCTGCAGTTCTGACAGGGATGTCAGTAGGCAGACCAGGAGCACCCAAGGTGGTGCATTGTGTCACTATGCCTGCAAGAGTAGTACTGGAGGTTTTGATCTGTTTCTATATTTCCTTCGAGTATTCTTCTTTGCTGCAGAAATGCTACAGGTAGCCTCAAACCCTAGGTCTAGATGCAAAGACCTCACCCTTTAATACAGTGTCTCACATAAAATTATTCTGTTGCTACTTGATAACTGTAATTTTGCTACTGTTATGAATTGTAATGTGAATATCTGATATGCAGGATATTTGATGTGTGACCCCATGTGGGGTTGAGAACTGGGGTACTTGTTCCCCCCTCTGAACAGTTCTGATGGTTAGGCTCTCAGTAACTAGTCTTCGGAGACTAGCACTGGGCTGTGGACTAAGGTCTCATGTACCACCCCAGAGAACAGTGATGTATGACTCAGAGTGGCCCTGAAGTCACTGTGAGATGGAAACGGTTAGGTGTGTGTTGTGGGGTAGCTGCAGGTGCCTGCTCATCTACTGCAGAGCTGGGCACTCTTACTGCTCCATTTCACAGGTCAGGAAACAGGCTCAGGAATTCTGTGATCTCTCAGAGCCATTGAGCTAATTCTCAGAACAGCTCAGACTTGGAGCCGGCTCATAATCTCTGCCATACTCTGCCTGTACTCGGAAGAACCCATGTGGAGAGCATTGAGCTAGCTTCAGAACTAGTGTTCTCAATCTTCCTCCCAGCCCCTGTAAAAAGAGATCTTTTTCTGAGTGACCACACTGGCCTCTGGGAACTCTCCTACTCCCGCAGCAGAGGCAATAGCTGACCCGTGACACAGATGTCACAGGGAGAGGGGAGGGATCGACAGAACATTTCTGTTTGGAAATTATCTCATGCTGAGTCTTTCAAGGGACTCCTTATGTGGCGCCTGCAGCGTCCCCTCACGAGGCCACCAGGAGAGCATGCCCTCCAGTTTCTCAGCATCGCCTGCTAGTTGGAGACCTGGGGGCCATCTGCTGTGTCCTTGGGCACAAGGGAAAGTCAGGACAGCACTTTGCCCCACTGACAGAAACTTGTGTGTGACATGTTGTGTCTCGCACAGGACGCCTCTGCTCCTGGCCCACTGGAAACCTGTGAGCAGGCGCTGCCTGGCTGGGGGCACTTTCTGAAAGAGGGCTACCACTGCCTCAGGCAGGTCTGCTAATGTACTAGCATTTTCTCTAGCCTGGGTGTGCAGGAGGAGCCAGAGCTTAAACATAACTTGCCAAATCCTCTGCTCCCCTGTCACTCTCAGGCGGCTGCCTCACAAGTACACACTAACACACATGTATGTGCCCAGTTTACCAACCAGTGTCCAACAACCATTCTGGTTCACCTCGTAGGCTCTTTGTGTGAAAGAGGTGAGTGAGGTATACCAATGAAGTCCTCAACATCCCAACCCCACGCTCCGTGCCTCAACACCACCCTGGCCAAGTAGTCTTAGTCCTCTCTCTCTAGTCAGATGCTTGGTGTGGCTCCAAGTAAAAGCAAGGTCTGACCCCCCGTGGGGTCCAGCTGCACACCCCCAGATGGAAGGGGAGTCAGGATTGCTCACCCCTGGCCCATCTCAAGCCCCCTTCCCCTGGATGCTACAGTTGAGAGCTGGCCGCTTACCTCTTCTCTCCTGTTTGACTCTGGAGCAGCCCTTCACATGCTTCCCGATGCCATCAGTGGGGCAGCCTGACCATGGCCTCCAGGAGGGTCCCGAGTCCCAGGCTGTCTGGCAGCCCTGCCTTACTGGCCTCTGCTGGCAGCAGCCCGTGCTCTCAGAGGCTCTTAGGGATGGAACTGGCTAGGGTGTCGCTGAGGCTGCTCCTCACTGCTCTTCCTCACAGTGTGGCCTGCAGCTTCCTCAGTGCATGCTCCTTGCAGGTCCTGGGCTTGGGGTCCATACCCAGGCCGACTCAGCAGCCTCAGTTGAACTCCAGGTTCTTTGTGGAGGCTTTACATGCCGCCAGAGGAAACTGTGAGAGCAGCCTGACCCTGGTTGGCTGCAGGCACTTCTCTCCGCCCACTAGTGCAAGAGGATCCCCCAGGCCCCAGAAAGGCTCTGGGCCTCCCCTCAGCTCCAGACAGGGGCGGGCCGCCTGGTGATGTCACACTAGCTCTGGCCCCAGCTGGCCCAACCCCTCCTTCTTTGGCACAGGCAGCCTGGCCAGCTCTGTTCCTGGCTCACCCGCCTGCTACACTCCCTGAAGCCTGATGTTCCTGGGGTGTCCTGTGCAGGAAGAGCACTCCCTGATACTCGGGTAATGGTTGGGATCAGCTGCAGCTGTGCAGCAGCTGCTTGGGAATCCAGCAGCTCACTCTTTTCCTGTGCATCGCCCTACTAAGCCCTCAGGACCCTTCTCCAGAGGCCACATTCTTCTCTCCAAACCACTTTGTCCCCGCAGAAGGCCAGCCTGAGGTAGTAACCCACAGTGGACAGTGGAAGTACTGGATTGGGGACCACACTGGAAGGAAACTGTCACCTACCACCTGAGTTGCCTATCTTGGGCTTCCTTTCCCTCGGCATAAGTGAGCCACAAGTCTACAACTGGGAACTTTCTGTTACAGGTTCAAGGCCAATGTGGGCTGAGTGGGCAGGTGGGCTGGACTCATATTCCAAGTTCCTGCTGTGTGACCCTGCCAGACTCAGTGAACAAATGATGGAGTCCCTTGGAGCTGTCAGTTGTGGCATTGGCTGCGATCATGGAACTCTAAGAGTAGAAAAGGGAAAGATGACACTCATTTCCCCAAGCTAGAGTCCTCTAGATGTGTCAGACCTGGGCTGGTTAGAGGAAGGCCAGGCAGGTTACTGGGCCTTCTGTAGGAGCGTGGGGAGGGGGAACCCTCAAGTCCCACCAACAGGCTCTCCTGTTGATATTAGCAGCGATGTCTTTGTACAGCTTTAGTAATGGTGACTTGTAGGTGCACACTAGGAGGGAATCTTCAGTGGACCACTCTTACACCAGGGCACCAGGAGGCACATCCTGGTCCCTAAAATGACAGACTCACTGTGGTTTCCCTCTCCCCCCAGGACTGCCACCCTTCTGTTCAAGAAACACATTTTTTCCTTCCTTAGCTTCTCCTAAGCCTACCTGGCTCCTCCCTTTTTCTGGCAGTCCCTGCCTTTCTTAGAAGAGACTATGGACCTTGTAGGACATCACTAGCCAGAGAGTTGGACTGGACAAGAAATTATCTTCTACCAGCAGATGAAGGTGCCACACACTCTGTGGTCTGCCTGGGACCTAGACAGGTTTCCTGTGGCCAAGCACCTCTCCTGAAGCCGTACCTTTGGCAGGAAGAGGTCACTATATTCTTCAGGCCAAGACACACAGCACGCTGAGGTTCTGTCCTGTCTTTTCCCTTTCCCCGCTCTGTCATATCTCTCCTTCTCGCTTCTGGGTGTATTTGTGAAGATGCTGCTGTTAGCAAACACCTTGTCCTCTGACAGCTGATACCCCGAGCTGGGACAGAGACCACGGGGTCTGAAAAGTGCTGGATGCTGAGGGTGCAGCTCACCGGGAGATGTAGCAGCCAAGGCCAGCTACCTGATGAGGTAACTAAGCCCAGACCCATAGAATAGCACAGACCCAGTAGGCAGTTCAGGTAGATAAGGGAGTGTTGAGACTGGGAGGAGTGGGTAAAGACACTGTGGTAGTTTGCTTCCTCAATGATGGCCCTAACATCTCCCAAGTTACCAGGCAATTCTGACACTCCTCCCATTAGAATTTGTGTCTATGCTGAGTCCTCACAAGTCTGTGAGGGTGCTGGTTTGTAACACTGTATCATGAGGTAAAGGGACCAGAGAACAGGTGGTCAGTTACAGGCAGGTTGACATCTGTTCTATTCCTAGAGCCTTGAGCAAGTCAGAGCCTGAGTTCGGGGTCACAGCTCATGACAGATAGTATCGCCCCTCTATCATGTGTGGAAAGTTGTCCCCAGATGGTTCCAGCCCCTAAGTACCAAGTTCCCCCTGCCTGTATTTACTCTCTGCCATGCAGTCTTCCTGTTAGGGTCCTGGAAGTGAAAGAGAGAAAGAAACTATCCACCTCTGAATCCTGGCACACAGCTTAATGGAATAGTTGTTAGGATACTGAGTTTTGATGTCATTTGTTAGACCACAGTAGTAGCTGGAGAAGATACTTCTGCAGGAGCAGTTATATGGCTCTCTTGTGTTTTGTTTTGTTTGAGTCAGGAACCTATTACATAGCTAAGGCTGGACTCAAACTCAAAATCCACCTACCTAAGCCTCCTGAATGCTGGGATTGCAGGCACATACCACCATGCCCAGTCACAAGGCATTCCTTAAGTGGAGCTGAGTGAGAGAAGAGCATTTTGGTTGAGGAGAGATGAGGCCCTATTAGAGAGGTGGAATTAAATGCCAAGGATCCAGTAACAGGCTTTAAGAAACACATGGCTGGGATTGTCTTTGTAAAAGACCACCGTTGAGGGGCCTGCCACTGGGAGCCACGGGCTGGCCATCTGAAGCTGTGGCTATGGTTGTAGTCAGTTGGTGAGAAAGATAGTTGGAGGTCCTAGGACTTGGTTAATGGCAAAGGGAGTCTTCAGGACCACCACAGCCTTGGCTGACAGATGCAGCACATGCATGCGAGTTATTGTGGTATTTCTGTTTGAGTAATCCCAAGCTCCAACACTGCCAACAAGTGGGGAAGAGCCCCAGAGTAGCCTTGTCCTGCCCATATTTGCACAACCCTTGCCCTTTGGGGACCCGAGGCAGTCCTGGTGGGGAGCTCAGGCCTCAGAGTGAGTTTCTGCTTCCACCACATAGTTCCTCTGAACCTTCTTCCCTTTCCCTCATTTACATTACCATGTGGGTAATGTAAGCATCTACCTCAGAGAGCTATGAAAGAAATTGAGTGGCTGAGGAGATGGCTCAGCTCTTAAGAGCACTAGCTACTCTTCTAGAGGCTCTGAGTTCGATTCCTAGCACCTGTATGGTGGCTCACAATCATCTGTAACTCAGTTCCGGGGATCTAGCACCTTCTTCTGGTCTTCTTGGGTACTGGGCACCCAGACAAACATAGAGGCAAACCATACACATAAAATAAAAACATTTTGAAAATATTAAATAAGATGTGATGCATTAGTTCAACAAGTCTGGCTGTGTTCAACCCAGTGAATGCTGGGTATAGTAATCTGGTACCTTCTTTACTGGTCTGTCAGCTCCTGTGTGGACATGCATTCCCTCATGGTTTTTGATTTTGAGACAGGGTCTCATGTATTCTAAGGACTGAACTGAACTGTGTAGCCAAGGATGACTTTGAAGTTCTGATCTTCCTGTCACTACTTCATGATGCTGGGGTACAGGCATGTTGTGCATCGCTAATCCTGGATTTTGTGGAGCTGGGGGGTCAAACACAGCGCTTCTTGCATGGTAGGCAAGCGCTCTACCGAGTGTCCCTCCAGCCTTGTTTCTATTGTGCTGACTTGGGACACAGGGTTCCTCCACCTCGGCCTGAGTTGCAGGCAGGTACCATCACATTTGACTATAACTGTTTTTTTTCACCCCTCTGTCTTCTTTGAAGTTTTCCTCTTCTCTTTGGCTTCTCACAGTCTGTGATAGGTTAATAGTGATGCTCTTTGCATGATTTTCCCATGATGTTCCCTGAATCTCTTGTTCCAGTGGCTGCTTTTCTCTTTCACTAAATTTAGGACAGGGGGTTTTATTTCTTAAATGTTTTTGTACAATGCTTTCTCTCCCTCCCCCTTCAACTCCATTTACACACTGTTGTCACTGGAAGTTTGTCTGTGTATGTGTATCTCCTCCCATGCTTCGGTGCAGATCTCTCTAGTTCCCATTTTGCTGACCCTTTCTTCTGTTTATCAATCCGTTAATTTCAATGGAAACATTGTGTTAGGTACTGTACTTTTCATTTCATAATTTCCACTTGGACTTATTTAAAAGACAGACTCTTGATAGGTAGCCCAGGCTGGAAACTCTGTATAGCCCAGGCTGGCCTCAGACTCAGAGATCCTCCTGCCTCTGCCTCTCTGGTATTGATATTAAAGATGTGCACCACCATGAACAGCTAGATTTAAAACAAACAAAATCCCAAAAAGCTAGAGGATAATTTTTTTTGGAACGTGAGAGAAAACAAAAAACAGGACAGGAAAGCTGGAGACCACAGTGGTTGCTGGAGGAGATGGGTAAGTAAGGCTTGAGAAAAGTTATGCTTTCTGAGTGAGAGGTTGAGATGAGAAGTCAGCAAGCTGCTGAGCAGGAGGTGAATATGCCCTCAGGGTCAAGACCAGAGGAGTTTGGTTGCTCTGTTGAAAGGGAAATGATTTGTGTGGGGCCACATTTGCTGAATTGGAACTCAGATAGCTTCAGCACTGTGGGTCTGTGGTGATGACCTGGAGGGAGTGACGAGCTCTGTGGGAAGTGCTCTCCATCTTCTGGTTTGGACATCTTCTTGAGGGTGTGAAACTGCATTTTCTCCTTATCACAAGAGATCTCTGGCCTTGTCTGGACAAGGGACACTTCTGCGACTACATCAAAAGGTGTTATCAGCCATTGCCTAGGCCATTTGTAAGGTGCTTTCTGACCACCAGCTATGATATATGTCATGTCTGTATTCATATGTCTCCAGAAATGGGGAGGGGTACCTACTCTTTCCTTCTTTGTGTGACTGTCATTTCTCTTCTGAGAGGACTTGTTTTAACCTTCATTTCCTGAAACTCTTATTTTCATTCTATTTTGTGTGCATTGATATTTTGACTGCATGTATGTCAGTGTGAAAATACCAGATTCCATGAAACTGGAGTTACAGGCAGTTGTGAGCAGCCACATGGGTGCTGGGAATTGAACCCGGGTCCTCTGGAAGAGCAGCCAGTGCTCTTAACCTCTGAGCCATCTCTCCAGCCCTTGAATAGCCATTTTCAAATCCTTGTCTACCAAATCTAATATCTGAGTTTATTGACTTGGGACGGGAGGGGATGTGGGTTTTGTTTTTTTTTTCTTGATCACGCATCACGCATTTCTGCTTCTTAGTGTCTCTGAGACTCTTCACTATGAATGTGGCGCATTGAAGAGACTCTTCCAGTCAGATGTGTGTTTTGTCCTAGCCAGTAGTTAAGTCACCTGGCTAGTGTTTAGGGTTATTTTGGTTTTGTGGACTTAATGTAGGATGAAGCCTTTAGGGGTTTCAGAAAGCCTGTTTACAAAGCTGCTTTAGCTCGGTAGGACTTGAACTCCAAACTCTACCCTCCAGCAAATTGCTGGACTCTCTTTCTTCCAGCTCCTTCATTAACTTGTGGTTTTTTTCCACATGGGACATGCGTGTTTAGGGCAAGCTAAAAATTGGATGGAAATATGTACAGCAATTTTTGGCCTTCCTCTTCTGTAACTCTCTCCTTCCTGGTGTTCCCCTCCCCGCCATTTCCAGCCACAGGGTCCAGCCTCTTGCCTGTCTTCTCCAGACCTGTGTTTTATGTCTGTCTGTCAGTACCACACCCCAGGAAGTGTTCTAGTGTACCTCCCTCCGTCTAAAGCCATCTCATCCACCACCCTGCTTCTCTTGTTCCTGGGGCTTCTGACAGGTGTTTCAGATGTCTCTCAGAGTTGGTGCAGTCACATGGTGCATCTCAGTCAGGGCCTGCCCTCTTCACCCTTGGTCAAACTACTCTGTTGGGAAATCCCCATCTCACAGTACCACCTGAGAGTTAAGAAATGGCAGTCTTCTCATGCCTCGTCAGAGCATCAAGCTGTGTATTCCAGAGACATCGCTCACTCTCTCGTTTCATTACAGTTTAGACCTTGACTGGTCCCCAGCCTGTGGTACTATTGGAACTTGTCAGAGGTCCAGCCTAACGGGAGGAAGTTAGGTCGTTCTGGTGAAACAGCGAAGTAAGCACTGTTACAGCCACCATCGTGCAACCAGGGCTCTTCTACTCTGCAGCCTTGGTACTGTCCCAAAGCAACAATAACAAGCTATGGGGTGGATCTGTAAGCCCCAGGAAAGCCTTCCCTTCTGATAACTTGATGATCTCAGCTGTCATGTCATAGTAGCAGTAATCTCTAACACCGTATGAGGGAACTGCTTCAGGTCTGTATTTCTAATTAGCAGAGTGGGGCTTGGTTCAGTGAGGTCCTGGACACTGAAGCAGAGGAGCTGGAATTGAACCTGTATAATGCCAGGAGGAGCACACTGTCCTGGGGGAAAAATTGCATTTCTTCAACTCCAAAGCCCTTTTTCTTCTTTTTGATCTTTGAAATCAGGATGTGTCTCCTTGCTGAAGAAAGGCCATAGACCCATTAGCACTATTTTGTGGTTTTTGTTTTGTTGTTGTTTTTGAGACAAAGTTTCTCTGTATAGCACTGGCTGTCCTGGAACTTGCTCTGTAGACCAGGCTGGCCTCAGACTCACAGAGATCTGCCTGCCTCTGCCTCCTGAGTGCTGGGATTAAAGGCGTGCGCCACCACTCAGCTTTTACCTGTCCTTGTTTCCCCAAAGTATTTGTTTGGCTGCCATTTGTTCCTTTCTAAGACATGACATACTTCAAAGTTGAAGACTTGACTGCTGGAAGAAAGGGTAACAGTTTTACATGCTGAGGCTTCAGAGAGATTGGGGATGAAGAGGCAAAGCCCCGCCTCTCCAGGTCAGCTGATCTTAGAAGGACACAGGGAGTGTCCAAGCTTCAGGAAGCTGGTAGGATGCTGTAGCCTCCATCCACCCAGATGTAAGAAAACCAGCTGACACAAGCCGGCTGCTCCCTCCACCTCTTGTGACTTGCTGCCCTGCATCCAGCAGGAAGCTGCATGTTCTCTGACTCCGTTAAACAAAATCTGAAGACTTGGTCAGCAGGGAGTCCTCATGGCAGAGTACTGTCCAGTGTCGCCAAGGGTATTCAGGCACCGCAGAGAATACTTGAGAATTCGGGTCTTTTAAGCACTGATCAGACACATGTATTTAGGCATCAGAGTGGGCTGTGCACTTGCTGTGAAGTAGCTTCACATGATCCAGCTCATTCCTGACTTCTCCATTCACTTGTCAGGGACAGAGTCCAAGCAGCAAGTTTTATCGAGGGGGACGTCACCCAGAGATCAAGCATATTTGTCATTTAATGAACAAATGCTGATTAAGCCTCATCTGGGCACTTTGCTGGGAGCCAGCTTGCTGAGACTTTCCACTGACTGGTTGTCATTTTACCTCAGAATAGTATTTTTTAGTAATACTTACTTAGTTTTACCAAACCCCTCACCTACTGTGTGAGCTGGGGCCCATCCCAAAAGGAGAAACCAAAGTCCAGTGGAAATAGAGGCTCTCTTAGAATTTGATGATTTTATTTCCTCGCAACCAAAATTTCATGTACTTTTCCCATCTCTGATTAAAATCATGCCCATTCACTGTAAACTTGAAAACTATATAGTCATTTCTAGAGCCTAGTCTGGGACAGACAGCCCTCCAGGGAACAGTGTGATGGATGGGGTGGGTGGGCACTACAACCTCCCACTCACTCCAGCTAAAAACCTTGCCTTCATGAAGAATAGCTAACCTTGCTTACTTCCTTGGGATCCCAGAGGCAGCTGGGCAGACTAATATGGTTTCTGGCAAGAGCTTAATAATGTAGTCTTCCCAGGAGTGAGAGCAGTCACACAGCAGCCAGTGCTGCATCTGTACGATTGTCCCCCACAGTCTGTACCTCAGCTTCTGGATTATCTGCTTCTGGCGGAGAAACCTTGACTCCTGAGCACCAAAAGAAAGTTGTTGTGGATAATTAACCAATTGGATGGAAAATGACAAGGTTGTCTCTTTAAACATGCAGCATTTTACAGTGTCCATCCCTTCCTGTTAGGTAGGCCTTCTGCACAGAGCCACAGTGATGCATGGATGCACGTGCTCGCTGGCCTCTGTCAACCCTGCTGATCATACTGGCTGACTCAGTCATGTTCAGCAGACTGGCTTTAGTGACTCTCTTTGGGGAGGGTGCTGCTTCCAGGAGACCCATAAACCCAGGCAGCTGTGTTTATTGTTGCTATGCTCATTCTCCCTGGCTAACAACGCCTTTTCTTCCCAGCCCCCCAGCCCCTTCTCATTCACTGCTTCTTACCAGCTGAGGTACCAGCCACCAGGTACTGCTTTTCTAAGTGGCACTAGCTTAGTCTGAAGGGCTGTCCTACGGGGAGGTCCCTGAGATCCAGTTCTGGGAGCTACAGTCTATGGATCTTACATAACAGATGTATTCTGCTTCATGCTCGTGCTCACGTGGGTCTGGCCTGGTGGGAGGCCTTTCACACGGATGAGCTCATTGCATCCTCAGAACAGGTCCTTTCAGAAAAGGGTCTCCCCACTGTCTCCCCTTGTACGTGATGAGGTGGCTTAGCTCACTTGAGGTTTGGAAGGTGAAATTCATACAACAGTTAGTGGGCAAGCCTGAGTTTGGAGCTGGGCCCCTGGAGACCCAAAGTTCACACTCTTGACAGACTTTTGATCAAGGTAATGCAGGGACACTTAAGGCTGCTTCCAACTCCTTTATCTATTTTCCTATAGCATAGCTGTTTGTTTTTATTGCTACTGTTGTTTGAGACTGGGTCCCCATGTAGCTCAGGTAAGTTTGGAACTTGCTATGTAACCCAGGTTGGTCAAGACTTCGTAATCTTTCTGCTTCAGCTCTTGAAGTGCTGGCATTATAAGAGTGTGCCGCTGCACCCAAGTAGAATAATACTTTTGATGCCCAGAGTTAGTGCCAAGATTGAGATATATGGCTTACACACATAGTAGCTCAGCGGGTGGTAGATCCTTTGTGCTTATGACTTCTGTGAGTTCAATATTCAGTGATCTCAAATGGCTCAGAGTTAACTGAGGACTGTGAAAACATAGTTTGACGAGGAGCCCTTCCCCAAGACTTTCTGACTCAGTAGATGTGGGATGTGGCCCAAAAGTCACACTCAGTTCCAACTAGTTCATAGGAGCACCCATGAGCTATGGCTCACCAAGGGATGACCTTGC
Source organism: Arvicola amphibius (assembly GCF_903992535.2). Taxonomy (NCBI): domain Eukaryota; kingdom Metazoa; phylum Chordata; class Mammalia; order Rodentia; family Cricetidae; genus Arvicola; species Arvicola amphibius. The sequence goes on along the minus strand of NC_052053.1, from coordinate 51,165,850 downwards.
CTTTACTGCTGGAAGTTGTTTCCTGTGCACAAAAACTGGTCCAGCACCAAACAGGAAGGGTGTAGCTTGCCTTCTCCAGTCAGTGCCTAGGAGCTGGCTTTCAGGCTTCCCCTCTTCTGATGCCATTGACTCTAATACAAAGGAACCCAGCATGTAAGACACATGGTGACACCTGGTCTAGAAATCAAGAGTCAAATGACTGATTTTGTCAGTCTGTTTCTGGTTTCCAGTGATGTTTCTGAAACAGACTAGGAAAGAAAAGGAGCCTGGAAAAATAACTCTGTCACAGAAACTACTTCTGCAAATTACCCAGAAAAGCACCTTCTGAAACACAGTTCAGCTAGGTGTGTGTCAGTTTTATGGGTGGAACTGTAGGCCGTGAGGGTAGGCTTAGTGTACTTCCTTTCTCAGCAGGCTGGATGGTCATATGGGCTCCTTAGTTGCCACTAATAAGTTCCAGGGTTCAGCCCAGAGCAGAACATATGCTGATAGTCAAGAAACAAAGAGCCTGGTGGCACAGTGGTGGGCACTAGAGTCATAGGGACCCAGGTTTGCACACTGGACCTCTCTTGCCAGCTGAATGGCCCACAACCAGTAGCTGAACACATGGGTCTCCATTCCCCTCTTTCCAAATCGGGGCTGGGAATGGTGCCTGTTTTATGGGGCTGGTGTGAGAGTGGCATGACCAGTGGGTACCAAAGTGCCTGTGCTGTAGGTTTCCCCTCTCCTCATGGCTAGTATCATCCAACCAGGCGGGCAGGATGTATAGAGTATAATCTCTAGAACCCAGGGCTGAGGTTCAAAGCCCAGCTCCACCATTTGCAAGTTGCATGCTCTTCTTTCTGTCACCCTTCATATGCCCATGACCTTTGTAAAGCAGAGCTTAAAAGCACCACCTTACAGAAGTGCTTTGGCCACTAAGGACATGTTTGTGTCAGATCTTTCACTGTGGCTGGGCTTCAGTGACATTGACTCTGTCCTCCTCCATAGATCTGCAGAGAAGGCAGGAAGGAGCCCTTGGGGAGACAGCGCAGGGCCCTAGGAAGAGAACAGAAGAGGACCCAGTGTACCCCGTGAAACCCTCCCTTCTCCCTGCCTCACCCTCAGCCCCATCCCTGCAGAGAGAAGAGCATCTGAGCTGGGTGTGGCTCTGGGGGCAAATGATCCCCAGGTTCTCCTTCTCTTTCCACACAGCCCTTGCGAGAGCAGGATGTCCACACACTCTAAGGAACTCAGATGCCTGCCAAGGTGGCGTTCCCGCAGATGTCATCCCCCTTTTTGCTACCTGCCAGGCTGGATGTGATGGACCTTTTAGGGACAGACTCTGCAGTGCCCTCCCCTTTCTGCCAGGTTTGTGCTGAGCCGCCTGCTCTGGCACAGTGTTTCAAAGAAGATTCCAACACCTCGAAATCTGCCTTTGAGGCCCTCCCACCCTTCACAGGAAGCCCAGACCGCCCTCGTTTCTATGTGTGCAGAAGCACTTGGTAAACAGAATGCTTGAGCTGTGACTCCCTGGAAGGGGCGAATCCCAGCTGACGCCCGAGGCTCAGCCTATTTTGGGCCTGGTTTCTCTCCGGCTGAGGTCTGTGGTCAGAGTGTTCATCAGCTGCATGCTCCCTCCCCCCCAGCACCCACTACAGGCTCCAAGGAACCACAAAGCTGGTTTCAGGTTCCTTTCCTGCCTGAGTGCTGGCAAGCCAGGCCTCCCGCCTCCACCCCTGCCCGGCCCATGTCTTAGGCCTGGGATCCACTTAGTGCTCTTGTCCTGTGCCCCCTGTGAATATGTGAATACTGTATTCAGAACTACACAGAGAGGAGCTTCACTCGAGAAAGAAAGCATTCACACTGCCATGCAGCTTATTCAGCTCTGTCAGGCTTGTGCAGCAGTTTCCTGCCAGTCAGCCCAGCCACCCTTCAGGAAAGGCACCCTCCTCCCTTACACAGGGGTCTCGGTCTCTCTCTCCCCCTCCCCCTACCTTGCTCTCTCTCTCTCTCTCTCTCTCTCTCTCTCTCTCTCTCTCTCTCTCTCTCTCTCTCTCTCTCTCTCTCTCTGTCTCTCTGTCTCTCTCTCTCTCTCCTTTTAAAAACCTATGATCTCTTTTGGTTGCTAGACTAAATGCAACTTAAATCTGCGTTCAGAACACCTCATTAATAATAGTAAGTATCAGCTAAATATAATCCTGAAATTAAGAGACTATCTATTCAGCACTGGACCTGTCATGCATGCAGCCCCATCTGAGACTTGGTGGAACTGAGAGTGGTCTGGAGGACACTTGCTGAGGTTTGGATTATCATCCTACCCAAGACTCTCTCTGTTCTCTCTTCATTGATCTAATAAAATACCTGGCAAGAGCAGACTGAAGAAGGAGGGCTTGTTTTGTCTCGTAGTTTATACACTCTGTGATGGCCGTTCTTGGTTGTCAACTTGACTACATCTGGAATTAACTAAATGCAAAAGTGCAAGGCACACCTACCTGTGAGGGATTTTTTTTTTCTTAATTTGAAGTAGGAAAATCCACTTATCCGCTTCTGTTCCAGATCTTTGAGGTAGGAAGACGTAGCTTTAATTCTGGATCTTGAGGTAGGAAGACGTAGCTTTAATCTGGACCACACCTTCTGCTGGAAGGCTATATAAGGACATGGAAGAAGGAAACTTTTGCTCTTGGCCTGCTTGCTCTCGCCTTGCTAGCAAGTCCATTCCTTCTCTGTCATTAGAGCCTATTTATTCAGGATCTCAGCACATACTGAAGACCAGCTGAAGACACCAGCCCTGTGGACTGAGCAAGCCAGTACGTAGCACCCTCCATGGTCATGGCATCAGCTACTGCCTCCAGGTTCCTGCCCTGTTTGAGTTCCTGTTCTGGGGTTGGAGAGATAACTCAGTGGTTAAGAGCACTGGATGTTCTCCCAGAGGACCTGGGTTCAATTCCTAGCACCCACATGACAGCGCATAACTGTGAACTCCAGTTCCAGGGGATCTGACATCCTCACAACAATGCATGCAAAATAAAATAAATTATATATATATAAAAAGAAAACCTCCAGAGACATAACATACTCTAAGTAAAATAAATAATTAAAAAAGAAAGGAAGAGAGAGAGAGAGGGAAAGGGAGAGGGAGAGGGAGAGGGAGGAACCCCTATTCTGACTTCTTTGATGATGAAAGTTCTGGAAGTGTAAGCCAAATAAACCCTTTTCTCCCTAAGTTGCTTTTGTCCTGATGTTTCATCACAGCAGTAGAAACCCGGAGTAATGCACAGACCCTCGTGGCAGGAAGGCATGTGGTAATAGGAATATAAGGTGGCTGGTTACTTTGTGTCCCCAGTCAAGAAGCAGAGAGACGGATTCTAGTGCTCAACTCTTCCTCCTTCCGCCTTTCTATTGAGACCAGGATACCAGCCAATGCAATGATGCTGTCTGCATTCATGATGGGTCTTCCCTGCTCAGTTACACCTGCCTGGAAACTCCCCCACAGACATGTCCAGAGGTGTGTCTTCAAGGCAATACCAGATCCAGTCAAGTTGGCGATGAAGGTAAACCATGGCAGTTCCCTTTCCCCAGCTCTGGGCTTTGAAGGTGCCTATGAATTATAACAGCAGCCGTGCCCATCATGAAGTTGATGGTCAGCCTGCACCAGGTGAAAGGGCGGGCACTGTCCTCTCCTGGTGTGAGTCTGCTGATTCTAATCTCCACTGTTTGGTACATACAGTGTATGTTTCTGGAAAGCCAGAAATCGAGTACCGGTCATGGTCACAGGCATTATCTGGCTTCTAGAACTGACATAGATCCTCATGGCTTTATTGTTTAATACACTCTCCCTCTGTATACCTGTGCTGCTTGAATTAAGTTTAAAAATGTCTTTGTTGTGAACAAAGAACCTAGATAGAGCTTCTGAAGAACTGAGACTATACATTGTTTTTCATGACAAAGCCAGAGCACTGTCTCCTGCACAGACCTCAGCTAGCAGAAAGCGCTGCTCTGACTAGATTCAAGGACATAGGCCATCAAGAGCTTGAAGCATCTGTTCACGTGGCATCCATACTCAGGAAGCAAGCATGCTCGGTTCACTTCTTCCCTTTATATACCCTAGGATCCCAGCCAAGGAATTGTGTCACCCACCATGGGTGAGTCATCCCACCTCACTTACTGCACTCAGGTGCTCCCCACAGGCATGTCCAGAGACCTGTCTCCCGGGTGACCCAGATTCTGTCAAGTTGACTGTTAGCACCGACCATCACGGAGAGCTTCTGGGAAGCTGAGGATAGTGTGGCTATGGCCTTCCAGTCCCCTTGCTTGTGGAGTAGGTTATCATCAGATGAGCAGCATGTGAGGAATGCTGAGCTTGCCTGGTCCCCAAAAGACTCCATACCTGTGAGCCCTCACTTTCATCGTCTCCTGATTTGAAATCACACTGTTGTCTAGAAAAGCCCCCTTTATCGTAGACGCTAGGGGTAGGCTATGGTGTTGGACTCAAGTCTGCATGCTCTTCGTGCCCTGGCAGACAGGGTGCATCACTCTATTCTCATACCACACTCCGTCCTACAGAGTGAAACCAGAAGACTCCAAAGTTGAGGACAATCTCAGTGGGAACAGATGGCCACGGGGCTAATGTATAGTCAGGGCCATAGTATGTTACCATGACTGGTCTTGAATTCCTAGACTCCAGTATTTTAGCTTCCTGTGTACTTGGATATAGGTACAAACTACCATGTTTGTTGATGTAAACAGAAAGCTTAAACCTGTGTAGCTGAGATCATGGCTTGTTTAGGCTACCTGGGAGATTAATGCTCTCCTATCCACCACTGGCCATAAAAGGGCATCTAACCCAACCAGTCCAGTCACCACCCAGATGGTGGTCCACTAGAATCAGTCATATCCTTCACCTCCCCAAAGTCATGGCCCACTAGAATTAGTCATGAGCACTCCATCCCCTGCACACTCAGGTGTCTGCAGCCAAGCCAATAGAATCTTGTTTCCTGAAGCAGGGGGATGAGATTGCCTGTCCTTCATTCTAGAGCTGTGAGGACATGACATTACAGATGCCACTTGCATGGCCTCGGCCACATGGACTGTGGGTGGATAAAGAGGAAGCCACTCCTGTGAGGTGCAATAATGTGGGGCATACAGGCAGCTCATATGTGGGGCATATGAGCACTGGCTCATATGTTACTCACATGTTGCTCACCACCAGAGCTGTCAGGCACCTGGTTTTTATGGTGCTATCTCTGGTCTTGTGGACAACCTAGGGTTCAGATGGCTCCTTTCCTCCTTATTGGCAGCTTCCAGATGGCATCCATCACTTACAACAAGAAAGATTCTGGCCTCTGTGTCTTTTTTCTGTCATTGAAGAAACATTTCCAGACCCTTTAGTGGAGACAGCCCTGGGCTGGATGCTGAGGGGACCAGGGAAGGCCTGGATTCCACTGTGCTTGAGGCCCAGCCGGGAGAGGCACTGAATAGATTACCAACAGAGAGGTGAAGGAGTAGACAGATGTGGCATTGGATCCCCTCTTCACTCTCGGGTCTTTTGACTTTAAGCAAGTTGTTTCATTTCTGGACCCCAGATCTTTCCACAAACAGGGGCCTCCTAAAGGATTCACGAGACAATGATGTGAGCTTGCACATGGCTCCCAGAGGATAATGGCCGCTAGTGCATTAAGAACAGATTCCTTAATCATAACAGTGGTTGAGCATCGCAAAGGGAAGGGAAGGTGCCAGGAGCCCCCGATGGTCATGGTCACCCAGTGTCAGGATAGGAGGGTTTTGGAGGGATGCTAGGGGCATCCCTGAAGAATGAGGAGGCCTTGGCCCGGGCAGGCAGAGTGCTAAGATTGAGTGTGCCTTCCTCCTGAATGCGGACCTCTGTAGAATAATATAACTGTCTCCAGAACCAGGACATTCTTGAGGGTTAGACTAAGTGGAAGGTGCCCTTTACTGACAAGCAAGTCCAGCCAGGAAGCAGAGTAGGAAAGTGTTCTGGTTGCATTGTCAGTGCAGGCAGAGTTGAGATAAGAAGCCAGAACCAAACCCGACAAAGCTCACTCAGTCCATGATTATTAATGACATCAGCCATTATGAGGAGAACACCCTTGGGACCTAGAAGAGCAGAGCCAATAACCACCGCTATCTGTAAAAGACAGACCCCTGAATCTTCTCAGACACAGATTACCCCAGAGAGCGGGCTACAGATGAGCCCACAAAGTGCTCCGACTCCGACGTTAAATATACCTAGAAATAAAGAGTTCTTCATGCCAGCTGTCAGAGCTATGCTGCCTTATAGCAACCAGCCATTAAAGACAGTATGGGTCTACACCTCTGTACCCTACAATCCCACACTTCACTGTGTGACCTGTAGTGCACCAGCAGGTCAGAGTCCATGTGTGTGACTTATTTTTCTCAAAATAAGTCTGGTGGCACTCACGGACGTAGGACGAGCCCAGTGTGGTGTCTGCTATGAGCTCAGCCCCCATAGCTCCCCTTAAGAACCCATGGCCGATTTTCTCTGTGACCATTGCTGGGCACCCTTGGCATTGACTGCAAGTTTTAACTCAAAGTAAATCTCATTGGCTTGGTCCTAGCAGACATGAGATCCCCAGTTTGGGATTCCTAGACCCCCCAGGTCCCTCTGTCCCTTCTGTAATTTCCTGCTACAGCACTCTCCCTGTATCTTAGCACTGTGTCCCCAGAAGAGATGGAAGAGGATCCTTCCCTGAGAGCCGAGGCCAGACTTCAGAGCCAGCAGTGTGATGTCTGGGCTTGCCTGCCTCACGGGAAAATTTGGCCAGGAGGTGGGTCACACTGTCCTCTGATGACATGAGGCAGGCTGGGCAGGCAGGAATCAACAAGCCACTCCATGTTCCTGTCCTCAGGCAGCTGCTGACACAGCCTATGGCCATAAGAAATGGCTCAACTGCCATTCCTAGGCTATTTTCACTGCCAGGGCCAAGGCCCACTCCCCTGGTGCCATGTTACCCAGGCCCCTTCTCAGACAGGACCCCTATCCAAAAATTACACAAGTACTCCTGATCCCAGCCTGCTGCACAAGCAGCAGTGCTTCAGGTGCCAAGAGCAGCAGGACCAGCAAGTGAGCCAGACTTGCAAGGAGAAGGTGGCTAGTGGCTTGGCCCAGGGACTCTTTCCCGAGGCACCTGTGACTGGTAGATAGGCTAAGATGGTGGCTCAACAGACCGAAGACAAAGAGGAAGAGAAGAAGGTCCTGCCTCCACAGTGACCTGGGCAGTGGGGACCTAAGCTCTGGCATGCAGAAGGCCCTGCTCACCATTTTCAGGTGTGGTGCCAGGCTTGCCGCCCTGTGGCCTCCTCATAGGCAGCGCAGCTTCTGAGTGGAGTCAGTAAGAGCATGGTGACTCCAAGACTGCAGTGGTCATGGTCACCCCTGTGGTTCCTGATAGCTGTCTCCTTAAGTCTGTTTTCTTCATTTCTCCTCAAGGAATTGATGATTTTTTTAATGCATATTAAAGTAGACGTGAGTCCACCTGCCCTCTAGTAGAATGTGCTTACACGGAAGGCCTGGCATAGTGACTCCACACTCTGGCCCCTCAGTCTATTATTGCTGTCATCGCTGTTCTCATGGCGCTAAGTCAGCAAGAGGAGAGGAAGGTTTTTGGGTTGTTTGTTTGTTTGTTTTTGTTTTTTGCCAGTTCTTCCTTTCTTTCTTGGGGAGGGGGGGGACATCCCTGTTGTTTTTCTTTTTCTTTTCTTCCTGCTTAGGAACATCTGCAGGGCAGGGATGGGCTCACGCCCTGGATTCAGTGGTACATTTTGTGTAAACTGGCAACACAGGCCCTGTTGAGACCCCACAGTCCATAGCCACAGCCTTGCCTGGGCTGCAGTGCTTACTAGGCTGGGCCCTTTGCATCCACTGCAAGGCACACGTCCTGGAGCCTTCCTCCAGCACCTTCCTCAGGCCGCAGAAAGCACTTTGTAGCCATGTATGCTTCTGTGAAGGATTCTCTAGGCCCTGAGCCTGATCATCCTCGGGAGTAGAGTGAGGGCAGTCGCCCTGTGCTACATGTTCTAGAATTTCTCCATCTCATCAAAAAATGCCTTTTAAAAATTTTTAGCAGGACGATTGTGGCTCATGCCTTTAATACCAGCACTTATGAGGCAGAGGCAGGCAGATCTCTGAGTTCAAGACCAGCCTGGTCGAGTTCCAGGATAACCAGGGCTGTAACACAGAAAAACACTGTCTCAAAAAGCAAAACAAAAGAATCTTTGAAAATCTATGATGGGAACATTGAGATAGACAAGCAAAGAGCAGCTGAGGAGAACCCAGGACTGGTGTTGTATGAGGGGTCAGAGGGGGAGTGGGAAGACTGGTTCAGTCAGATGGGGACAGGCAGCTGGAGACAGTACATTAGGAAGGCAGGCTCCTGTGGAGACAACAGCTGGGCAGTGGGTGGAGGCAGGTGCAGGGAAAGCCAGCCCTACAAAGAGGGTGAGGGTGCAGAAGCAGGCAGACTGTGCTGTGGACTATTGGCCCCACTGAGGGGACCAGTTTTCTGCTGGCTGTGGGTGTTTCTTCCTGCCACCCTTTGGCATTCTGTGTAGTGGCTGGGTTATGCCCCCTTCATGGACACACAATGGGGCTTTGCTGGCTGGCACCATCACAGGAGAAGTGCCCAGGCTTAAAGGTGACAGTTGAATTGGGATTGTGGTGATGAGCCTGCCATAATTCCTAAGCTCCATTGAGGAAAACCAGGAAGTGACATCAACCCTGAGCTGCCCATCTAGACTGAGATTATTAACTTAGCCTTCGAAATGGTTTCAAATTTTCAAGATGAGCCAGGCAGTAGCCACGCAGAGCTGCCTCCTAGCTCAGCAGCCCTGGGACTTTCCAGCTCTAGCTTGCCTTGTGCCATCCAACACCCTGCCCACTGCCAGAGAGCCCTGGGTGATCTCAGGCCAGAGTCCCAGACGTGGAGTTTCATGGGCCAGTGAGACTTCAAAAAGAAACTTTGGGGACTCTCAGGAGGCTGCCAGTTTTTTTTTCCCTTTTTCTTTTTTCTTTTTCTGTCAAAGAAAGAGAACACCAACTCTCAACTCTCGGTATCATTTCCTGAAGGAAGGAGTATTTCGACCCCAGAATGTAAACACAGCATAATCTGAAAAATACAGTTGGCTTTTCCCCCATGAGGATAACTGACAGCCATTTGCTATCACATTTTAAAGGCTTTTTCTTAATATATTTTAAAAATATATTTGTTTTTAATATTTTTTTCCTCATGAGAGGACACGAGTACCAATAGAAAGCACGTGGTGTCAGAAGACAACTTTGTGTCTGTCCTTCCAAACCTCTGTGGGTTCTGGGGATTGAACTTAGGTAGTTAGGCCCATGTGGCAAACTTATTACCCACTGAGCCAACTTGGCAGTCCTAAAGATATTTTAAATTTAGAAAGCCCAACAAAAATTTCACGATGTTTACCTTACACGTAAGGTAAAGAGAGCTGTCCATTCAAATTCATCATTTGGTGCAAAATCAGAGCCTATTCTAGTGTCTGGTATTTGTCAAGTTGCTTGTGAAGTCCAGCTCAGAGCCACTCTCAGCATTAGCAGTTTGCCTGGGACTGCCTGGTACACACAGGCCACAGGCCTTCCCTCTTGTGTCTCTTAGTACTTAGTAGTTAGCTTAGGGAGAGTCAGAGGTTGGGCTGACAGGGGCTGGGGTGTTCCTGGTGGAGAGCATAAGATGAAACCCCCATTACATGGAAGGGGGTGAGGAGTAGGCAGACTATGAGCTGTCCTGACTGACCGGCCTGGGTGCATGGATCCCAAGCTCTGAGTGTTAGATCAGAAGAGTTGGTAATCATCTCCTGTACAGCATTACCACTGAGGGCCACATACCACCAAGATCCAACCTGGGGCGGTGGCGGTGGCGGGGGTGTGGGTGTGGGTGTGGGTGTGGGTGTGGGGCTCAGAGCCAGGCTCAGTGGAACCACTCAAGTGTTCGGGAGATGGGGCTTCTAAAACACATGGGAAGGGATTATATCTGGAATGAGGGAGTGCCAGAAGGGCACTGCACGGTGTTCTGGAGGGCCAGCTGGGGTTCATCTGCACATCTAGGAGTTAGTGTAGGCCACAGGTGGTTCAAGGATGTGACAGTCAGCCAGCTCACTAACAGATCACAGGGGTGTTTCAGTCCATGGTGTTCAAGGAGAAAACCATGGTTCTTTAGAGCTTTTAGGCTCTTTGTTAGCATGGTGCGTGCGTGCGTGCGTGTGTGTGTGTGTGTGTGTGTGTGTGTGTGTGTGTGCGCGCGCGCGCGCGCTCGCACGCACGCGCGCGAGCATATATGAATGCGTGAACATACGTGAGTGTGCATGTAGATGTGCATTGTCACCTATTGAGAATTAATTAGGCTTATGTCTGGACGGTAAATATCAGTGACTACAAACAAGTTCATCTTAAAGATGAATACAGTTTGTAGATGCACGAGCAGCTGTGCACCAGTGCTATAAAAGTTTTTAAAGCACTGAAAATTCCACCATCCTAGAACCTGGTGTTCCCACCTTCCCCCATGTGCTTTAATTTTCTTTGCTTTGGACATCAGAACATCTCCAGTTTCTGTTTTGTTTTTTGTTGTTGGTAAATTTTCCTGCATTAAATTGCCTTTGTGTCTAAAATGTTTTCCTTTCCCCTCTTTACCCCCACATCTCTTTTTAGAATGATTTCCTTGGAATAAGTTCCAAGGAATGGGATTACTTAGTCAAAAGATAATGATGTTTTTCTGGCTTTGGAAGCCCTAGAACTTTCCCCAAAGGTCTCACCCACTCACACTGCTGTCAGCTGTATTTGGGTTTCCCATTTCACCACAGCTACCCTAGCTCTCTGCATTGGGCTGGTTTTCAGTTAATGATGTAATGGCTTTTACATGGCGGGTTATATTTTTCCATTTTCATCTCTCTGTCCCTTTTCTGCTCAGAGTTGCTACGCTGTTCCTCCTTGGCCACATACCATGATGCCATTGGCACCTCCAGACACAGAGCCCTAAGAAATGATGGACATTCTTCCTTGTTTAGGTGGAAGCTACTTCAAGGCATTTTAAGAGAAAGACAGTTGAAATATGTTTAAACTGTGAATACATTTGGCAACATCTCTTATTGGTCCAGGCGGTTCCAGCAATGAATGCAGACTCCAACTCTGGGAGAGTGTGGATGTCTTGTTTGAATTCTAGTAGCCATCAGAGTTAATACATGATGTACGATTTAAGGCAGAGATGGAAGAGTCCCCACCAAAACCAGCCCTCTTCTTTCTGGGTACTCCCTAATTATCAAGACAGAGATTTCCAAGCAGGGGGTGAGATTCCTGTTGGAGACAGTCCCCTGCCTCATCAGTCCTACCAGAGTTGGCTCTTGAACACCAAGATGAATGAACACCAAGATGAATTGGACTGGGGAAGGTTTTTCCTGAGACTAGCCCCAGGTGCCTCTCAAGTTATGGATACTGGGACAGGAGTTTACTCCTTCCATGCCACCTCTATGTGTCTGTCCTCCTCCATGCCTCATATTCTTGTTACTGCAAGTTGCCCCCTCCCTGTCAAAAGAGCTTTTGACCTTCAGGTAGCCTCAGCTCAGCAGGAGCCCACATGAACACCCACGCTGAACTTCCCAGGGTGTACACCGTCACAACTCTTGTCCTGGTGGTTTTAGGTGATATTACAAGCTCTCTTACTTTGATAACTGTTTTCTTAATGTGATTATCATGTCAAATCCACAATTTTATAAAGAAATACTAGGACAGTAGTAGCTGAGCCAACACTTCAGCTTTGGGTTTATACCCCAAAGAATAAAAACTCAGTGTTTGAACAAAAACACAAACAATTTGCTTATGGGAGTACCATTCATCGTGTCTGAAGCATGAAATACCCGGCACTTAGGATGTGCTAAATGCCACTAGTGGTGAGTTTTATGGTGCATGTGTTTGGCCTCCATTAAGAATACAATAATGAGGTAGGCCGTGGTGGTACTCACCTTTAATCTCAGCACTGGGGATGCGGGGGTGGGGGCAGAGGCAGGCTGAGTGAGTTTGAGGCCAGCCTGGTCCACAAGAGCTAGTTCCAGAACAGCTAGGACACAGAGAAACCCTGTCTTGAAAAACCAAAACCAAACCAAACAACTTCTTACTCTTACAGAGGACCCGGGTTTGGTTTTCAGCACCCACATGGTGACTCAACCATCTGTAACTTCAGTTCCAGGGGATCCAGCTTCCTCTTCTGACCTCCGTGGGCATCAGCCACATAAAGTAATCTAAGAATGCTTTTAAAGGGTGCAGTAATGCAGGTAGCATGAAGGGAAGCAGAAACAGTGATACCGAAAGAACACAAGCTAAATCTTACACTCTGGATGGTTTCTGCTTCTGCCAATAAATCTGCTTTGCTGGAGATGGACCTCCGGGCCTGCAGCAAGACACCTGTTCCACACCCAGCACTAATAAAGTGCTTTGTCTGTGTGGTCTCCCAGCAGCCTCCCAGTTTCACAGACTACAAAGCTGACCTGAGAGCCAGGAGGCACAATAACCCACCAGGCCCTGTGATACCCCAGACTTCCTCCAAGGCATCCTATTGGAGTTTCCCCAACAAATGAGCAGTAACTTTGCTAAACTCATTTGCCTATTATTATTCAAGGCTGCAGAGTACTCTTGATTCCTGCTTCAAGGGCGAGTTGACCATAAGTGAGCAAGCAAGTCTTCCTGCACTCTGGCAGAGTCTGGCATGTCCCAGGCTGGTCTCATACTCACTCAGTAGCCAACGATGACCTTGAACTTCTGCTCTTCTGCCTCCTAGAATTCTAGGGTTACAGGCATGCACCACCATGCCTGTTTTCTAGGGTCCTGGAGGTCGAATCCAAAGTCTCTTGCACGCTAGGCTATGCTATGAGTTGCTCCACATCTCCAGCCCAGCTCAGGCATCCTCCTTCTGATCCCACCTTTGCCTTGTTCAGTGACTCCCGGACTAGAAGGGAGATGCAGGCTCCCTGTAAATGCCTTTGAACTCTGATGCCATCACAGGTATGATGACTCCTTCTGAGGGAGGTCTGGGGCCTGGCTCTGCCACTTGCCAGGTTTGTGGTTTCATGCATGTTGTATAACCTCCCAACCCTTGTTTTCCTAATCTGGAAAATATATGTAATAATTGGGACAAGGCATGGGTTCCCCTTGTTACCATCACAGTTTAGTCAAATAAGGATCCATGCTACGCCATTATTTACTAACTGACATCTCCCTAGGCCCTACAGAAGCAGGGCCTATGCTGACCTGGAGAATATAGTGGGTTCCTTAGCACACACTTGTTCACTAAAGAAGGGAGAGGCTCTTAGCCTTGGGAAATAGGATGCTAACTCATGTTCTCCGCTGCTGCTGCTGCTGCTGCTGCTGCCACCGCCACAGCCACTGCTGCTGCTATAGTTGCTGTTACATTTCTCACTATTAATAGATTTATTGAAAACCTTCATAAAGTAGTCCTGACTCTCAAAATAGCCTTGCAAGGTTAAGATGTTCATCTTGCAAGCACTGAGCACAGAGACCCTGATGTGCTATGGTGCATTTAAACACTGATTACCAGCCTGTTACTGCCCAAACCACCTCATAGAAACAACCCCTAAGAACCCAGTAGCTAGTAGTATGATACTTTCTGAGAGTCTGCATCTTAAGAATAAGCATATTTTGTGGGAGGCTGAAAAGTTCTCACCCCGGTTTGGTGCTTACAGAATTTCTCTTGCTTGAAAGATGAGAATTTTTAGTTCTTATACAACAGGACTCCCCAGCTGTGACCTGCCATATGGTTCTTTATATACTCTATGGGGCCAACTCCCTCCTGGCTGTGGGCTTCCATGGAAGGAAGAATAATACATGAGGCATGTCATGGCTGTTCAGCCAGTGACAGACCAGAAATAGCAGTGTGTAGTGGTCCTCACTGTTATGTCTGAGCTAGTACGTCAGCAGAGACGTAGTGAAGTCTGATTAGTTCAGCCAACTGCTTGTTGAATGAAAAAATTAATACATTAATGAATGAATGAAGTAATGTGTGCCAGACACCTTGTCAATGTACTGGGATTATTTCATGTCCCGCTCAGAATATACTGTTGGGAGAAGGGAAGTGGGGAACAGGTGAGTTGATGCCCAAAAGGGTGAAGTTACTTCTGGTCAGCCTGGTCAATCTCAGGTCTCCCTGCTGCTTGTGCTGCCCTGAAGAATAGAGAGCTTCTAGCCACAGGGACTTCCCCTTCCTGGGACTGCTGGGCTTGACCCAGCCCTGGCTTTGGTACATCCTGAGGAGGTTGAGGTAGGGAGGAGCAAGCTGCTGTCCAGGCAGGCATGACCCAGTTGGTCCTTCCTATGAACATAGCGAGAATGTGGGTCTGGAGAAGGGAGGACTTGGTGCGGGAGCAGAAGCTAAGGTGTGCATCCATTCTCTGCAGCCTAGGCCTGCCATTAATGATGTCAGCAGCATCACTCTGGCGTTACTGAGCTGTGCAGTGATGGGGAGGTACACACAATGCTTCATTTCATCCTTGCCTTGTGGGAGAGAAGGCCTACCTTACCTCTGTTCCTGTTCCTGAGGTCCAAGCATGGTCAGAGGCCAGTGAGGTGTCCTAAGATCACTGAGAACAAGCAGGGTAAACAGGGCTACATGTGGGACAATGCTTACACTCCAGAATCACACCTAAGGTACAGTCTTGACTCTGCCACACGCTCACTGTGTAACCTAAGACAAGCAACTTAGACCCTCTGTGCCTCCTTTTCGTCTACTGTAAGAATCAAGACTCCATGCGATAATGCATGGGTTTCAGCTCAAAGCCCAGTGGCCATCATCACCAGCCCTAGAATCTTCTAGACTTCAGCAGTCCTTCCTCCCGGCTCTTTGGGTATGGGAGCCTCCTTTGAGCCCTGACTCCCCTGGGGCTGCTGAGTGTGGACTGAGGTTTTTCCAGCTCAGTGCCCCGTACAGCCAATACTCTTCCCTCACCATGATTGTCAGCCTCTATAGATGCTGCCTGTTGGGAGTGGCAGCAGTAGGCACAGCTCTCGCTTCCCATGCTTGTTGTGCATGTATGAAGTAGGCACAGAGCGCTATTGCCCTACCAGAAGCTGGCCTTCACAGAAATGGTCTGCCTTATATGGCAGCTGTATTTGTCCTCAGAGCCCACCATTAGCACTGGGTCCCATGCAACCTTCAAAGCTCCCAAGTGCTTGTTTTATGACCCAGTGGTGTGGGCAGCCTTCCAGCCTTCACAGACCTCTGGCCAGGCAGCGGACCTCAGTTGGGATCCACTAATGGGGACTTCAGAAGCTGACATCAGCTGCCTTGGTCTGCAATGACAAAACACTTCCATGAATTTATATGGAAAAAATGAGCATTGACCACATTTTATGCTATTGGAAATCATGCAGCACTTATTTGGGTCTTTATACCTAAGCACCACAATTAGTAAGGAAAAATATTTTTCTTAAAAAAATCAAGCTGGGTATGGTGGTACAGGGATGTAATCCCAGGACTTGGAGCGTGGAGGCAGGAGTGCTAGTAGTTCAAGGTCACTCTCTGTAACACAGCCTGGGCTGTAGGAGACCCTGCCTTAAAACAAAAACCAACAAATAAAAATATAAATAAAGAACTGAAGCAATTGGTGCATCACCCGACAAATACTAACATTTTGTAAGTAAACTGTTCTTCCTGCTCTCGCCTCACACAGGAAGCAGCTGGAAGGATCAGTATGGACTATTTCATATCTCAGCCAATCTGGTAGAATATGAGGTTCCTTTGGAGCAGATCAAAGCCCCAAAATTTGTTTGGAGGGCAAAGGGTCACCTTCATGGTTTTTGCATTTTCTCTTTTCTCTGGACTTCTTTATTTTATTTTAATTCAGATGTTTAGCGAGGATGTGTCTAGGGGTAGGGTTCTTCTGGTCCATTTCCTTGTACAGGCTTCTTCTCTCGCCTTCTCCTGGCATTGGAGTGTCCTACCAAGTTTGCCTTCCACACCCAGCATGCAAGTTCCCACGGTGCCCACTTGACCACTTGGCTCCTGTTGCCTCTGATGTTTCAGTACATAGGTTGGGTTTTTGTTTTGGTTTATTGTTGTTGTTTTGGTTTTGTTTGGTTGTTTAGAGGTTGTTTGTTTTTGCAATTCTAGGGATCTAACCCCAAGCTTCCTGCATATTAGGTAAGCACTGTGGCACTGAGCCTTAACTCGTAGCTGTGGTTTAACTTTTCTGTAGTTCTTTTACCATTTCGTAGCTGCACTGTTTCATCTATGCTTTGTCTTGTGTCATGTCTCTAACACTCTGTCCAGACCTTGGACCATACTGTCTGGGGGAGGGACGTGTTCTGCTTCTCCAGCCTTGTGTCGCTGCAGCCCGTGACTTACTGGGATTTTTCCATGTGCCCTTTGTTGGGTTTTCAGTTTCCATGGACTGTATCTTTAGATGTGGGAATCTGTTGGGCTTTGAGGTTTATCAGCAGGTAGGCATTTGGGTTTCCCTCTGGGCACACTCCCATCCTCTCCTGCCAATAGCAACCACAAATACATGTGAGAAGACAGAGCACAAAGCATTACACTAGCTCGGGCCAGCTCCTGCGGGGCAGCCTACTGTTACTGAACCTCTGAGACTAGGGACAAGCCCAAATGACCCCCCCTTTAAAGAGACAAAGCCCGGCGTTGCTCAGTCTCTGTCCTGTACATCTGTCCTAAAGTGTGCTGAGCTTGTCTGTAGACCCTACTCCTGCTCAGTGAATGAAAATCTTCCATCTCTTAGCTACAGGAATTTTAATGACAACCCTGGGAGGGCTTCGTGAGGTATTAGTTACACATCTCCATCCCCTCCTGAAGTTGTTTTCCCAAGTAGCTTTGCTGAGTGTCCACTCTGTAAAGATGCTCTGACAGCCCCTTCCTGAGTCTCCGTGGAGGCCTGTGGGCAGCACCTGCACCAGTCACAAGTGAGTATGCTAAAGCTTGACTGCATGTACCGTGTGCCCCCACACCTTCATGCCAGTGTGCATGTGGACCTCTGAGTGTCAACATGACTGCAACCACCAGGTTCCTGTACTGGAATCCGAAGTGACCAGCGACCTGAAGCAGGCCACCTAACATCTCTAGAGTTAAGGAGACGCAGAGGCAGGAAAGGGTACCTTAGCACATGCCACGATGTCAAGGACACAACTAATCCATTTTCTGTCTCCTCTAAGGATATTAATTTTTCAAGTTATATGCTTCAAATACTTCCCTTCATCAGGTTGCTGGGGTCAGGAGCCATGCCTTGCCTGGTGCGCCACACCCATGTCTAGGATATGGAGGCACTCTGTAAAGATCTGTAGCACCAGTGCCTTTGCCCAGACAGTGACATCCCCAAAGGAGCTGTGTCCTTGCAGCTTGCCCTCTCCACAGTGATCTGTCACTTACCCTTAGGCTCTTGGCCTTTTCCAGTTTCCAGCAGCCCTGCTTCCCTACCACTGTGGCCACTGTCCTCACACAAAACATCCTGTGATGGTGTAGCGAGGGTCGTCCTAGTGATAGCAGTGTTGACACCAAGTCCTACTGGGACAGCAGTGTGCTGTAAGGAGGAGGAGGTAGAATGGAGTAAAATTGGTACTGGACAAACAGACAAAGAAATAGGACAGGTTTCAGCAAAGTGACCAGGAGTCCAGGGCCCAGGAGGTCAAGTGTCTTGGGCCCACTGTACAAGGGAATTGAGTTCTGATACAGAAGGACAGATGTGGTCGGGCCTTTCAGTCCGCAGCCTGACCTAGCCTTGGTGGCCCAGTGGCAGACCAGCCAGAACACTAGTTTATTCTGGTGCCCTCTGTTGGTTGGGTTGTAGACTCTGCCCATAGGAATGGGCTGGGAAGCAAGCCAAGCCTGAGCCAGACCTGTGTGAGTAGCAGCTTCTTGTACACAGTACCCTAGAGAAGGGTGGAGCTCTCAGAGGTGGCCCTGCCAGACTGTACCTCCAGCCACTAAAGCAGCTTTCCTAGAACTTCCTGGTGAGGGCCTGCATGTGTCCTTATACCAAGAAGAAAAATGGGCACGCAGAATCCCTAAACCTACCAGCTGCAAGTAAGCCAGTGGTGAGCAGAGGCCTAAGGAGGCCTCGGGATGTTTCTGCTGTGAGGTCGGAGGGACTTTGCTCTAAGAAAGTAGGGATCAGTTTGGATCTACCTTGACCTCCAAAAGTCTGCTGCTCATTTCCCAGAGAATGCAGGGAAATAGATGACAGAGACCCAGAACGTGGGGTTGGTTGCAGTCTCCATTGAGTCACGAATAAAGCTGTCATCTTTGTTATTTTTGCTGTACTTAAAGACTAGGCACTGAGTGGCCACAGATCTGAGTATATTAGGGGAAATGGAAAATACTTTGGCGACTAAAACAGCCGTCTGTGAGCTCACTATCTGGCTGGGATCCTGATGGCCTGGGACGTTTGGGGAGCCTTTCTGTGCACAGTAGCAGATCTCGGAGCCAGCACTGGAAAGACAAGCTCGGGAGTGTTTTCCTTGGCACGTGACATCCGTCCTACCCAGTGTAGACGCAGGTTTCTGAGGCTTTCACTTTGGGAGTCATCTTCCATTTCCTTTTGATGACGTTTGCACCTCTGGATACTCTTTATAGCACTCAGAGAAATGAGGTAGTAGCTTGGAGATGACAGGGCCAATGCTGCCCCCAATAGGGTGACGGTGGAGCAGGGGTGTCTGGCAGTGACAGCTATTCTCGTCTCTTCCACCAGGCAGTAGAAGTTAAGGGTCAGATTGAAGAGTTGTCTGTGTGCAAACAAAACCTCAACTCTGGCTCCAGTTGGGCCCAATTCTCTGAGTCCTACTCTGTGTGCCTTGATGGTGAGCCTGAAGAATGGAGAGCCAGCACATAGCCTTGACCTATGAGCATGGTCTCCATGCTGTGACAGAAGAAGGGACAGTATACCCAAGAGCACAGGGACAGACAGGAGGGAGAGGGAGTGTGTGGATCAGTAGTCCATCTGGGGCAGCCTTAATTGAGGGTAGAGAGACTGGAGAGGCAGCCAGGGCATCCTAGGGGCAGTAAAACCTTAGTCTCTATTGAAAATAGAAAGTCATCGGGTGAGTGAGGAAGATCAGAGTGCAGACTGGGTTGTTGTTGGATAGCCCAGATGCAGGTGATGGGGAAGGAGATGAAGAGGTACCTCTCAGCAAATGGCTCTGGTCTTCCATCCTAACCCTGATGACCAAGCTCTCAACCAAGAGCTGAGGATGCTCAAAAAAATCACGTGTCAAAATATGCTTTGTTCTCTTATTGATAGGAAGGAAGGAGGGAGGGAAGAAAGTGTCTGCGCTTCCAAGTGAACTTTAGGATGCATTTCAGATTTTGTAAAATATGTGCATTAACGAGGACACACCCCCCTCCTCACTCTGCTTGAAATACTGCTCTGCTGTAACCCGAGGGGAACTTAAGAATCATGGCGGTTGAACATTAACCAGGCAGTCATTGAGCTGATGAAACTGAGCCTTCTCATCTAGGCAGTATTGTTTATCTCATCATTTATTTACATCTTATTTTATATCCTTGAGCGTCTTTATAAAATACTCATATTCTTTGAGAATTTCCTCCAGTGTGTTTTTACCCCCTTGCCACCTTGTCCAGCTTCTTCCATATCCACCCCCACCTCCACCTCCCTCCCCACCCAACTCTGTTAGCTTTTTTTTAATCCATCAAATCTAGTTTTTGCTGCCTGAATACTCTTGCGTATGGAGCCATTCAATGTGGTTGACCTACCCAGGCCATACCGCCATAACACCTGACTCCCCAACCCTCAGCAGCCATTGGTTGCTGATAACTCTGCAGCTAGGATAGGACTGTGTCCACCTCCCCCCTCCATGCCAGGATTCTCTGCTTGAGCTTTCTAGGGTTCTGTACGTGCTGTTATAACCCCCATGACTTCATGTGTGTGCAACTCTGTCGTGCCAGAAAACACTGTTTCATTGTGGCTCTCTCAGTCTTTCTGCCTTCTTCTCTGAGATGGTCTCCGAACTTGGAAGGAGAAGTCTAATAATAGTATGCCATTTAGGGCTGAGCACTCCACTGTGTGTTGTTCTCTTCTCGTTGACCGTTTGTGGGTCTTAAGAGTGCTTTACTTTGTTAGTTTTGATTTTAATCATGAAAGTTTTGTGTTCTCACCTGAGAAGTCAACCACAGGAATACAGAGAAAAGACATAGATAAAACATGGGCTAACTAGTGTATGTGCAGACCCACGTGAAGGTCAGAGGACAGCTGTCAGCAGTTGTTTTCCTCTTTGAGGATGTGGTTCTAGTGATGGAGCTTGGGTACTCAGACTTGGCAGCGAACATCTTACCCGCCGAGCCATCTTGCCAGCCCCACCTTTATGTCAATAAAATGGATTATTCAATGAAGGAATAATAAGTCTGGAAATTTTTTCATATTTTATTTTAATAGTGTGGCATAATTGCTCTAGTGTTTATGTGTGTGGATGTACTAATTTCTTTCTGCGTTTCCTTCCAGGTGTTGGTATTTTTTACTGCTCTGTTTTCCCATTACATTTCCCACATGGTGACTGTTGGCATGTGAGACCGGTGGTGGTGTCCAGTGTGACATTAACTCTGCTAGGGCTGATGGGGCTCCAGCTGGCTATCCTAAGTGTCTTGTTGTATAGCTGTTGTGGTAGCTAGTCGCAGCACGCGCAAACAGTGGCAGTGCCATGTGCACCTTTCATCATTCCCACGTGTCTGTGTTGTCTCGTCCATTGATTCGTGCAGCTGGCATGTGGCGGACTCTGCCGTACTCTCAGACTTCAGAATTAGCTGCACTGTGAGTTCTCTGATTCTCACCTCTCGTTAAGCTCCAGAAGTCTGCTTTACAGTGTGCACCACTAGGGATCGATACTAAAACTGTCAGCATCGTTTCACCATCTCTCGAGATCAAATGATGCAGCAAGATTGCCTGGCGTGTTTTTTTATATGTTGATTATTTTATTAACTTATTTGGAAATACTTTAATTGTTTTGCATGTCTGTTGAGACATATTCATGCTGATGTGTGTATATGTGTATGTGGGCATGCATGGTAGTCAGAGGTCATCAGGTGTCTTCCTCAGTTGCTCTCTACCTCATTTTTCAGACAGGGTCTCTCCCGGAATGTGAAGAAACTTTTCAGTTCTGCTAGGCTGGCTGGTCAGTGAGCTGCGGGGATACACCTGTCTCTGCCTCCCCCGTGCTGGATGTGCATTGCTACACCCAGTTTTTAAGCTAGTTCTTTCGCTCTCATGGCAAACATTTATTGACTGAATTATCTCCCAGCCCCTCTTTTTATTGGTTTTTGAATATTTTTATTTTTTGATACTATAATATCATTTCCCCTTCTGTTCCCTCCTTCCCTCCTTCCAGCCACTATCATGTTCCCCACCTTTTCTCTCGCAACTTCATGGCCTCTTTTTCCTTAATTATTGTATATAAATACACATACGACCCTCAAAACATACATATACAAGTAACATTATATGAACTGAGCACAGATTATATTTATGTGTTTACACATATATGTATGCATATAAACATTTTGTGTACTTATGTGTATAAATCCGTAAGCACAGCCCCCACTCAGCTCTTATACTCTTACTTGTCTGTGTGTGTTGGGGCCTTGGGACAGCCAGCTGGCGCTTTCCCTCTGGAGACTCTCTCCACTCTCAGCCTATTGCCCTATGGTTCTTATCTGGGTTTGAGGCTTCCTGAGCTTGCTTGTTCCGTGTTAACATGATTGTTGGTGCTGTCCTTGTTCAGACAGCCATATGGCTAAGACTTTATGGATACACACCCTCATAGCAAGCTCCACAATCCTCTGGCTCTTAAAGTCTTTCTGCCTCCTCTTCCACAGTGATCCCTGAACCTTAGATATAGGAGGTGTTGGGACTATGTTCTACAACTCTGGGTTTGATTGGTCATGGCTCTCTATAATGATCTCCATTTGTTGCAAAGAGAAGTTTCCTCGACGAAGGGTGAGAACTACACTTATCTGTGTGTATAAGGATAAATATTTAGAATGCAGTTAAGTATTATGCTGGTTTAGTAAAGTGGTGATTGTAGATTCTCCTCCAAGATCCTTGACTTCACTAGCCCTGGGGAAGTTGACTAGGTTTCCAGTACCAGGCATGATTTTCCTCCTGGTGAGCTGGTCTTAAGTCCAACTATAGAGCAGTTGGTTACCCCCAACATATGTGTCCACTACTGCACCCTAAGGGTTATCATGACATGCTGGTCATTGTTGTGGTTCATCAGTGTCATAAGCAACTGCTGGTTGCTTTCCTACTTGAGAAGCTTGTATGACACTTTCTGGTACCAGGAAAGCTAGTCCTCGGGGAGGAAGCTTTCAAGTCAGATCTAGCTCAGGTTTCTGTTAGATGGCCTATAACTGTGGGGAGCATTGTCTGCCCACCTCTTTCATCCTTCGGGGGGCCACTGTGGCTCCTTTTTATACTACCTCTGCCAGGTTTTGCCACAACAGATACACCATTTCTGAGAAAGGGCTGTGAGTACTTCTGGCTTCTTTTTGCTCCAGAACTGTTCAGACAGTGTCCAGTTTCCTCTTGAGGCTGTAAAACATGTTGGTATAATACTTCTCAACTATAGCAACTTTCTCAATGTCAATATTTTTCTCTTTTTTGGTTATTAAAAAGTTTATTATATCTTTTTGACACAATTTTGAGAAGACAGCTTTTTCTATTAAGCATTCATTTAATCTACTTTTAAAGTTTTTCCTTATTTTTGATTGTTTCGTACATATATGCAATGAAATATAATCATATCTACTCCATTTCCTGCCGTTGCTCCACCCCTTATTCCCCTCAACACAGCCCCTTCCAATATCACATCTTTTTTTTTTTTAATAATCCACTGACTCCATGTAGTGCTGCGCACATGTACGTGGCGTGGACCATCCCCTAGAGCATGGGAAACCTACCAGTGACTACATCCTCAATAAAGAGCAATTCGCCCTCCCCAGCAACTGCCCACTGCTTCTCAGGGTGGTGTGGAGCTTGGAGGGCACCATCCTGTCTGTGCTAGGATTTTAGCTGGCTTGATTGTGTGCAGGCAACTGCAGCCACTGTGAGTTCATGGACCATAGCTGCTTATGTCCAGAAGACAGCATGTCACGGAACTCTTCTCTGTCCTCTTCCGTGGTGTGCCTCGAACCTTTGCTGCAGGGTAGAGATGGGGGGGGGGGCTGATCTCGAAGTGTATTGTTTTCAGCTGTTTGACATTCTACATCTCTCCAGTGATGCCTGCCCACTGCAAAGAGGACCTTTTCTGATCACAACTGAAAGTAGCTCAGGCCCATGGTTAAAAACATGAATATTTAGAAAACACTTTTAAAAACAATTGCAACTATTTTAACTTCTACTTGGAATCATATCCCCCTCTCATCCCTAATTATATATCAGTCTTTTGAACTTTTATTTTCCCCTTCAATCATACGTATTAAAGACTCAACTGCTTCTTCTTTCTTCTTCTTCTTTCTTCTTCTTCTTCCTCCTCCTCCTCCTCCTCCTCCTCCTCCTTCTTCTTCTTCTTCTTCTTTTCTTCTTTTGACAAGATTTCTCTGTGTATCCCTGGCTGTCTGCCCTCATACTCACAGAGATCCGCCTGCCTCTGCCTCCCAAGTGCTGGAATTAAAGGAGTGAGCCACTACCATCAAGCTTTTGCTTTGTTTTCAAAATTAAACTTCACCTTTATTTATCACTTCTGATTTTAAAAATCCATGGGCCAACAAGACAGCTAAGTGAGGAAAGGCACTTGCCGCCAGGGCTGACCACCTCGCTCCATCTCCAGGCCCTGTGGTGGGAGGTGAGAGCCTGCTTTTGTTTTGTCTGTCTTTCTCTGGCATCCCCTTATATCTAAAGTGTGATGTCAGCATTCACAGCCGTATCTCCTTTCTTTCAGTCACATGTGGACAGTTTGTGATTTTCTTTCTTCTCTGAGAAATTTGATGAGTTTTTTTTTCTTCAGCATAGTTATTTTATAAAACTTGTCTTCCCCCGCAGGGCAGAGGAGGGAAGGGAATTGCTCCAGACCCCCAACCACATGGTTCTAATGTGGGAGGTGTGATTTCTCCCAAAGGACACTTGGGGCTGGGTACACCAACATGTCAGCTTCTTTTCTTTTGCCAATAAAGTTATTGGAGGACCAAGTGAGACAGTTTACACAGCAGTGTCCAGTGCAAAACAAGGCTAATAACAGTAAACAGATGTGCACCTCACCTTCTGACTGCCGTCTGCGCCCTGGCCCATCTGTGCTCCATGGCCCGCTGGGGGATTTCTGCTGACATTTTCTGCCTCCTCACACCTGTAGACCTGTAGGTCCCGAGTGAGGAGCCTGAGTCTGTGTCCTCCTTTCTCCTGGGGAAGTCTGGAGGGGTTTGAATCTCCTGGAACTCAGAGTTCTGTCCAGGCTACAGGATTTTGCCCACGTGCTTTTGCAGTCATGAGTCACAAAACAGAAAGACACTAATGAGACCATGTGCTCGACCGGAAACCATGGCGTCTCCCCACCTGACACGTGACTTCCAGTTCAGGCCCCTTGCTGAAGGCCTGGGAAACATTTTTCTTCCTGGCAGTCAGAAGCCACAGACTTCCCATAAGGCTTACTCTTTAAATGAAAATTTATTCTGAAGTTCCCGCTCTGCATGATGGATGTTAATTGGCAGGCATTAATTAATACAATCTTATCCAACTTCTCAGAGAGCCAGGGCTGCCCGCAGACAGTGGGTCTGCTTGGTGATGTCTTAACACACCAAACCAAACCAAACCACACAAAGTCTAATGAGCAGGCACGCTGTTGTTTCATTTGGAACTTACCAGGATGGTTATGGGGTGCAACCACACAAGTATAGCTCCGGTGCCAACTTCTCATTTCTGAGTTCTGAAAGTCATCTTTTCAGGCAGAGCAAAAAGAGCATGGAAAAAAGTCTTTCATCTCAGATTTTGAAAAAAGAGAACATAGAAAGCGGTAATATGGAAAAGTGGCGCCTTCTCCTGCCGGGCAGGTTTCTTTTCCCCTCGACACAGCAGAATTTTCCATATTGAAAAGATAGCCATGTGAGAAAAACCAAAACCAGCCTCGGGCTGGAAGTGAGACAAGGCAGGGATGAGAGAACAAGGGGGCAGTGAGTTGTCCCTGGGCTTTGGGGAGCCGGGCCAGCTGTGGGCCCTGGCTTAGCTGGGCTCCCAGCCCCCAGCTTGCAGAAGGCTCTGCACACCACTAAGCCCAGTGCTCTGGGGAAACATCTCCTTCGTCAGCGGTACACAGGTGGCATGGTACAAAGGTGGCACAGGGCAGAAATGAGGTCTAGGGAACCATTTGCCTCAACAGAGGTCTGGTTTATGAGTGGACATGGTAGTGGAATAATGCTGGCTGGCCACGGTGCCCTCAGGTGATGGGCTACAGTTGCATTCCTTACGCCCCCAGCTTAAACTGGGACCCTCTTCCTTTTGCCAGTCCATGCCTCCCAGTCCCTACCCTAACACTGCTATCAAGGTAGGCCTGAATTCCCACCCTGATCTACTCTCAAGCTGTGGGAACTTGGTTCACTTCTTTTTCCTCCTAAGCCTCAGTTTTCTTACATGTACAGTGTGGGCAATGAGAGCCCCTGTCCTGAGGAGTTGCGAAGGGCCCTGAGACCAGCAGCCCTCCTCCCTGCATGATAGACAGTGGCTATTACTATCACTCGAGCTCCCCCTCCCTGTGTCAGTGCCTCACAGTCTAGCCCAGTCCCTTGGCACCACTCATCCCCACAGCAGCCAAGCCAATGGCTGGTCCAATTACTGTCTGTGGTGGTGGGCCAACAGCAGTGTCATCTGCTGCAGTCACTGTCTAAATAAGAACAGCAGCGGTACTATCCCAATCCAGATGGACTCCCAGCACTGGTCCAGCTGCAGGGTGGTCCCATGCGGCTGGTGTCTGGGTGCCTACCATCCATGGTTATGGCAGTTGCAGCCAGACCATCCCACTGCTACTCCTATTGGGACTATGTGGTAGAGTTGGCAGGGCCCGCAAGTCTGGGTGGGCCACTGACGTGCAGACCAGAGATGTGTGCCCAGGCAAGCCTGATATGGGCAATAGAAGGGAGTAACCACAGTCTGGAGACTGTTAATCCCAAAGTAGAAATAAAGAGGAGAGAGCCATAGTGCGAGTGCCCCCTCCCCTGGTTCAGCTGTTAATGTGTCCCCGTCCTGCGTCATTGGCTTCCAGGTACTGCAGGCTGCTGGCTGCAGTGACACAAAAACACGGCAGTCGGATAGAGCTGTATGTGAACCCTGCCTTGGTCACTTTCCCACTGTGTGACCTCAGGAAAGCAATGTGGCCTCTTCAGACTTCTGTTCCTTTGTCTATAGGAGAGGGAACAGTGTCCTCACACAGCAGCAAGCTGGCCATACCTCTGAGTTCAGGACCAGGGATGCAGTAAGTGCTTAATAAACATGCGCCATTTTGTTTTTTCCTTCCTTTTTTTCTTTTCTTTCTTCTTCTTCTTCTTTTTTTTTTTTTTTTTTTTTTTTTTTTGACAGGGTCCCATGAAACTCAGGCTGCTCTTACCTCACACTCACTAAGTAGCTAAGCATACCTGATCCTTGTGGCTCCACCTTCAGAGTGACGGGATTATAGGTGTGTGCCACCATGTCCACCTCATGTGGTATCAGGGATCAAACTGAGAGTTAATGCATTCTAGGCAAGCACTCTGCCACCTGACCTGCAGCCCCAGCCACCCCTGTCCCCCATGATCTTCTCTTGAGTTGATGTCTTTCCTCAGCTACAAAGCGAGGCTATGGGCTGGGTCCCATAGACACACCTCCATTCTCACAGTCACCAAGCAGCTACATGTGTTCTGCTCTGGGGACCCACTCCAGGAGCAGGGAGACCGGCTCCCAGGCCTTGAGGTCTGATAGAGTCAAGGGACACAAACAAGCATTTGGTTTATGTTTTAGGTACAGAAATATCTCTCATGATTGGCTAATACAACATAGAAAGAACTTCCCTGGACTCATGCCCTGTTTACAGAAATGCACCACTTCTGCAGCCGTGTTTGAGGGAGTGCAAGATTGTCATGTATCACTGTTGGTTGTATCTTGGCTTCACAAGATTCAGGTCTCCCCATTTACTCTTCCTGTCCTCAGCATCATGACCTTAGTCTAAATACTCAGGGCCTGAGGTGCAGGCAGGTGCTAGGGTCTGGGTGTTTTTGCAGAAGGGACTCAGGGACGGGCTGCCTTATACCTAATGAGCCCCCACCCCTTCCCCTTCCCAGGGTATGCCGAACTAACTCCTCTGACCTTGGTTTGTGGAGTACTACTCAGGAATGAGGCTCAGGGTCACACTGTCCTTTTGGTGCAACACAAGGAAATCTCCAAGTAGAGCTTTGTCTGAGCAAGGGCCACTCTGTGCTTTGGAGGCCAGCAAAATGATCATGGGAGCTGCATCCAGGCAGAGCTGGTGGGGATCCAGTATACAGCGGGGAGACCCTGTGTAGCCGTCATCTCTTCAGTCTCCTTCTCTCAGAAGGGACGGTCAAGGAAGGACCGGTGCTCCACAGTAGACCCTAGGAAACCTCAATATCGTTCTCCCCACCCCACCCCCACCTCCGCTCTATAGTCCCTCTGTTTCTGGGCTAAGCTGCTACCCAGCCTCTGAGTCAGCCAAGCTGGAGCCTGCACACAGCATCTGGAACCACCTCACCCCATGGCCCACATCCCTCCACCCCCACACAGCACTGGGGGGATGCTTTTTGTTGTGGTTGCAGCCATAATGGGATTTTCAGGATTGCCATTATGGAATCCTCAGGGAGGTAACTGAGTTAGATTTTTTGAAAAAGAGGAGGAAAAGCAAAGTTCAAGAGAAAGAATAAATCTGTGAATTCAAACCCTCTACACTTAGGATGTCTATTCAAGGAAAATGATTCTTAATTATTAAAATCTGGAAAACAGGAGGGAAGGAAACAGACATGGCTCCTGTGAGGAGCGACAGCAGATGCTTCTGTGATTTAATGGTTTCCCGGAACAATGTGAAGCTATTTTAAAAGCAGACGAATGACTCATGGTACCCAGTACTCAAGGTCCTCTGTGGTGGCAGGAAACTTGGAAGGAAGGAAGGCAGGAGGAGGAACCCTAGGTTCCATTCCCATCTCCATCATTTACCAGCTGTGTGACCTTAGACTGATTTCACATCCTCTCTGAGCTTCCTTTTCCTCCCTTACAGAGTGGGCGTTTGGAAGGATAAAAAAGAAAATGAGCATGTGCCTGGCATGGTGGCACACACCTTTAATCCCAGCACTCAGGAGTCAGAGGCAGGCAGATCTTTGTGAGTTCAAGGCCAGCCTGGTGTACAGAGCAAGTTCCCGGACAACCAGGGCGGCACAGTGAAACCCTGTCTAAAAAACAAACAAAAGAAAAACAAAAGAAAAAAGAAGGAGAAAAGGACATGAACATGTGAGGCTTAGCCCAGTGTTTGTCCGTCCGCACAGAACTCAGACGTGAGTGCCAGACCAAGTCTGTGTTAGTGACAGTACTGAGTCTGTTCATACAGACTCCCAAGGCTACAAGTTTTCCTCTGACGGACACTTTGACCAGAACCATACTTTGGAAATACAGTGTTCTCGTTGTTGTTTTTTTCAAACAGATCGCTTTACAACACAATTATATAATATATAAAAATATATACAGTGCATGTAAAATATAAGTATATAGTACTATATTTGTCATTTGTAATACTTGACATTGGTCAGGATTTAGTGCAAAAACATTTTGATACAGTTACCTTGAATTTTATAAAGCTAACGTCATTTTTGATTATGAAGGTCCCTTTAGGATTTACTACATTTAAAGTCATTAAATGTAGAAATCTTACATTTTTTTCAAATATTGATTTTGTTATTTTAAATTAGATATATGTGTGCGCATGTTGGGGCATGTGCATGTGTGGAGGCATCCACAGAAACCAGAGGTGTTGAATCCCCTGGAGTTACAGGCAGTCGTGACCTACCTGTCATAGGTGCTGGAAGCCAAACTTGGATCCTCTGCAAGAGCAGTGCACACTCTTATCCATCTCCAGCCCCAGAAATGTTGAAAGCAAGGGGAGAGCCTTGAAATACTGGGTTATGGGCATGGAGGACATCAGATACGTGCCTGGAGGTGACCAACTCAAGTGGAAGGCTTTGGCAAGCACTGTATTTCGTACAAGTACTGTTTATGTTAAAGCTATGCAGACAGATTTTTTTTAACTTTAGATCTATTTTTAACCTAGAATTTTCTTGTGTGTGTGCACTTCCAGCGGTTGAAATTTTTTTCTGTACTTCACTCCTACATGGAGCACAGTAAAGTCAAAGAATGCGGGTAACGTGGCATTGAGTTTTTGGAACTCACTGGCCTTTCCTTACACCGTGTAAATCAATGTCTGTCTGTGTTCTGTACCTAAAAAGAACTGTATTTTTAGTTATGAAATAAAAACCTCACAGAGACTATGGAAATGGCTTCGTGAGTGAAGTGCTTGCCTGGGAAAAGCATGAGGGCCTGAGTCTGGAACCTTGAGCACCCATGTGAACAACAGAACCCAACCAAACCTGGTGTGGCAGCCAAAATGGGAAGCTCCAGATTCAATGCAAGGCCTGTCTCAAATCATTGGGTATAGAGGGACAGAGGACACCCTGACGTCACACTGTGGCCACCACATGCATGCTCATGGGAAAACACATCCTCCACATATGCATATGCACAGTAAACCTAAGCTTACTGGGTTTGTTATGGCGTTATCTACGCACGCCTGGATATATACATCTTTATATGTATGCACATGCGCATTCATACAAACAGAAGAGGCAAGCCAAGGCTTCTAGTTATGGTTGTAGCACCCCCAGATGACTGTAGCTGTTTTTTGAGACAGGGTTTCTCTGTAGCATTTTTAAAATTCACTCTTTATCCCTGGTAGTTTCTTGTTTTATGTGTTTAAAGGTGGTTTTGTTTCATGCATAGAAATTTGGAGTCACTGAGTCTTCTCCATCAAGTATGTTCCCATCCATGTCAGTTGTTTCTCTTTGCCGTGATCATTTTTTTCTGTCTCCAGTTCTGCTTTGCATTGCCACTCCTGCCTAGTCCCTCGTGTACGTGGGTATGGTATTATCTGTCAGTGCTCCTGGGGTACTCCTGGAAGGACACGCCATCTAGTTTTCTTTCATGTTTCCAGATAATCAGCTGACTCTGTGTCAAGTCAGCTGAGAATTGTGGAGGGGCTCAGCCCACAGAGCCAGCCCCTGCTTTCCACCTTTTACTCAGGTGGGTTGTCTTGGACCCTACCCCCAGCTTATCACTAGCCCACTGGAGTCCTGTTCTTGCACATCTTATTTCCTGTTAATATCTCAGAAGACATCTCTGTCTACCATTGGTTTTTTGTTTTTGTACAGAGAAATATCTCTTTTTTTTTTTTTTTTTTTTGGTTTTTTCGAGACAGGGTTTCCCTGTAGTTTCTAGAGCCTGTCCTGGAGCTAGCTCTTGTAGACCAGGCTGGCCTCGAACTCAGAGATCCGCCTGCCTCTGCCTCCCGAGTGCTGGGATTAAAGGCGTGCGCCATTACCGCCCAGCCCGAAATATCTCATTCTTAACTTCTTTCCCTCCACTAATTCATAATTGTATGTATGTGTGCATGTGTGTGCGAGAAGTTAGACAAATATCTAAATAAGTGAAAACCACAAAAGTTGTTCTCCTGGGCATGGCAGCATAGAGTTAGGTATTAATGACAAAGAGGCATAGGCACCTGTTGTTTTCCATTTGGATTATAGGTACAAAACCTTGTTGTTGACAGCTATGAAAATTAGACATGCTACAATCTGCCAGCATCCATTTTGGTTGTTGCTCAAATGTTTAACATATAGTTGAGCATGAAAAATGAGTTAATCAGAATTAGAATTCAAGTCCAACTAGTATGTTCAGTCTCCACAAGTTGCTCTTTCTAACTTCTTGCGGGGGGGGGGGGACTGTTAAACCCCCAGGGTTTGTGATGCACCCTACCATAATGCAGTGTCTCCTTTAATCCTAGGAATCTACCTTCTGGATCTGATCTACATTGATTCTGCATACCCTGCCTCTGGCAGCATCATGGAAAACGAACAAAGATCCAACCAGATGAACAACATCCTCCGGATCATTGCTGACTTGCAGGTGTCTTGCAGCTATGGTTAGTGTCTCACCACTAGGACTGTGAGAGCTTGCCTTGTTGATCTGGATCCGGCACTTTAGCCACAAGAAAGCTCCAGAAGTCGGGTTAGCCCCACAGAGCTCCCTGTGGTACTGTCTTGAGCTTTAGACATGCATGGGCTTGGCCTTTTATGCATCTCCACAGATTCTGCAAATTAGATATCTCTGTCATTTCCTTACACAGGGAGCTGTTTACACATTCAGTGAGAGGCATAGCCCAGGTGTGGCTGGTTCTGGGTCATTTATCCTTGAAAAGCCTGGTAGGAAGCTCCCAGATAACTCTTCTTCAAGCAAATTTGGGACCATATTCCTTCCGTTTGTGGCCCTTCCATCTGAGTCCTCCCATAGGCTCTGCACTAGGGTAGCAGAGAGAAGAAAGAAGCTGCCAAGGGTAGTTTGTTAACCAGTCTTACAAAGGGAGGCCAGGCCATGTTATCTAACTGTGGGCCTGAATGGAATGGGGCAGTGATTTGGAAAGCAACTGGCCAGGCTCCAAATGCAAAGGTTGAGCCTGATGCCTGATCAGGAGTAGTACACAGGCTTAGTGGAGACTTCCTGTCCCTGAGAAGTTAGAATGCCGAATGGCTCATCTACCTGGACACGGATTTCATATAAGACCAGAACTTGGTGTGGAGCCTAAATGTGAATCAGGTGCCCCAGTCGTTTGTGGAAAGGAACAGTGATCCAGGCAGGGAGTCAGCAGTGATCGGGAGAATGGAGAGCAGAGCTGTAAACTGGCCTCTGCTGCCAGTTTTCACATCAGGATAAAGGAATAAAAGCCTGGGTGCCCAGAGGGGTGTGAGAAAAGCCAGCCCTACCTGTCGTGCACAGGGTGGGAGACAGCTGACCACCTCTGCTTGGGAGGACCACAGGAAAGCCACAGGCCGTGTCTTCGCAGGGCACGATAGGGTCTGCAGTGTGGGACAGCTCTCCTCTGGGGCCTGCGTGTCCTAGAGCCTTCAGACACCCCACCAGCATTGCCTGCTGACAAGCAGAGCAGCTGCACACTCAGACCTCAGAGTACACACCAGGGAGCAAGTCTCAGGCTGTATCCTGAAAAGTCACTTCCTCCTCTCCATTGCTCGTGTGGCAGTAGGGCCACACACGGCTCCTGGCCCTCAGCAGGTGCCAGGTTCCAGGACCCAGAGAAGGTGTATTCTTGTCACTGTATTCTAGATTTGTGCCAGCTGCCTCCAGCTTGGAGAGCAGATGTCATTGTCCTCATTCAGATATGATGACACCACCGATGACTTAGAGAAGCGGAAATGACCTTCAGAGCCTCAAGACTCGGAGCCTGAAGGCCATGGCCCCTGCTGCTCTTCAAGACGTTTCCCTTTCCCCAGCCTCTCTTCTTTCATGACTGCCCCCTTGAGTGCAGTGACAGTGCAGGTCTGAGGAGAGTGACAGAGGTGACAGTGTGGCTCAGGCCTCAGAGTCTGCTGTGGAACCTGGCCTGGCCACCTCTTGGTGACATGACTTTTGCATATTGCTGCTGTCTCTCCATCATATGATGGACCAGCCCTTTTCCTACACAAGACAGATGTCTGCTGTCCATCACCTAGTGCAGAGAGCGCGCCATCTGGGTTGGACTTGTGCACTGGCTAGGGTGGCCATGCATTCGCGGCACACAGGAGCCGGTGCACCACCATCACTGGAAATGTGCCGGAGGCACAAACGTGATCCTGCTCTGTTCTGGGGTCCAGGGCTCCAGCTTACCCCAGCCTTAGCTTCTCTCCCTCAGCCAAATGCTCGAGGTCACTTTCCATAGGGCAGAACCCAAACCTGACCAGTCCTCCAGGACCTGCCCCAAGGACAGTGAAGCAGCCTCAAGAAGCCAGGTGTGTCCGTGTCGGCATTCTCTGGGCTGGGGAAGAGTCAAGTCTCTGAGTTTTGTGCCCACTTCCACAGATCACCTCACCACCCTACCACATGTGCAGAAGTACCTGAAGTCTGTACGCTACATTGAGGAGCTCCAGAAGTTTGTGGAGGATGATAACTACAAGTAAGTCGCTGTCTCCCTAGCCAGGCCCACTTGCCACTGCTGTCCTTAGCACCCAGGTGCCTAAGGAGTAAGGAGTGACCTGCAGGGCTTCCATGCCCCACCAGAACAGCCCTCAATACCTGCTTTTGCCCCAGCCCCTCAGGCCACACAATCCAGGGAGATGGTGTGCTCACCTTCCCATGTGGCCTGGGAAACACCTGTGAACTCCAGCCGTGCGCGGGGCAAGGCTGACACTTGAGCTCTCACAGGGACTCTTGGCACTGGATAGAAGGTCAGCTGGCCGTATTCTCAACAGTGTTCTCCAAGGTCCTGTTTCACGATGGATGAAACAGCCAGTCTCTGGGTCTCTCAACTCTGCAGGGCTTTCCATTTGGCTCTAGCCAAGGGCCCCAGGCACAATCTCTGTGCCTCTGTGAACAGATGTATTTCTCAGAAAGGCCCCAAAGGCCTTTCAGCTCATCTTCCATTTGCCCTGCTCCGGTTTGCAGTTCTTCCTTCCATGGTGGCCCCTGGGTGTGCATGCTCGGTATCTGAAGGTGGAAGAGGCCTTTATTCTTCGGTCAACTCTGGCTGCCCATTTGAGCCAAACATACTCTCTTCTCAGTGCTTTCTCTTATAACCTGGCATCAAGGAAAGTCTTAGCCATCTTGTGATTGGTCATTCGTCACCCGAGTGTCACCCTCACAAAACTTCTTTGAGGTCTCATCTCACGGACTGCTTCTGTACACTGTTTCTCTGACCCTGCTTTCTAGTGTTGTCTAATCCCTTGCAGTGTTATGTCTGAAAGCCTGCTCTTGCATCCTCTTGGTCTGTGACAACGATCCAGAGCAGTTGTTGGGACACCCCACCTGTCCAGTGCAGCAGCAGTGGTCCAGAGCTCTGACTGTGACTCGGTTCACAGGGTGGGGCCTGGAGATGGGCCTGCTGCCGCCCTCCACTTGAGGCTCTCATCGTCCTCGCTGTTGCTCTCCCATCATTCATCACAGGGAAGAAGGGTGCAAAGGTGTGATCTAGCGCAGAGTAATGGGAGGCACAGAAGAGGGCCAGAGGTCACCACTACAGCATCTATTACAAAGGGGTTCATTTTATTTACAAAGTGCTTGCTGTTCCTGAAGAGTGGCCCGGAGTGTGAAACTATTCCCACTTAAGTTCTGGTATAATGTTTTCCATTCATGTACCAGTCTTGCCATTAAAGAGACAGTAGTTTTTCATTAACACTAATATGCTTTAAGGAGAAAAATGGCCTATAAATACTTGTGAACATGAGACAATCCTTGGACAAGTTGCAGATTATGAGTAATTACTCCTTCCATTCTGAAGTAGAGCACTGCCCCCGCCCCCAGCCCTCCATGCTAAATAACAGTCAGCCCGGGGCTCCGAAAGGCTCTTTGTTGAGCCAAACTGGGCAAGCCCAGGGAGGAGGACTGCCTTCCTGCCCAGACCCCCAACCATGGAGGGCCCACCCACAGAGGAGGGTTGCCTTCCTGCACAATCCCCCAACCATGGAGGGCCCTCTTTCCAAGGATATCCTGTTTCTGAACAAGATATGGTGGGCAGGGCCTGTGGTTCTGCTGGAGTGCTGAGTCCTGTGGCCAGCTCACACCTAGAGGTGGCTCCTCACTGCCAAGGATGCAAGAACTTAGGACATTGGTGACCTCGTACTTCTAATACCTTGTCATCATCTGCATTGAGATAGATATTCTACCAAGCGGCCCAAACAGTGTTTTCTTTCTCATCTGTTAGTCTGTTATCAGTTTAAGAAAAATGACCCAAGTTCTTACCATTTAGGAAACATGGCCACTAGCATGAAGTAAGCAGGATTTTGAACACTTGGCTATGCATGTAAACTTTATTTACATATAGAAAGGGGTGGGTAGATGAATGGATGTAAGAATTTACTCAGATTGGATCCTACTATCCTTGCTATTTGATTAAAAATCTTCAATTTCTTTTAATTCAACCAGATAAAAAGGAAACAGAAATAAAAGGTAAGGAATGATCACTCTTTAAGTTAATGTTTATTCACTATAATAATACAATGTATTATTTCCTGGGTCTCCCAGATGGCTCAGTGGTTCATGGTCTTGCTTACTCCCCCAGCAGGGGAGTTCAGTTCCTAGCACTCACATCTGTCAGCTCAGAACTGCCTGTAACTCCAGCTGCAGAAGATTCAGCACTCTCTCCTGGCCTCCATGGGCACCTGCACACACATACATATTACCACACAGAGACTCATACATACACATAATTAAAAGTTAGATTAAAAATATATTTCTTAAGCATCTTATATAAGACTCATGAATGAGACATGATATCTATGAAGAGGCCTGAGTCTTGGTGTTTCCTATGACCAGGTCATTACTGTGACTGTTGGTTGCCTCAGGTTATAAAGAGGACACTGCTGGTCCTGTCCCAACCTGGGCTGCACTTGCAGGATTTTGTTAGTTGTGCTATACGTGGACCCCACACTCCAAGTGCATACTACGAAAACCATGCTCAGGAATTATAATTCCTGCTGTTTTGTGTTTTTAATGGAATTTGGTTCTTGTGACCTGTTGCTCCTCATCGCCTGGGACTTTATTTTAAATCAGTCCCTTACTTAGCAGGGTTCATTGAGAGCTGGGGCCTCCCTTCTTTTGGAGAGCTGGTTAATCTGAGCTTGGCCTCCTGGGTCCCCCTCTGCTTTTCCTGATGCTGGGTACTGCTGCTGACAGTCTCAAACCTGCCTGGGTTTTTTTTTTTCTTCCCCCTTACTTTGCCTGATGGATTAAGAAGTCCATGAAATTCAGAAGCTCAGCAATAGAAATCCTCAGAGGAGCATGCTTCCTGACCTCCAGGTCCCTTGGGGTGCCTTCCCGGCTGCAGGCCAGCCCCCATTGGTTATGCCTTCAACTGCTTCCACATCCGTTCTTGGCTTCCACCTGCCAGGGCTCCTGTGTTGGATGTTCTCTGCCCTCCTCCTCCTTGAGCTGCTTCCCAGCAGCTGTGATGGGCATCTCAGTCACCAGCAGTCCCCAGGCAATCTGCTTGGAGGGAGGCGTGCATCCAGCCCTGTCTGTTTTCATCTTTGATGTGTTCCACTGTCCTGAGTCTCCCATCTCATTTAATTCCTTTGTCTCATCACCTTGATGTTCAGGTTTTGTTGAACTCAGCTCATGTTCTTACAAGTCATTCCTCTGCTCAAGGGCTACCTCCTGGGTTGACCTTGGGGTCACTCTCTCCTTTCCAGTTCCCTTCCGTGAGGTGACAAGGTTTGTGGTGTTGCTGGACCATGGTCTCGCTACCATTTGAGAAACTCTTCCCTGGATGTTCCTCAGAAAGACATCTGACTCTCCTTCCACATATGCAGAGGGGCTGGTTCCTCTTCTTCTGCCTAGGAGGTCCAGGATCACCTAACTTTCCCTTTCCCCCAAGAAAGCAAGAGCTTCTCTTCATCTCCCAGGGCTAAAGGAAAGCTCTCAGGTAGACAGTCTGGTCCTACGGAACCTGTATCCCATCATAGTATCCCTGCCTGCACTCACTAGTGTCATGAGTTTGGCTGTAGAAGCTGCACAGCCTCTTTCTCCTCTTTTTCTCAGGCTCTAAAATGTGCTTCCATTACAGAGTTGTGGGTAAACAAGCAGGGACCAGTCATTCATTTCACCTTGTCATCCTTAACCGTCATACTGGACCCAGAAACCCTGGAGAGGCGTTAGATGGAAGGGTTGTAACCTGAATGAGATCTCACAGTATTCCTGTATTCTGTGACCCGTGTACTCTTTAACAAAGCCTTCATTCCCTCCCCCATCCCATGATAGGCCTGGGCTCCTCTGACCTGTGAAAATCTTTGGTTTCAGGCTGTCACTCAGAATCGAACCAGGAAGCAGCTCTCCAAGACTAGTCTCTTCCAAGGAAGATCTTGCAGGTATTGTAGTTACCTCGAATAGTACAAAACCACGTACAACCCAGACATGGCTGCCAAAATAGGCCCTGTGTGGAGCACAAGAACACAGTTGAGTTCAGTGCTTGGCAGGCTCAGCTGTCCCTGCTTCTAGCCCCTCCACCATCTGCCAGAATCCTGATAATGTGGACCTCAAGAGATCAGGTCCTCAACTTAGAAGCATGCACTAAGTACAGAACTCTGTCATCTTCCCCTGTACCACCTACACCCTTGACCACCAACCTGCCCCCCAAAGGGGGCACCCAAGATGTGTCAGACTCATTAGATTTATCACCTCTGAGGTAAGCACACACTGTGTTACCAGCAGTGGGATCCTAGGATCTGCTGCCAGAGCTAGGCTCTAGCTTTGTCTCTCCATCTTCCTCCTCCGTAACCTTATCTACAGGATGGAGTGAAGATTCATATTGCCCTTGTAGGATCGTCGTGATGCCTGAGTGACCCCAGGCCTGTCTCACGCTCTGCCCACACCTGTCAGAGTATGCTTGGTGTTAGCTGCCTTGTTGTTACTGTCATTGGCTGTGGCCCTTCTGTCCAGCCAGCTCTCAGAGATGGAGGCTAAGCAGCACTGTTGTCTGGAGGAGGCTAGAGAGGCCTCCAGCAGCACATCATCCTGGTTATAGCCCTCTGTCACCCTTCTGTCACCACAGCCTGGCTTCTGAGCTTCTGCACTGTAGCCAAATAGCTTTATCAGTCTGGGCTGTGCTTTCCCTGTATGTAAAATGGAGATAATGAAGCCACTATCCCAACAAGGAGTCACTGAGATCAGGTGCCCAGCATAGTCTGCATCTGTCACTCTGCAGTGAGTGTTTAGGAAGTGGGTGGGAAACTACTGCCTGGTGTCACTCCATCCCCCTCCTTGGGCTGCTCAAGTCAGCCTCTCCATACTCCCAGCTGGGATGTGTATTGGTCAGACTAGACCCACAGAACTCTCAGGAAACAATATGGCAGCTTCCTTTCTAGTTGCACCCTGAAGTGTCTCTGTCCCATCTCTGCAATACGCTCCTTGCTCCTTATCTGTGCCAGCCTCTGCTGTCTCTGGGTGGTAAGTTAGACTCGTCCTTGCACCTCTGAGCTTCCCTGATCATGAGCCTTGGAAGATGCTGCTGTGTGGCCCTTGGAACTATGGGGACTGCTAAGTTAGTGCTGTTTACAGTTTATTTCTCACGGCATCTCCCGGGACCCTGTTTTAAGTGCCTCCTGCTGTCTCCTCAGAAACTTACTGTCTTTCCCTGTCAGATAGCCCTTGTCAGGAGTGGTCCAGAGAGCTATGATGCTGGGCAAGTTTCTCCTTTCCAATCTGTCCTTGTTCTAGAACTCTCCCCAAGCAAACTGCTCTCTGAGATGCTCAGCCCTGCCCACTCCACCTGTAAAATGGGTGCGGTACACATGTCACTCACAGGACTGCTACAAACATGCAGGATCTGGCCCAGAGCTTTCTCATCACGGACAACTTTGCCATGATACCTCGGTTGTCAGTGTGATTCCATCACTGAACTAGGCTTTAGATAACTGCAGGCTTTAGCTAAATGACCCTGCCCAAGACCCCAATCAGGCCTGGTTTCATGGTGGTGGTGGTGATGGGCAGCAAGCTCTGGACCCCCAACTGACCCACCTTGTTTCTCTGTAGTGTGACATACTGCATTCATGAGTTTGCTTCTTGCCTGGCCTCTCCCAGGAGTTTGCAGGTCCTACATCACACCCTTGTGTAGCAGGTAGCCAGCGTGGCCTCACCTGCAGTCCTCTCTGAACGCATTTGCCCTGTGCCTGTCTTCTCCAGCTGAGTAAAAGCCCCTCAGAGAGACAAGTCTGGTGTGGGATTCCTAGAGCCTGGCCTACAGATCTCCAGGTGAATCCGCTGCCTTCCATTCAGCCTTAGCCCTAGAGTTCCTTTTTGGACTCTATGGGTACCTTGGGCATCTCCAGTGTGGGCTGGCTGCTGACTCTGCAGAACCTTCCAGAGAAGTGCTGAGACCAGCAGCTCCTGCACCAACCTTCCAAATCCCTGGCTTCAGCCCCAAAGCAGGATGTCAGGGTTCATGTCGATCACCAGAGAGCCAGTGGCATTCTAGAAAGTTCATAGCCATTCAGAGGCTCAGGTTTCCCCTCCTTGAAGCCTCAGAGGAAGATAAGGAGTGCTGCTGCAGCTTAGGTCATTGAATCCCACGGGTTCCTACAGGGCAAGGTCAGCTCCAAGGAAGCTTTCTGGGCTCTGGCAATTAGACTGAACTGCGTGGCAGGAACTCCACAGGACTCAGGGACAGGAATGTGCCTCGTGCAGATCCAAGAATGGGAGGAACGTGGCCTCCCCCTCCTCCTCAGGAGGGGCCAGGTTCCAGCTCAGAGCTGTGCCCAGCAGTTAGACATCCTCACACTTGGCAAGGAACAGCCTTTAGATGTGCACCTGCATTTACACAAGGCACTTAGGCTGCAGGTCTGTGTGTCACAAGCACTTGCTATAAACCTGTTACCTGACAGGAGACCCAGCCTTCTGGAGCTCATCTCTTAGTTGGGGAGACAGGCAAGGACAGGCATGTTTGGAGCCAAAAGGAAGCCAGTGTGAGCAGACCAAGATGGCGTGTGTGTGTGTGAGGGGCTCTCTCTCTGTGACGCTCTTCTAACCAGCTCCTGCCAGGAACTGGGAGACCTTGACCCTGCACAGATCAGATATCAGCAGCCATGACCTTGGGAGCCTTGATTAACAGCAGTAGCAGCCTCTGAGCTACAAATGTTCCCTTGGCCTCTAGTGGTCCCAGAAGCTGCCAAGGGCTACCCCCACTTTCCTTAGGGGGAATGGCCATGTGGCAGTCTGTTCCCACAAGGAGGCTATAAGCAAGGAAGTGGAGGAAATTGACTCAGTTTCTGATCTATGGAGAAAAAAAAGTCAGGGGTGCCACATTTCTAATTACCCTCTCCATGTGATGCTATTTATACAATAAACTAATGTTTTCCTGGAGGAAAACATCACATGTAATGTCCATAGTGCTGCCACCCCCACTCCCAGAGGGCAAGTGGTGTTTGTGTATGTCTTGAAGCTAGTGAAGACAGTTCCAGACATTTTAAGCTTCTACACTGAGGACAGATTTTCTCTGAAGATTCCAGAGCCATGCTTGAATCCAGGAAAATCCTGGCCCTGGCCTCTGTCTCTGCTCTCTCAACCAAAAGGCTGATCTCCTGCATACCTTTCTGTCTCTTTGTAGACCTACATAGAGCCTGGCTGCAGTGTCTCTGAGTTGTGGGAGCAGGAAGACTTCAGGCTGGCTCACATCCCAGGGCTGTAGAGGGAGTTCCCTGAGGCTATGCCAGAAGTTCTGCTACTAACACAGTGCTTCTTGGGAATGTTAACTCCTGGCCCTCTCGGGCAGGCTCTGATGCCATCTAAAGGAGAGACAGTGTGAGGCTGTCTGTCACCTGAGCACCAGATTGGGGACCCAAGGACCAATATCTAGTCTCAGCTCCAGTTCCACCTCAGAACTCAGGGTAGAAAATAGCACTTAATGTCTCACCTGCATTCTGTGTGTCAGCATCAGGGTAGACAGGGTGGGACTGGAACCTCGTAGAGGGATTGTGACTCACACAGCTGGTACCTGCTGCTGGCTGGAGCTGGGCAGCATCAGTGGAACCCAGCTGGAGCCTCTTCATGTGGTTACAGCAGGCTCAGGGTCATCAGAGCAGAAATGGGGAAGTCAGCTAGAAAACTGTGGAGTAACATCTCCATGAGTCTCCAGAGCCAGGCAGCCTCACCTCAGCCTTCTGCTGAGGGTCACAGAGACTGGTTCAGGTCCAAGAAGAAAGATCCTGCCATTGACTGCAGCAGCCAGGGACTGTGTGGAGCACTCCACACAGATGACATGGGGAGCCTCTATCTCATCGTTCTCACCACCTGGTGCTGACCTGGACTGAGCACCTTCCCCAGCCTGTCCACATGCTCACTGAGTGTACCCAGCCCCTGCCTGGCAAGTCCTCTGGGCTACTCTTAGCCCACTCCCATTCTGTAGGCAAAGATACCAAGATACTCACCCAGGGTCACATATCACAGAAGTGGCAGACCCAGATGATGGTTTGGGGGTCAGGGCAGGTCTGTCACCTGTATCCAACACATGGAGCACAAAGGGTGCAATGAGGGCTCTCTCCCTATTATCCTGTGTACTCACTTGTTCAGGGGATTAAGTACCTACCTTGGATTATAGACCTGCATGTCTCTGTCTTTCTTATAGATTTTTTTAAAAAGAGAAATGTGTATCATTATCCCAGGCTGGCCTCAAACTCAATATGCAGCCTAGGATGGCCTTGAACACTTGATCCTTCTCTACCTCCTGAGTTCTGGGACTGCAGGTATGTGTTACCACGTTTCTTACAGCTGCGTTGAGTTGTCGGAATCAGAGCCCTAGTTGTTATCTTGTGTTCAGTCCCCTTGCCTCATCCAGTAGGGCTGCTTTGGCCTGGCTACCTGTGGCAAGAGAGCTGCAGTGTGGCCTCCCTCACCGATTCTCTCAACTTGCTAACCACAGCCCCATTTTTATCAGTGCCGCTGCTGTCTCCAAGGGGCACCGCACCTTCCAAGAGGCAGTTATAAACCTGTTGTTTCCCCAGGACACTTCCATGGGTGTTGTAAAGAGTCCATGTGTTCTCACCCTTGGCAGATAAACATATACTCCTGGATGTTGAAGTCCCCTCAGAGCCATCTTCCCACCAGCAGCTTCCTGCTGAGGTCTACTCGTGCTCTCATACCATACATGGTCTTCCTGCTAAAGCCACCTCATCTACAGGAGGCCAGGGTAGCCCTCATGAGTGCAGCTCACTATCCTGTGCCCACCACTGCCCTCTGCTCGTGGTCTGCTTCATACCCTCAGGGCTGAGTAAGATGCTAACTCTCAGTCCCCTGGACCCCACTGTGAAAGACATCTTTCAGCTCCATGATGGTCTGTGGAACACCTTTGAAATGCTTGAGCAAGAGAGG
Organism: Arvicola amphibius; assembly: GCF_903992535.2. Lineage (NCBI taxonomy): Eukaryota > Metazoa > Chordata > Mammalia > Rodentia > Cricetidae > Arvicola > Arvicola amphibius. Next base: position 51,123,730 of record NC_052053.1, on the reverse strand, counting down.
CAGCAGGCTTCTCTCTCTAATGCCCTTCCTCTGCAAACTTTTCCTATGCTTAGGGTGGGTGGGACCCTCAGAGAGCTCAAGGGCTAGAAGTAGGTAGCAAAGATTCAAGCCCAATCTGCCCAGCTCCACAGCTCTGCAGTGACCCAAGCACCTTGAGTGCCAGCAGCTTCCAAGCATCCTTGGTTCCTGCTCTGGCCTGTGAGTCTTCACCCTCTGTCTGCAAGGAGAGGACAGTGCCACTTCAAGCCCAGAGATGACGAACACTGTTTCTCAGAATGAAGTGAGCTGGACCTTCTGCACAAAGACAGATCTTGGCTCTCAGTGAGACCCATGAGAGCTGTACGTGTGAAAAGCAGAATGTGTGTGAACATAGAAATGAGTGGCTCCCAGGCCCCGCCAGAGACCTGGCTATTGAAAAGTTTCCACGCAAAGCCTGCAGAGGGGCCAGTGGCCCAAGAGCTGCAGGGCCCTGGCAGACACAGTGAACAGGTAGGAAGCAGAGGACTCTGAACCTTTGGTTGGGTGACAGCCTACCCCGGTCACTGGAGGCTCAGAGTTGCACTGGCCGGAGCTCCCGATGGCACAGTTGCCGTGCCTCAGAGGAGATGGCATAGCCCCTGTCCAGCTGGGGCTAGAGGCAGGACTGGAACCCAAGTCTTGTGACTTCAAGTTGCTACTTTCCTCTCTGCCACAGCTGCCTCCTATTATTTTCCAATGTGTGAGACTTGGAAAGCCCAACTGGAATGGGACAGTGCTGGCCCAGAGCAGGGCCTGGCCAGAAATCCATGAGAAGAGGTTCCTTTGCCCACAATCTGCTCTGCTTGTAGCACTAACCACTTTGCCCATCTAACCAGTGGCCTCCAGACATTGGCTCCATACTGGACCTCTTCATATCTCCCTAGATCTGTGCCCCAAGTGCACACTACTCCATACAGAGGGTTGCTCTCAGTTCCCTCCACATCTCTGCCTGGCCATCCCTGGGACACTTCTTATGCATATCTCTGCCTCAAAACCTGCAGCTTCAAGGCTTAGCCACATCTAGTTACTCTCCAGCCAGAGGAACTTTGTAAGACTCGAGTCTGAGCACATCATCAGACCTCCCCTTGTGAGCTCAAGGCTCTGCTGGGGCCCTGCTGCCTTTCCCTCTGGGCTTTGTGCATGCTCTTCCTTCTGCCTTGGTCACGGCTTGTGCCAGGCTCTTGTACCAGGCAGGGTGTCAAACCTTCCAGAAGTTTTCTGTGATCCCTCCCATATGTTCCTCAAAGTTTTGTGCTACTGTGATGCTTAAATAGGGCCAAGTGGACAAAGTGTATATCATTAGTTCTGGCGGTGAGCAGGTACCAAGTTGGTGTTAGAGATTATCATATCCCCTTTTTGATTCTGTTATGCTGTTGGTGGACTTGGTGCTCTCGCCATTCTGATCATGACTATCCTCCTATTCAGCCTGTGTTCCCACCAGATGCAACCTCCTGATGGTCCCTTCCCCTCTTGACGGTTGACTGCTACTCCCAATCAAGCAGAAGATCGTGATTTTTCTGATCTATGATGTCGCTCCAGTGCTTGGCCAGGGGCAGCCCCAATATCTGGGCCGAAAGACACTGTCTGTTTAGCTCTTGACAGGGAGACAACAAAGGACAAGCTCCTCATCCCTTGTTTACAGATGTAGATCCAGGACTCAGGTCACTCAGCTTGTAAGCACAGACACAGATGAGAGCCCAGACCTCCCTGCCTCCAGGATCAGTATCCCTTTCTGTCACCATACACCATCTGGAATTCTGGCCACTCCAAGACTATTATTAGAAAGCTGGTGTTTTGCTTTGTTTTTCCTCTTTCAATCAAAGATCTATTGGGCAGTATGTTGGTTTCTTGTAATGGCAACCAGAATTTTTTTTTAATGTATCTGGTTGCCTACAGAAACTGTCAATTCTCTTATGATCCAATAAAACTGCTAAAGAAACAGCCACTTAAAGAGTTTTAAAGATTAATTCATGGAAAACTTATGCTGAGGAAAAATAGAGCAATCCTTTGAGATAGTCAAACCACATGGTCAGGTTTTCCAGCTGTCCCTGCCATATCAGGCTGGGCAGTGGGGCCTGCGCTCTGCTGTGGAGTCCAGAGCTCCAACTCATCACCACTCCTGCCCTGCCTGAGGACTTGACCAACAAGCTTGCCAGCCACCCAGCACAGAAGGCACGTGTCCTGGCACTGTCACATGGGGGCCACCCCAGATTTGGAGGAGCAGAAGCATGAGGCCTTTTGGTAGCAGAGGGTGTCACTTACTGGCAGAAAGGCCCCTCATCTGGGTCCCAGCCGAATGGAAATTCTTCTGTTTCTGCGTCAGACCTAGGCTGTTGATCAACAATGCTGGGAGAATGTGGGGGAGGTGGGGGATGAGACCTATTGCCCAGAGAGCAGCAGCAGCCCTGACACACAGGCCAAGAGGCCAAGGCTCTTCCTCTGCGGCCCCCGCCCACCCTCCCCAGCCGGTCCAGGGGCATCTGAGGCCAGGCATGCCTCCCAGGGCTTCACAGCAGGAAGGAAAGGGTCGAATCCAGGCCTAGCCTTGGAGAGAGAATCTGGAGTCAAGTGGAAACAGCCAAAGGAATTCTGAAAGGCTTGCAAGAGCATGAGCATGAACAGAGCTAGAAGGCAAGAGCTACATGGATCCAAGTGAGTGACCAGTTCTGGCTGTGGCCGACTCCAGCCCCTGTGACCATGTTACACCTCTAGGGTTCCCCACCTCCCTGTATCCGGTATGCTGGAGGCATGAGTGTTTATACAGTGCTGCTCACAACTGGCACATAGTGGATGCTGGGTCTGTCTCTCTTCCCTTTTTCAAGAACATCCGCCCAGCACATGTACTCTGAACCCCCAGCATTCCTCCCCAACCCCACAAACCTGCTGCACACCCGGTACTGCCTCCAGATCTATAAGCTTGCCTTCTTTTCTGTCTAAAGCAGCAACTAAGAGTACATACCTCAAGACTTGCGACTCGACCCAGGGCACGGTGCCAGGTGTGCAAATGACCTAATGATCACCTGGGCAGAGGGTCCTTGAGATTTAAGCAGTGAGGTTGTCATCTGCCATTCTCCCATGGTTGCTGATTAAACAAGGGGCTCTGCCTTCTGTAATCTTCTCTTAGGGCAAAAGCAAAACAAAGCAGTGCACTGCAGGAGCTGTGTCCTCAGGGGTAGACCAGAAGGTCCTCCCCAGGGCTTCCCTGGGACCACTCATCAGTCTAGAGATGTGTTATATCCTGTGTTGGACATGCAGAAGAACCTCAGAGCAGCCAATGAGAGTGTGCAAGTCCTGACCAGGGACATGCGTGTAGACACAGGTGTAGATGCAGTTCCAGCCAGCCTAACTCAAGGCCTTCCATACCCCTTCTATACCTCTCTGGACTTGTGAAGTCCAGGTAGGACCTTTGCTTTAAGGACAGGCCTCTGGTTCTACTCTTATGGATGGGCCATCAGCTGGCTGCCCAGCTACTATACCTGGGCATCCCAGGCCTTCCCTCTGGGAGTTAGTGATGCTGGGACGAAAGCATCCCATAAGTAGGAAGCTGCTGTTGGCTTCTTGTGATCTTTGTCCTACCCAAGACAGCTGGGAAAGGTCCACACCCCAAACCACAATTCCCCTGAGCCTCTACCCTACTTGCCCCACAACCCCTGCCATCATTCTCCCTCTGCTCTTTTCATAGGCCCCTCTGCTGGCTCCAGCTCAGCCAGGTTCCGCCGGAGGCCCACCTGTCCTGATACATCTGTGGCTGGCAGCCTCCCCACACCACCAGTCCCCAGACACAGGAAGAGCCACAGCCTGGGCAACAAGTGGGTGACTGAGCAACCCTCTCTGGGCTGAAGGAGTGTTGGGTCCTTCTCCACCCCATCTGGGAACTCTTGCTTTCCTGGCAGACACTCTCTTGAGGCTGGTGTGAGCTTGGGAATGCAGATGAGCGACTGGCAGCAGAGTCTGTGTACCTCCATCAGAGATCCAGGCTCAGTAGCTAGTGAAGAAATGTGTCCAGACTTGGTCAACAGCCCATTTAGGGGGAACTGAGTCCAGCAGACACCAGTGCCTGTGCTCAGGGCAGCAGAGTGTCTCAGAGTACCTGCTGACTCACTGCCCCTATGGGGCCCACTCCCTGGGCATTGGTCACAGGTTTCCAAATGGTGCACCCTTCCTCCATCACCTCTGCCTCCTCCTTCCTTCCTTCCTTCCCTCCCTCCCTTCCTTCAACCTGCATCCTAGCACTAAAGCACAAATGGCATGCTTCTTGGCTGGCCTTAGTGGACCTCAGAGGCAGGAGCAGGAGGTCAAAGTTGCTTTGGGTCCCTGGTACCTCCTCTTTTCTAGACATTGCCCCACACATCTGTAGACACCATCTCACTGAACCATGCGAATCTCTGAGCAGCTGCTGCCATGCACATTGTGGCTCCAGTCAGGGTCACAAAGCGCTGATATTCTCAGGATGCCCCGGCGCCCGCCCTTCACTTTGGCCTCATCTCACAAGCCTCACCATCATCCTGGGAGACAGGCAGGGCAAACAGCTTTAGTCTCCATTGACAGATGAAGAAGTTGAGGCTCGGGAAAAAGATGTGACTTGCCCAAGGTCACACCATGTGAAGGGGCAGAGCCTGGGCCACCAGTGGGCTCTGTGCAGAGGTGTCTCCACCCACTAGTCCCTGGCTCCGGCCCCCAGGGCCAGTGTGCCACTCTGTTCCCAGGATAAGGAGCTTTGCCTTCTCTCTTGCTCTCCGTTCTCCAGTGTGATGTGTCAGTTGAGTGTAGTTGAAAGTAAGAGCGCAACACTCCCATCGGAGAAGGCCAGGCACCTGCTGGACGACAGCGTCCTAGAGTCCCGCAGCCCCCGCAGGGGCCTCACCCTCACCTCCTCCACCGCCATCACCAACGGACTCTCCCTAGGTAAGCGTCTCTGGCCTGTACACACAGGCAGGGGCAGCAGGCCCAGTATGTGCTCCCTGTCTGTCTCTGTGTCACTGTGCTGTGCCCAGTGGCCCCTCACCCCTAAAGAATGGCTCCCTACAGAAGTCTCCTGCTGCAGGAAAGAATTCTGGGTTGACCTCCTTCTGATGGTCCCCAAATGACAGTCAGGTTAAAGAAGGAAGCTGGACTTGAGTCCACCACAACCTCCTGAGGCCAGATGCTACCTTGGCGGCATTTACTTCAGGGGGAGCCTAAAGCCCTGCTCAGAGCAGTAGGTGGGTGGGCCACTGCTTCCTACTATGTGCTTGTCTTTACCCAGAGGAGCCAGAGGGAGGATAAGGATGTGAACGTCAGAGATGGCACTGCAGTACTGGACAGTGGCAGGAGCTTGTGTCCATGGAGTTATAAAAACAGGGCTGCTGATGCCAGCAGAGAGATGTCAGCATTAGGATTGGGGCTAGCATGGAGCTACATTCAGAGAACTGTTCCATTACAGAGCTCAAGTCACCTAGGACAAATGACAAATGTGATTGCTGTCACCACCCCAGTGCAGCATTGATGGTCTTTGCCTTTCAGTGAGACTGTATGTTTGTCTGCTTCCAATACCAGTGAGTTCCCCCAGGGCTGGTAGTGGGATGACATTTGTCCAGCTGCAATTGATCTGATAAAGACAGTGAGGCAAAGGGCCAGGGACTTGGAGGAACACCAGGTTGGCGTGTCATGCCACATGTCCCTGTGATGTTAGGCTAGTCTTGGGAATCATGAATAACTTCTGTCAAGGACAACTGCCTCCTAGAAGTTTGTGACAAGTCCCAAATCTGCCTTCTGCCTTCAGAGAAGGTCACCCTGTTTAGACACAGTATAGGAAGTGTGGACAGTGCATCTTAGGCTCCCAGGCTGGGGAAAGGTAATCAGACTTCTTCCCCAAGCCTTTGCTAGGTCCTGCCCACGGACATCGTCTCAGAGTATATGATGGGACATGGGTTCTTATGAGGGCCCACGAGTGCACACCTGCACCCTGAGCTGCTGCTTGACGTCCAGGAAACTCTGAGCTGTGCCTGAGTCTGGGCTGTGCTATCACACATCTGGGTGGGAGGTCATAAGCTTGATTGGCTCTGGCTCAAGTCAGGGAACTCAAGACATTTGTGTATATCCTGATGGAGGCAGTGCTGGGCTGCTCCCCACCCGTACAGCAGGGAATGGGGGCCCTGCTCCGGCCAGGGCTCCTTCCTTGCCTTTCTGACTGCTCAGTCTTAGAGCTCTTTCTGGCAGAGCCCTGAACTTAGAGCCTGCAAAGTCCAGAACAATACAAAGGTCGGGCTCATAGATGCACAACCCTAGAGGGAAGCAGGGAGCTCATTTAAGTCCAGGGCACAGGCTTAGGGAGCCAGGGTGCCCCAATCAGGCCCAGCAGACCATGGTCAGCTCCAGAGTGTGGGCCTGGAAGAAACTAGGAAGGCAGAGGATCACAACAGGCCTTGGCAGTGTCTCTGTGGGCCAGGGGACTGCAGTGGCTCCGGTCTCTTCTGGGCAGGCAGATACATCTAGACCAGCCCTGACTCTGGGCCAGAAGAGCTCCCACAGCCTGTGCCCTCAGCAGGTGAGGCCCTTGGGCAACAGGTAGGCAGTAGGGCAGACAGACCTGAGAATCCTTGTTGTAGGAGATCCTGGTCCCACAAACCAAAGGGTAGGCAGTGGGAAGGGAGCAGAAGACATTCCTGAACATGGTGGAGCTGAAAGTTCTTCAAACCCTCCCAGAGAAAAGACAGCCACAACCACAGAAACTCAAGTCCTTCTGTGACCCACAGGGTCAGAATGCCGTGAGCTTGGGGACTGGGGCCTAGTGACCAGGAGCCCAGGAGAACAGGCCCCTCTCCTCGAGGCTGCCATGCTCACTGATCTGTGTTCCTTTTCCAGGCAGTAGTGAGAGCTCAGAGTTTAGTGAAGAGATGCCTGCAGGGCTGGAAAGGTGAGTGTGGCCTCAGCAAGGCCTCCCTCCCTTGGGAGACTCAGGGCCCAGGGAGCTGGAGTCAGGGGTCTCTGCCCCATCCACATTTTTCATATGCATAGTTACACTGTCACACCTGTATGTGCACACATTGAACAAAGCTCTCACAGGCACACAGGTAGACACACTGATAATTCACTCCTGTACTTACTCATATGTGGGCGTATACCCAGGTTTAGAAAGTACCCCTCCTGCCCCCTCCCTTCTTTTTGTCAGCTGGCACCCAGAGCACTTAGTCCAAGCCAGCTCCAGGGGACCTGGGAGCCCCTAGGCCTGCAGTATGAGTTATGGACCTGGAAGCCCAAGACCTGCTTGAAGTCTTGAGATGGGCATACGGCTCCATCTGGTGATATCTGAGAATATTGCACCAGTGCCTTGGACATTTTTGAACCCTCCTTTATGTATCATTGTGATTCCTGTCAGCCCATCTGCCCCAGGTATCTATCCTCCCATTAGGAATTCACCCACATGTATGTACTCCATGTCCTAATACTTCTTGGGCTACCATCAGAGATCCAAGAAGACATGTCACTGCAGGTGGTGAAAGGCATCTTAGTGACTTGAGGTCTGAAGACACAGGGAAATCCAGTGATGAAGACCATCCCCGAGATACAGGTTTCCATTGTCCTTCAGGATAGATTTCCACTCATGCCTAGGAGCTGGTGTGTGTCTGTGTACTCTTGCAAGTACACGTGTACACAGAGTTACATAGTCTTATGTGTGCATGTGCACAGTTACACAGTCTTTGTATAGACATGGCCATGGTTACAGTCTCTTATGTACATATGCACAGACTCTCTCTCACACACATTCACACATTTATTTGCATACCCACATATTTATACTCACACATGTATACATACTTACACTCAATGCAATACTCAGTTACACAATTACACTGTCACACTTATGTGTATACACACTAAACACAAATCTCACACATGCACACAGGTGGACACATTCATAATTCACTCATATACTCATATGGGTGTGTGCATTCACATGCATGAAGGATACATTACACCACACAAAACACACATACACACACATGCACCTCTGCATGTACACACTCCTCTGAAGCTAAAGCTTCAGTCCCTGTCGTTGAAAAGTGTCCAGAAGAAATCATCCTATCTGGACACTTTCCACAGGACAGAGAGGCTCAGTGGTGGCCCAGGCTGAGCTTCCCATGTGCTAGGCTCTGTCTGGACACTGCCCATGTGTAGGTGTCCTGCAGCCTTGGTGCTCTTCCATAGCCCTAAGGGACAGACTCCAGAACTCCTGGTCCTAGTGGGGATGCCTGGGGACATCCTGAAAAGGAAGGCCATAAGCAGCCAGTTCCTCCCCTGGCCACCATCCAGTGGCGTGGCGCTAAGATCTGTGGTAGCACACCTGGCCCTGTGTGTACCTCTGTTGTTTGTCCTTTCGCTCATTCATTCTTTCCTTCACTCGTCAGTCACTCAGTCCCTGCTTAGTTAGCACTGCTGCCTACATGATAGCCACGGAGGTGGGGCCAGGAGAACGAGGGTGGCAGGGAGCATTCCTTTCCTAATAGGAATGATGTTATATGCAGCCATGACCACTGCAGTCTAGGTCACTGTTCACCTGAATGTCCGTAGCAGATGCTCGCAAGTGGACGCTCTTCTGAACACTGGCCTCCTTCTGGCTCTTCTGTGCATATGCCCAGCCCAGCTTCCAGTAGCCTTTGAACAGCCATGCCTTCAGCAGACCTTGAACTCCTCATCACAGAAGGGATCTTGGCTGAGGAGAGCAGGGTAGGCCACTTGCTTTAGAAGATGCCAGTGGGGCTATGATGCCCCCTTTTATCAGGACCCAATCAGGCAGGCCTGAAGAACTAGAAGCTAACTGATTCCAGCCTCAGCCAGTGGCCCAGCTATATGTCTGCTTCCTCCCTGTATCAGCCCTTGTGCCTGTTTCTAAGAGTCTGCTCCCCAAAGGCATGCCAGCAGTCTGGGCTTTCTGTAGACTGGGCACAGCGGAGCACCATTCTCTCTTCATAGTTCAGTCACCATCTGATCAATTCATGGATCTTCTTCATCTTAACCTTCAGGAAGCCAAATGCTCAGCCCCACTGGGTCCTCTGTGCACTCCCAGGTCTCTTCCAGACCATATGTTCCTGCTCTTAATAGGGGCATGGATTCTAGGTGTCCCCGTGACTGGTCCCAGAGGCCAGCATCTGCCAGAAAGAGCCTCCCTTCCAGGTCCTCAGAGATACTGTAAGATGTATTGAACCTGCGAGAGCAAAGGTGGAAGATGTAGGGCAAAGTTGTGGAAGGAGGCTGGGCCCACTCAATATATTATTAATATAATAAGTATGTATTATACTTGTACAATAAAAGTACAAGGATGGGTAGGGCATGCTAGTATGGGGCAGCCGTGCTCTGCCCACAGCATTCGAGTTCAGGGGCCATAATCAGACTGACTAGCCCCTTATCACGTGGCAGCCCCCAAGCACTGGTTGTGAATTTTCTGAGTTCTGCTCAGGCTGGGGAGGGAAACGGAGCCAGATACCAACAACATAAAAGGCAGAGAGACTGCAGAGCAATGTGCGTGCACACACACACACACACACACACACACACACTTGGCTCTGGTGGCCTGAGGGCACAACTGAGTCACCTTTAATGTCCTAGTGAGCAGTGGGGCAGTAGAATTTTCATTGCCAACAGTGGGGTCATTTGGCCCCATCTTGTGAGTTTACACACATGGGGTCTAGTGGTAGTTCTTGAAATGAGCCAGAGCCCAGGCCACATGAGTCCAGTGTGTCCCTGAAGTAGACACAGGAGTACCCAGAGAACCATGAACTGCTACAGAGGCACCAACCCTGTTCTTGCTGTATCTTAGAATGAAAATTGAGGGATCCAAGGGGACTCACTTCTCTTATTCCCCTTCTCACCCCACATACATGCCAGCCCTTGGCAAGTTCAAAGGCCTCATGGCTAGAGATGGGCAGCCATGCCAGGGAGGTATTCATTGATCTTCCATAGTTTTCAGGCTAAGGCCTCCTCCCCATCCTCAAGGCGCAGAGTGAGAATAAAGTAGTCTCATCACGGAGTGGAGTGAGGGTGTGCCTGCCTTTCTGTGACTTTACCAGCAGCTCTTACCTGCAGGGGCAAAGGTGGAAGGAAAGCCTCACTGGCATGCCACCTCCGTGAGGAAGAGAGGGAGCCCCGCAATCTGAATCAACAGTGCTAAATGGACTGGAGAGTAGGGTTGGAGGCTGGCACTAGGCTGGGTTCCAGACCACCTCAGGCTCCAGAGATCTGACAGCCTTGGGCTCTGGAGGCCAGCTGGCCTCGGGGCTTGGTCAGGGGCCACTTTTATATTTACCATTGGAAGGCAGGTTTGGGCTCTTAAGATGAAAACAGAAATATCAGCTTAAGGATCAAAGTCTTGTTTTTTCAAAAGGTTTTTAAAGAATGAAATGGGTTATAGAGGTGAATAGAGACAGAAATAAGAAAACACGCAGGATCCTTCATCTTGGTTATCTCTGCATTGCAGGACTTTTGGGTTGCCACCCTCGTAGTCTCCAAACTTCACAATGTATTGGTCTGTCTTTTCTACTCAAAACTAGCATTTACCATTCCTAGAGATGCCATCAGAAATGACCACTGACTGTTTCTGAATACGTGAAATATGCAAGTGTGTCAGAGTTCATCACAAATCCTCCCCAACCCTTCTTCCCAGCTGGACGTTGCCATGTGGGAGTTGGAAGCAGGTTCTCGTATTAGGGATGGACAGTGATGGAGGTTATCAGACTAGGAGAGGGGGCCCTCAAGGGATTGAGCCCCTTAGGTGGGAGAGGGTAGAAGAGAGGAAAGGCCAGTGCAGCTCGTGCTCTCTCCCTCCCTCTCTCTCTCCCTCCCTCTTCCCCCTCATAGGGTTGTCTTCCATCCCTGCAGTGGGTAGGTACACAGGACGCATCAGGGTTCATGGAGCCTTAAGGAAGCCACCACACCCCATACACATAGTTCTAGCACAGTGGTTGTGCAGTGGGGTAACCTGCATCAGCTGCAGGTTCAGACCTGAGAGAGTTTGCTGAAGAGGACCCTAGTGAGCCTTTGCGAGGATGCAAAGTTAGTTCTAAGTCATGACCTGGGGTGGGAAAGGTACACACGAGTGGTCAGGGTTTCTGGGGATCTTGTGTAGGAAGGGTGAGCTCCATAATATGTCCTGCTGTCTCGAGACCAGGAAATGTCAGGGCCACTTACACTGTCGGCTCCCTTGGCGCCGCTGCTGTAGACAGTTTCAGTCCCTCTGCTGGGGACTCACTGCTTAGCATATGTGTAGAGCTGTTGCAGGAGGAGTTGGTGTAGATGTGTGAGCACCTTAGTGAGCGCTCCTGACCAGCAAGAAAGCTCCAGAGGCAAGGGCTCAAATGGGGAGACACTCCTCAAGTGGCCATTCATGGAGTCTGTATGGACTGGCTTCTCAGGGGGCACTGGTCTGGGGAGGGTTCTCTGAAGGTAGTTGGCCTGTGGGTGATTGTAGGTACCAAGGAAAATAATTGGTGCAGCCTCCCCTGGTGCAGCCTCCCCTGTTGGTCTTAGCTAGTGGAATCCCCCACCATCCTTATAAGAGCAGCCAGCAGGTGGAGCCATGGTGGTAACAGAATGCCAGCCACATCTGCCACCCCCAGAACAGTTTATAGATATACATACGTATGTCCTTCCTTAGAGTCAGAGGGCTTGAGGAGATGCCCTGGGAGCTCCAAGCTTTGCAGTATTTGTAGAGAAATAGACTCATCCCTTAGAGATGACTGAGGCTCCTGGCAGACTCCTCTGGAGAAGAACGGGCAAAGATGCCTGGATGTGGAACTTGACTCTGTCCTTGGCCTTTGCAGTCAAGGCTGGGTCCTGTCAGTCAGCATCTGCTTCATGGAGAACCCACAGCTTCTCCATCTCTGACTCGTTCAGAGCCAGTGACTAGAAATGGAGAAGCCTATCCTTCTGTCTGCCTGTCCTTCCTGCTACATGTCTGTGGTGCGTACTGTTCCCACTGCAGACCAGACTTCTGAATGTCCTGGATGCCATACAGTGGCTAGGCTCAAGTGGGTAGCTTTTCCCAGCCACTGAGCCAGATTTCCAGCCTGACCTAAGTCCCAGTAGCCAGGAGCGAAATCTGGCTCTGACTTATACTTAGCTGCCTGAATAATGGAAACATGCGGTGTTTACCAGTATGGTTCCTAAGGTACTCATTTAGTGACTCCAGGACATTACCCCCAAAAAGGGCATGTGCACCAGGAGAGCAGAGGGTCTTCAAATGGGGTTGCAAGAAGGGCTATCCCAGGGCTCATGAGGAGTTAGGCTGGCATTTCCTACCCTCAGATGAGAGTGACCAATGGGACTAACAGTTCCTCTAGGGCTGGCCAGAGCAGTAAGCACTGTGGTGCACAGCACCCTGTGGGCCTTTGCACAAATCACTCCCAGTGGGGCACTGTGTATTTGAGATGGGAAAGTGATGTGGGGAATGACTTCCGCTAGGACCAAGATTCCTAGGGCCTAGATACAGTTGTCATCTAAGATGGGCAGCTGCCTTATGAATTTCAACTTTGAGATACCCACAACCAGATGCCAGCCTAGGACCCAACGCCTTGCTCAGCCCACGTGCTCATCAGGCTGTACAGGCTGCTTCCACCTGGCCTCCTTTTCTAGTGTTGTGGCCTTGGGCAAGTGACTCCCCATCTGCAAGTCTCTTATCCACGAGGCAGGCTAGGAACAGTGCCTACCTAGTAGGTTAAATGAGACAGTGAATGAATACTGCTGAGTGCATTGCCTGGCACCCACCATCCCATCTTCACTACCACCATCCTCTCCACCACCTCCTCATTGCCACAGCAGCAGCCCATCACCCCATCTAATTACCATCATTATTGTCATCGCCATTGCCTTATGAACCCTGTTGGATAAGCTTGTCTATCTGGTTGCTTGCCTACATCTTCCCTAAAGCAAACTTCCCATGAGCCTCTGGTCTGGTATACCTCAGATCCATCCTGAATGTGTGTTCAGCTACATGTTCCCAGAATGATCCTAGGAAAGATGCCTATGACTCTGGAGTTGGGGTCCCAGGAGAGAGCCTATGATTTCTAGAGCTCATTAGATGTTATTGTCCATTCGTTCTGCATTTTGTGTCATTTTAGGGCAGTGGGGGAGGGAACAGGCTGTCTGGCTCCTGTGGTGGATGATCCTGGCTACTCCAAGCCCCCTCTCCCAGCTCACAGGGAGAGAAGGGTAGATACTGCCCTGGCTCTCATCTCCTAAGAGGTGTGAAAAGGCTACCATTGTGCTGCCCTTCCTCACCTGGGCTTGCCACATGGTTCCACCCTGTGGGACAGTGAGGTCCTTTATCCCATGGCAGAAGCAGGCCTTCTCTTTGAACGCTTGCGTCTCCATCTCAGCATCAGGCCAGTGTCTCCTCAAGCCTGTGCTCTCATCTTTAGCTCTGAGGGCAGCACCCCCTCTGTAGGGTTGTGTGGATGTGCTCTGGAAGCAGGTAGGTGGCACGTGGTAAGACAGCGACTCTGAAGTGCTGGGCAGCCCCCTATAGAGCATGGGGAATTGAAAAGTGCTCTACCAATCTGAGAAGAGTCTCAGACCTCTGACTGTCTTGGCCCTTTGGCCTCATGGACACAGGCACAGCCGTGGAAGCTGTGATGCTCAAAGTGGCAACACTTATCAGAGTAGAGTGCTAGCAAGGCACACCCAAATGTAATGTGGTCCCAGTGCCCAGCGTAGGCCCCATCACACCAGCCCCAGCCTATCAGTTATAAAAAGTCGAGCCTGCTGGCAAGTGAGGGCTTGGCTGTAGAGTCAAATGGACCTGGATTCAGATGTTTGTTTATGGGGCTATACCTTGGACAAGTAGATCCTCATTGCTGAAGCTCAGTTTCTCCTTCTGGGAAGGATAATATAATGGTGCTTGGACGAGCTCAGTGAGCGTGGGCACAGTGGCCCGATGCATATGAGCACCCAGCGCTTGAGCCTTTATCCATACATTGTCCCTCACACTAGGCTCCTCCTCTGCAAGGGCCTCCAGACTGGACTACTGGAAAGAGATGGATTGCAGGCTGTTCTCTGGCAGATGTTCATTCTGCCAACATCTGTCAAGAAAGGGCTCCTGCAGACAGTCTTACCTTCCACCACCCTAGAGTAGCAGGGAGACAACTTTCAAGAGGACGGTGGACAGGGGCCGCTGTTCCTGCCAGAGTCCTGACCATTAGAGTCCTAACAACAGAGAGAGCTCCAGAGGACAGCAATTCAGAAACCTTTGTGGTCAGAGCCAGGGAAGACAGCAGCCTGGGATGTTCAGCAAGGGCTAGGCCCTACCCTGCTGCTACCCTTGCTGGTTTGGGGTTGGACATGTGTCAGGAACGGCCAGTGGTGATGACATCTACATGTTCTACCTGTCAGCAAATACAGCAGATGCATGGATCTCGGGAAGAGGTGTATGGATATGTAGCCAGCCTGCTGTGGTTGGAAGAGAAGGGAACAGTGCGGTCACTGGGCTGGGAGCTGGGTGTACCAGTTCTCTTGTTAGCGCTACACAGTAGGGCAGCATCAGCCTGTGACCATCCTAAGACTTGGGATACCTTGAGTACTTGGGGTAACAAGCATTTAAAGAGCAGGGGTGGGTAAACAGGAGGATCCTGGAGGCTCCAAACAGATGACCAGCCCTGAACTTTGGCCCCTGTCCAGTAGACTCACCATGGCCATCAGAAGTTTCTTCTTAGCTGGAGGACAGATGCCCAGTCCTGATATGATATTCATGGTTGCAGTGAGGGTGTTCATTGGCAGAAAGCAACAGCCCAGGGATAGCTGCAGATAACAGCACATCTGGACAGTAAGTCTAGACAGTTGTGTCGTCGGCTGGCCATCCAGCAGAGCAGCTGTAGGTGGAGACAGAGTATGCCTCAGGGTCAGGAAAGGATAGAACAAGCTAGTGTGTGCTCCCCCACCAAAGAGGTGGAGCTGGAAGTGACACACACCCCCCCAGAGAGGTTCCTGGTGCAGGAGCAGGTGAGAGTGAAGCTAGGCCACGCCCATGGGGAGGCCCTGGAACCAGAGTCCTCAATGCCATCAAGTTCCAGAGGCAGTTTCAGGAACACGGGAGCCAGCAAAGAGCCAGTTCAGCGATTAAGTGTAGCAACATGATCCAGAAGCAGCCTGGTGAATAGGAATGCTTTATGTGGCTTGGCCAGATGTGCAAGATTGCTCACCATTCTATGTCTGTGTATACTTTAAAAATGAATCCCATGGACAACATGGCATTTCTGTTAAACAGCTCAGAGACTCACATGGGAGAATCTGGAAGAAGGGTAAACAGTCAAAATGCTTATGAACTAGTCCCATGAGACCCAGGAGCTTCCCCAGATGGAGATGTGGGACAGGGTTCCCTGTCCAGGTGGTTCCAGATATGATGCTTGCAGTGGGAGCAAGGAACCCAAGGAGGAAGAGGGGAGGGGCTGGGCTGACCCTCACTGTCTTTGCTCTTACCTCCTTCAGGATCGGCTGGTCTTTCCAGACTGTTACTAAAATTCACCTCTTTTCCTCTGAAGCAGGGGACGTCTCTACGCTACGCTGGGGCCCAACTGGCGGGTTCCAGTTCGGAATTCTCCCAGAACTAGGAGTTGTGTCTACAGGTACATATTTGTTCATTTCCTCATTTGACAGATAGCTTTGGAGTGTTTGCTGGGGGGAAAGGCTCTGTGCCAAGTGTATCATAAGTCTGCCTGGTGCTCCCATTGCTTCAGAGAGGTATGGGGCCCTCTGGGAGAAAGGAGGGGACCAGTAGAGGAAATAATACTGCAAGAAGATAGGAATTAGCCAGATAACTGGAGAGGGGCTTCACAGGGCCAGAGCTCCCAGTCAGACACTGAGGCTGTGAGGCTCAGTGAGAACAAGAACCACTGTGTTGTGAGACATCCAAGGAGAGGGGATGCTGGGGAGGCGGGCAGAGCCGCATTCCATAGGGACCAGGACATTACCTGCCTCTCGGGAGCAGCAGGCCCCAGGGAGAGGCCTGGTGGAGAATCAGAACTGTGTGGATGAAGAGGATATGGGAGGAGGCAGGAATGGAAGCAGGCTCCAGAGACAGCTATTAGGCTGGCACCCAAAGGAAGATGTAGTGGCCTTGGCAGAGAGGTACATGGTTAGGACCTGGGACCAGAACATCCTTGGAACTTACTAGGTTGCAGTACATGGCTTGGTGACCAGCTTGAGCCAGGTGCCTGTAGCCATCAGTAAGCAGCAGCACAAAAGTTTGGAGCACAAGACAGAACTTGAATGTTGTCACCTGTGACAGCACTTGATCTCAAGGGAGAGGGTGCGAGAAGAGCCGGGAGGAAAGAGGCAGAGTGGGGCTTCTGTCCCTTGTTTCCATTCTGCCCGTCTACTCTGCCTTCTCCTGCTAGCATGAGGGAGGGGTTGCCGGAGCAAAACTGCAGAGCTCAGGCTTCACAGGCATGAGTGTGGGGAGCAGCTAGGAAGAAGCAAAGGCTCGGGCGGGGCATGGAAACCTGGTGAGTATTCTCTGTGGGAGTTCACCTTGCTCTTAGGTGGCCTTGACCCAGCCTGGAGAGACCTCTGACTGTGGGGACATCAAAGACTCACCAGTGAGGCACTTGGGAGTCTTAGTGGGTGGGAGGGATCAGCTGCTTTGGGGCCATATCTAACTGACAGTCTCCCTTCAGCCCCACGAGCCCTTGCACCTGTACTGTGGGCAGCTCAGCCACTGTGCCCACTATGGAGGGACCTCTGAGACGGAAAACCCTGCTCAAGGAAGGCCGGAAGCCTGCAGTAAGTCACATGTACACCCACTAGAGGCATTGTAGGCTCAGAGAGTAGCCTGGGCTAGAGATCTGCCAACCAGACGCCTATCCCTGACTGTACCACTGAGGAGAAAAAGGCCTCAGTTTCTCAGTCCATGACTTAAGAGGAAACTTCATCTCCTGGAGGCCATCAGTGGCAGAGTTCCAGAGCCATGGTGATCTAGAGATCAGGTGAGGCCTGGACACTCAGAAGGAAGAGGATTGCACAGCCCCAGGAGGCAGCATGACTCACGGTACCTTGGTTACTGTGTGGTGTTCCTGTGTAAACTCCCTCACTCCCTGGGCCAAGGTACCAGGAGCTGCTTCAGGTCTGCCACCAGCCTTCATGTCGGACTCCTATGTCACAGCCACCATGACCCCAACTGACAGCTTCAGCTCCTTGTGTGACAATCTCATCCTCACAGCATCCGCTCTGCCCATCTGTTCCACCACAGAGTTGTCTGGAGATGCCACCCGCCGTGAAGATGCCAGGGCCCTGTCACCTGCCCCCTGCAGGCACTCCAGAGTGTCTGTCTCTAGTTGCCAGTTGGATAGTTGGATGGTGGATAAGGTGGAGAGCTTCCACCCCAGCTCTGGTTACACTCAAAGCCTCCTACAGCATGGGGCCCCAAGTCTCCATCCCACACCCACACGTACAGAGTGGGTCATAGGGCGAACCACACGAGTCGGGTTTACACTTCTACCACCTGTGTCCCAGGGATAACTCTTAGCTCATTAGGTTAGCACCGTCGTCCACTAAGCCGTCCCATCGCCAGGGACTAGCATTTTCAAGTGAAATGGAGGAGACCGTAATTCCGCGGTCCTCACAAACAGTAGGGGTGAATGTGCCGTGAGCTTTTTCACTTAGCATGCGTGTCTGTTGCTGTGCACCCTGTGATGTCATTAGATCTGAAAGACTTGACACAGCTGCTCCCACTAGAAAGAGGACTATATCATGCTGTCAGATGACCTGCTCCCGGGAGGCACAGTCCTGTCCTCCAGAATGGGAAAGCTCCAGTGAAGTCCCAGCTTGGCCCAGCCAGCAGAAAGCCCTCAAAATTCAGCCCTCAGTCTGTCCAGAGAACCCATTGCAAGCATTCAATTTCTAGTCGGCAACTTGGCATAGCTTAGCAGCCTTTCTTTCCTGGGACACTGTGGGGCCCAACTCCCCTAATACATAGAATTTATGCACTGAGGCACAAGGTGTAGAAAGGAACAAGTAAAAAAACAAGAAATGATCTCCTGAAGCTGGATAGAGATGGCACCACAAAGTGATGGCAGAGGGCCAGAGAAGGGGGGTGCTGGGTTGGCATAAATGGAGATAGCCATATCCATGAGCAGGCAGCCTGGAGCCACGCCCTCCCCAATGTCCTCACTTTGCCCTCCCTCCCCACACTTCTGCAGCTATCCTCGTGGACCAGGTACTGGGTCGTACTCTCAGGATCCACCCTCCTATACTACGGAGCCAAGTCCTTGCGGGGCACAGACAGAAAACACGTAAGTCCCCTGAAAAGACTGCCTTGCTGCACTTCCTCTAGTAGGAGTGACCCCTGTGGCTGCAAGGGCTAGGGTAGGCAGGACACTTGTCTAGCCTACGCTAGTCTCCCTTGCTGAGGGCAGGGTGTGGGCCCAGGCCTCCCAGCTGTTTGCTGATCTTTTCTAGTATAAATCTACACCTGGAAAGAAGGTCTCCATCATAGGCTGGATGGTGCAGCTGCCCGATGACCCTGAACACCCGGATATCTTCCAGCTGAATAACCCTGACAAAGGTGGGCAGCAGACTGGGCCAGCACCTCTCTTCCCTCTCTGACCAGATACACACCCTGGAGCTCTGGGAGCTTTGAGTTCACCATCTTCCCTTCACGCTAGGTTTGCCTGGCATCCAGTCCAGTCTTTGGTGCTGTTTCAACTCTGATTGATGTTCCCGTTGAGCCGTAAGAGTGGCCTAGCCTTTGACTTAGTAGGTCTGTTGTTCCTCAATCTCTGACCCAAGGGTCTA
This sequence comes from Arvicola amphibius, assembly GCF_903992535.2. Classification (NCBI taxonomy): domain Eukaryota; kingdom Metazoa; phylum Chordata; class Mammalia; order Rodentia; family Cricetidae; genus Arvicola; species Arvicola amphibius. The sequence continues at coordinate 51,104,956 of NC_052053.1, read as the reverse complement.
GGTCAAAAGCAACCAATGCTAGATGAGGAAAAACCTTGGGGCCAGAATAGTCTGGGGCCTGGCTTTTGGGAACCCCTGGCATAGCTTTACTATGAGACTGCACAGTGTCCAGATCCAAGGGCAGCTCAGAAGAACCTGTGCAACTTCCAAAAGCTCCAACTTGATGTTTCCCATTTCCCTCCCAGTCCCTGCGGGTTCCATCCTCCCTTGGCCCTGCCTGCTAAGAGGAGGGAGAGGTTCTGGTGCCATCTTACCCAGGGACCTCACTAACATGCCCAGCAGTCTACAGCCAGCTTCCTGGGTAGCGCAAGTTGCCAAACAAAAATCCAACAGCCACAGCATATGAGCTTGCAGTAACAGCAGACTCTGTACGTGCTCGCACCTAACTGACAGGAATGTTTGAGTACAGGGTTCAAGCACATGCCAGTCATCCTTGGATCTATTCAGATTCATATTTGGGGGCTGCAGATTTGGCTAGAGACCAAGACTATGCATTTCTAGCAAGATCCCTGAGAAGGGTGATGGCAGTACAGACCAGGGGACTCTAAGTGTCGTGTTCTCATGCTTGCAGCTGAGAAATAAGGGCACCCAACTGCCTCAAGGAGCTCTGCAGGTAGAGGCAGTAGACTGTTGGTCCTCTGCTCTAAACTGGGGTAAATTACTGCATGTCTGCTATTCACACAGATGTTCTTACTCTGGTAGCACCGGAGCATCTCTTCCCCAGCAGCCTTGGCCAGGGCCATGGGAAACACAGGCCACTCTTGTTTAAGCCTAGAGCAGTGGTTCTCAACCTTCCTGATGCCAAGACCCTTTAATACGGTTCCTCGTGTTGTGGTGACCCCAACCATAAAAATATTTCATTGCTACTTCCTAACTAATTTTGCTATTGTTATGAATTGTAATGTAAATATCTGATATACAGGATGCCTGATATGCGGCCCCGAAGGACTCGTGACCCTCAGGTTGTGAGCCACTGTCTTAGATGAAAGCAGTATCTCCAGGCAGAGGGAAAGGTGACATGAGATCCGGGGGCAATGCCCACTGATAGAATTAAAGAGGTCTATCAACTGGACATGAAAAATTACATCTTGGTCTTCAGTTACAGATAATTGTGTCTTCCTTCCACTATGAATATGAGCATGAGTTGATGGAATTTCAGAACTACTGTGAGTTTTGTCCCCAGGAGTAATGAGAGGCATTTCCGTAGCATGCATGGTTGCAGGCATCTCAGAACCTCATTGGTGTTCATCTTGAAATCCCTGTGCGATATTAGACCCGCTACCAGCCCTGGGTACTAGGTGTGGTTACAGAGACATGCAAAGACTCGCTATCAGTGATTTTCTTTGTATCTCATGCATTTGGAGACATTGGTTTGAGAAGTGCTCAAAACGTGTTTAAGGGGCTTGTCCAAAGATACCTGCTCACCCTGGACTGTGGCAGCTTTTCCTACTTAGCAGACTCATACTCCCACCACACGAGGACCAGTCCTCCTGTGCATCCTTAACCAGTGCTTCCTTTCCCCATCAGGCAATGTTTACAAGTTCCAGACAGGCTCCCGGTTTCACGCGATACTGTGGCACAAGCACTTGGATGATGCGTGTAAAAGCAACAGGCCTCAGGTAATGTCTCCCAGATCCTGTTTCTCACCAGAAACCCTTAAGTGCAGAAACTGCCACAGACATACCCAGTCAGGGACAGTGTGGTGGCAAGTGTGACACCATCCAGTGATCTAGCTCTAGCATTTATTTAGATTGTTCCCCAGAGCTGATTTCATTGGAATACCCCCAAAATAACTAATAGGTCTCTCTCCACTACCCTGGGGAGTATACTACTAACAATTAAGGTATTTAGGGCCAGCCATTTGCCAGGCAAGACTGGTGTAACCTCTTCCTCTGCGCTCCTACCCCTCTCCTTGTCAGCCATCACTCAGAAGGTTTCACAAGCAGCCATTGGCAGCATCTTCCCATGTCCTTATAACACAGGTTCTCTTACTGTCTCCATTGTACACCAAGGAGCCTGAGGCTTAAAAGTGAGGTCCCATAGTTAATGGGTGTGGAGCTGGGACCCAACTCAGGGTCACCTGATTCCCACCTCTGACCTTGTAGCTCCAAACTGAGCTCTCCAACTTCCACTTTTTTTGAGAGTCCCTGTCACTGTGCAAGAGAGCCAGGAGCAGGGCTCCTGCTGACCCAGCCTGTGGCAGGAATGGCAGCCTCCAGCCTCAGCACAAGGTGGGGGTAGGTTGGAACTTCCTGCTTCCCGCATGCCATGTGGGCAGCACTGATAATTGCAAGGCGGCCTAAAGTAAGCTACACTCTGATTCACCTGTGGGACTGTGGGACGTACTCACCCCTGTATGGTGGCGCACGTCTTTAATCCCAGCACTCGGGAGGCAGAGGCAGGCGGATCTCTGAGTTCAAAGTCAGCCTGGTTTATCAGAGCTAGTTCAAAGGCTCCAGAGAAACCCTGTGTCAAAAAACAAAACAAAACCCCAGAGACCTCTAGCCCGCCAGAGATTCCTCAGCAACACCAGAGAGCCATCAGCAAGATAGCAGCCGGTCTAAGGAGGTCCAAATGGCCGTGGCATAGGCAAGGATGATGATCTCATTTGTTTTTAAATTTATGTGAATATTTCCTGTATGGATATGAGCATATTCATGTAAAACTTCTATGATGATATACAAGAGAGTATAATTCTATAGTTTTAGAGTATTTGCATATATATATATTTGTCTGTGAGGTAGATGAATAGACAGCCATTTTCAGTGCTGGAGGTTGAACCCAGGGCCACAAGCATTCTAGGTAATCGCTGTGCCGCAGAGCTACACTCGCAGCCCAGTTTACTTACTGTATTCTACGTACTAAACTAGTGTCGCTGTCCATCTTTGTTTTGGGAGGATCTTTGACTTGGGCCACTGCCATCTCAAGGCAACCAAAGGGAACAATCTTGAACAAGGTTGCTGCTCCAGCAAGCTTTGTCAGGAGGAAAAGCTGGGTCTTCCATGTTGGCCTCATTAGCCCCATGCTCCCTTGTTACCCCTGAGCTAGCACAGCACGCTGAAGCTCACCAGCCACACATGGGAAGTCCTGGCTGGGGAGAGAGACAGCCTCAGCCAGAGCAGCAAGGGAAGCCGAAGTGAGGATACACTCAGGAGAGGAACAGCTGCAAGAAAGTACAGCAAGTCCATGTGGCAGACTGGTGTGTGGTTCAAAGGACTCATAGGTAGGATTTCATGCACTGGCAAATACGGCATGTCATGGCAAAGTTCTGCCATGTATGTGTCCAATTTTCAGACCTAGAAAATGAATTTTCTTTTTATGCCTTGTTTCCTTTTTATTTCCAATCCACTTTCATCATACTCTGTGGTATGTACAATATTGAGACAACTTCAGTACTCGGTGGTAGAGGCTTACTTAAATCAGTCACTGTGACTCACGTGGTGGCGCACACCTTTGATCCCTGCACTCGGGAGGCAAGGCAAGCAGATCTTTGTGAGTTCAAGGCCAGCCTGGTCTACAAAGTGAGTTCCAAGACAACAGAACTGTGATACAAAGAAACTCTGTCTTGAAAAACAAGAATAATGACAACAAAGAACAGTGCCTGTGTGCCCGAGAGACAACCCAGTGCACAGGGGTGTCGCAGAGGTGCGGCCTTCCGTGTGGAATCTGCCATGAAGACTGTTTCTATTTGCACATCTTAAAATTGTTTTTTTCTGACACTGAATCTATTTAGGCTTATTTATAATGCACGTGTAAGATACAAATAGCAGTAGAGCTAGGTGTGGTGACACTCAGGAGGCTGAGGCAGGAAGATCATAGGGCCAGCCTGAGCTACAAACAGCCAAATAAAACAACAGCCAAAAACAACAGTAGAAAAACACCCATATACCCCGTCCTAGCCAAAACCTAGAAACCCTCCCTGCCCCCTGCAGTCAGGGGCATAACGCTGGATTTCCTCCCCATAACCTTTTTCTTCTCCTAGCATGTTATGTCCCTGCTGCATTTTATTCCCAGGGGGATATCCAGGGCTCACCTGCTAGGCAACTGCTATACCACTGAGCTACAGCCCGGCCCTCCTTACAATTTTAAAAAACTCCTTTAATGACAGAGCCATGGCTGTATGTTCCAACCTGCTATTTGCTCCTCTGCACTAGTCTGGAGGTTGAGCAATGCTGGCATATGTGGATGCAGGCCACTGCTGTACCACTTTTCTGTCGGCTCTGCCGACTTTCTCAGAACCAGTTCCCCGTTTCTTGCTCCCGTGAGGTTTAAGGCTGTGAACTTTCTTGGAACTGCCTCCAGGTACAGAAATGCATCTTTTTCTAATTTCTCATTTTGGCAAAACTGACACCAAGATGGGTTTGTTTTTTTATGGAATCATGTCTAATCAACTTAGAACAGTCCAGTAGTGCCAAGGGAGGAAGTTCAAGCTGGGGGTCTGGAGGCAGCTCTGAGGGTAGGGAAATACTATGACGGCAGGGCTGGTAGCCTCTGCAAGAAGGTATTGGGGTTCATGACCTTCCATACTTTCTCCTCCTCTTGTGCCACTCCCTACCATCCCTTAATGACATCCCCCAGCATTCCCCGCACCTCATCAGGGCCCATAGTGGTGGGGAATGTGGATTCAGGCCCCAGCCCTGGTTCTTGGCTCACTTTATGTTTAGCCTGTCTAAGCCTCAGTTTCCTCATCTGCATAATGGAGACAGTTTGAGCATCTGCCTAATAGAGTTCATGTAGGGTCTCAAGACACCGCATATGAAGTAGGCAGAGTAATGCCTGGCACACGGCAGTCAGTGGTCAGTGGCAGCTACCATTGCCATGTTCTTCCCTCCCCACACTTGCATGGCCCTAACCACAGGAACAACCCCTGTCCCTTTCTGGGGGTTGAAATTTGACAAGCAAGTGAGCTTTCTCTTTTAGGTACCTGCAAACCTTATGTCATTTGAATAAGTATCTGCAGGACTTGGCGTGACTTCAAAGGCTTCTGGGAGCCTGGACTAGGTCCGGTGGAGAAGAGCAGCTCTGGGCATAAGCCGTGGGCCAAGGCACTGGAGCCTCATAGCTGGACTCGAGGAATATGGCCTGTAGCCTCACAGTCCTGGATGGCTCCCCAGTGTGAGATCCACCTGTCAACCCACAGCAACTCTCATGACTCATCCTGCAGCCTCACCCTACAGGGTGGTTGTCAGACCCCAAACTGCGCACCCTATGCCCCCTCTCTGGGCCATCGTCTGTCCACCAGCTGCTTCTGCATCAAGGGAGCATTTGACCCACGTTGGGTTCTCCGTGCTTTCTTCTGCACACAGAGTGGATGGCATTAACCTTCGAGAGGGCTGGAGAGCAGAGACAGGCTGCTGGACAGGCTTGTTACACCCCAAGTGCACGGGCTGCTCACCCACAGGGCCGCCTCAGATTTTGTTTACCCCCAAAGCATCCTCTGTGTGTGTGTGTGCCATACATGCGTGTGTGTGTGTGTGTGTGTGTGTGTGTGCGAGTGAGTGTGAACTCTCTGAGAAACATACATTTTGGCAGAAGACTTGTGACATCACACACTTAATGGCTTTGAGGCCCTGCTTAAAGCTTTAGTTCCAGCCTCGTCCTGTAAGAAGAGTCTGAAGGAGTCCAGAAGCTCTGTGTTAAGGGTCCCTCGAATTCCTTTACTGTAAACAAACGATGCCTTAAATCGTGTCTTGTTTTCTGTTCCTATGGGTGCTATTCATCTGGATGGCCTGGTTCCTGGGCCCCAGGCCCTCCTGGGTCTTGTCATTGTCAGCTCTCCTGAGGCAGAGTCAGTCTCAGGACCATGGACTGGAGCACTGGCCTGCTTGTTCCCTACCATGAGCTCTCTTAGTGGACCTATGGCCTTCCTCACCTCGCCCGCTCCCACCGTACTGGCGTGGAAAGTTGTGGCCTTTTCTCCCAGCAGCTTGGAGGCCCCCACAGTGATCAGTGATCAGTTGGATAGAAGCTACACTACCCCATATTCTCCCACAGGGCAGAATTTTGCTCCTGTCTTCTCACCCCTTTGCCACCACTGCCAGGGCAGCCACACTGATTCCTGATCACAGGGAGCTGAGTGACATGGAGGCCTTAAGCCCCCTCAGTCTTGCCCTAAATGTAGTCACCAGCACGTTCTCCAAGTCCAAGGACCAGTTGTTGACGGCCAGGTGACAAGAGAGCCAAGACCTAGGGAGTGAGATCTCCAGCGTCTGCATCACGAACAAGGATCTTTATCACCTTTTGTCATACGTAAGGTGGCTTTCATTTGCACATTTTCATTCTGCTCTTTATCATTACAGATGACCTTTCCCCTCTCCCTCTTCCCCCTTGAATCTGGGCACTCCTACACTGGGAAGAAAATCCTCAAGCAATTCTCTGCAAAAGGCTGAATTTCTGGGTTCCTGTGGGTATCAGGGTCTTACACAGTAGCCAGTTATCACACCACCCCAAAGAACTTCCAGCGATGATCAAGAAGCTTCAAAAAACACCATAACCGTGAACCCACTACTGTCTTACAACCAAACAGTGATACTTCTATAAAATGCTAACGACTTGGTAGGGAAGTTGTCGTTACCGTGGAGGTATGTTTTGGTCAAGCCTTGCTGTCTTCTGAAGCTAAGCTTCCTGTGAGCAGAGCCTGGATATTTTCACATCAGAGAGACTCCAGGTGATAAAGTCAATGGCATCAAAACTTGACCACAGCTGCCTTATGTATTTGCCCATAGCAGGGGTTCAGGTGTGTTCACCAGATTCTACCAACATCTCTTCCAGTTAGAATCTAGAAGAATGGCAATGCCAAACACTGCAGACATCTCTGACTAGAACCATGCCATGGTCATGCTTTAACACCCACCCACCCTGATCCTGCCCTTTAACCTTTGAAAAGTTAGAAGCTTGGATAGAGCTGTAGCACCAGAACATCGGCTGCGAGTTTCCGTTAGGCTTGTCCACTCTTCATCTTGTTTTGGGTTCTCACACATGAAATAGCAGGCATCAAAAGCCCCAGAATTTCCGTCTCCACTCAGAACTTTCTGCCCTTTACAGACCTGTCTTACCCAGCACAAGTGTTTTCTTTTGGGCCTAATCTGAAAGAGCACAATCACAATTATTTTCAAATCACCTAATCTCCCTAATTGAAACCAGACTCCCCTCCCAGAAGCATCCTCACCAAGGACTCCTGAAGCCGCTTGGACTTTGTTAGTAAAACACCTTGAAGGTGGTGGAAGAGCTCTGGAGACAGGGTTAAAAGAACTGGCTCTCAAGCAGGGCCTTAGGCCAAGCATATGAGTTCAGTGCTGGCATCCCCAGTGCTGGCTTGTCCCACAGGCTTCAGGGGACAGAGGCAGGAGGCCTTTGGTGGACTCTTAGCCTGGAAGGAAGCAGTTCTGCTTTGCTCAACTCTTCCCTAGCAGACAGATACTGTGAGATTTGGAGGTTTGCACTGTCATGCAAACAGACTGTGGTGCCCTCAATGTGAAAGCTGTAGCATTGTGTCTGAAATTGGGGTGGATAACTGCTAATATTGTGAAGTACCAAGAAGAGCCCACCCACTCACTACGGGGTGACTTCTGTCCCTCTCCAGTGTATGCGTCTTGTAACTCAAGGTCAGCTGAGTGCATGCTGCTGAGCAAAATGCTTTGTGCAGCCTGGGTTTGGTGGAAAGCAGCATAAGCCTTGTCCTAAACATGCCAGTGGGAGAGTGTGGTCCCTCCCCTCCCCTTCCCTGACCAGATGTCATAGGGTGCTTGCCAGAGTGAGATGCTGAGCAGGTGGACACACTAGAATTGTTAGTGAAGGACTTACCTTGTCTTGCCAGCGGATCTCTCTGTTTTTCTTACCAAGATGGCCAGTGTTTCTTCCACCATTTTGTTCTCGCCTCCCAAACCTAAGAAAAGTGTGGAGTTTTTTTATACCATTTTTTTTAGATAGAAAATGATGTGCAAAACTGGGAAGCCATTTAAAAACCAAGGCTGCTTTATTCTTCCAGTGGGTTCCAAAGCTCTGCACCAGCATTGCGGCTGCTTGCAACCTCTATTGAATATTGCCAAAGCCACGGCCTCCCTTCTGTGTGACCCTTAAGTTGGCCCTATGTCATATTGATATGTTGGGTGCTTTCATGTTATAAAAAAAGAAGAAGAAAGACAGCACAAAGCCCCTTTGAAATTGTATTTATTGCATAAACTTTCATCTCTCTAGTGAATACTTCCTGTACATCAGGCTCTACCAAGAATGAAAATGGCTAGAAACAAGACAACTCCAATTTTGGCCCTTAGTAGATCTTACGAGTCAATGAACAAATAATCCCCACCTCACACACCAACTTCGGCAAGCCCTGCTCTCTGCTACCCCGAATACAAATCTCGTGCATTGGTTCTTGCAGAAAGTCTTCAGAAGACCCAAATAGACTGCATGGGATTTCTGTGAGAGTCAGTTGCATGGAGGACTAGCTGGAACGCCATCCCTCACATCAGATTCTGGCTGACTGAGCAGCCAGATACAGAGCTGTGTTCAATAATGGTTACAGGGAGAATGCCAAAGGCAGAATGAGAGAGTAGGGTCTGAATGCTCGCAGTATTCACAGGCTCCCTCCTTTTAGTCTTTAACTTCAATGTCAAGTTCAAATACAGTATGAGTGGGCGCTGCATGTCCCTGGGAGCTGAGAACTTGGACTTGGACTTGAGTCCACCTTGTAACCTGCTGCTGCGCAAGTCTGCGTCCTGTGTACAGTCCCAGAGTCCCACTCACAGCGGCATGGCGCAAACCCTCTGCCTATAGGAAGGACTATGACCATTCAGTAATTAAATAATAGCAATTCATTTATTAGTGAGGTATAACCTTTGATAATTTTGTGCCAAAATGCATGGTTTCCCACTTAGCATCCAAATGTTGCATAGAGAGTAGTTTTCAGTTTCTTTCTGTGTTCTTCCAAGTGAACTGAAAATGAGTTTCTACATCTTAGTTTGTTTCTTGTTAAATACGCTGCATCCTCCCAAGCTGTCTTTTCCCAGCAGACCCTGCATGCCGTTGTGTAAGGACTTTCTCTACTATTTGTAAATTGTCTCATCTGCAATAACCACTCAACATCATCCCTCCTTGGGATTCTTTAGATTTTTGGTGAAGTATTTTGTTACCTCAGTCTTGTATCAAGTTGCTGTATTTTTCAGCTTGTTACACTGATAATAATTGTTTCACTAATTAAATACTTTAATGTACAGACATCTTTGTTTACTTTGAAATTAAATGTGTTTTCCAATGAATATTGTTGTATTTATTCGAGTCCCACGCAGTCCCTTTGGCAGGCAGTCCAGTGTCACATGCAGACATGGAGGAGGTACAGACTGCCCAGGGCTCAGCTCAGAGCAACTAGCATGCAAATGTGTAGAAGGAATAGGGAACAGGGGCAGTGCTGTGGGTCCTTCAGGGAGGAGGACAAAGGGTCTGGGGACTCCTAAGAGGACATGGAGGCTGTAGGCAGGGGCGGGAGGTCAGGGAGACAGAGAGCACAGGATGTACCTGGGGGAAAGCAGGCAACCTGAGCTTACCAAGGGAGGATTCCAGGCAACATGAGCTCTCAGTCTGAAAAGGTATGTTGGGAGGAAGTCATGACACTAGGCAAAAAGCAAACCCACTCCAGTTTGATTAGAGGAAAAGGAAAAGGTATGGAATAAGGCTGTCTAACATGTGGCAAGAACCAAGGAGAAAGCCTGCTCTGTGTGTGTGTGTGTGTGTGTGTGTGTGTGTGTGTGTGTGTGTGTGTCACAGATCAGTCAATCGATCAATAATGAACTAGAGAATTAGGCTGGGGAGCCCCATGGTGGCTCTCCAGGCACACATCCATTCCCTCTCCAGTCTGCTTGTGCAGCGTCAAGGGAGACCAGAACCTCGTGACCACACTGAAAGAGCCTGATGCATAACTTAACACAGACCTGGGCTGTACCTGGGAAGAGGAACTCTCTACTGAGCAGTTTCCTCTATCAGACGAACCTATGGACAAGTCTGGGGGGGGGGTCTTTTTTTTCTTTTTTCTTGCCGCGGAAAGGTCCAACCCACTGTTGGTGCTGCTATGCCTGGGCAGGTGGGCTTGGGAAGCAAGCCAGAAAGCTGTAGTCCTCCATAGCTCCTGATTCAGTTCCTGCCTTGAGTTCCTGCTCCGGCTTCCCAAATGATGGACTATAACGTGTAAACCGAATAAACCCTTTCTTCCCTCAGTTGCTTTTGGTCAGTGTGTTTATCACAGCAACAGAAACCTAAATAGAAACAGATGGCAAAACCATCCTTAGTTTTACTCAATGAGTTCCTGCTTCCAAGCACAGTGCAGTGTTCCAGGACCCTAAGACGGTGCTTGTGACTCAGGTGGAAATGGGGGAGGGTGTCACAAAGTTGGAAGGTGATGAATGAGAACCTGGACCCACGACTGGTAGCCCCAAAGCTCCAGCCCCCTCACATCACTGTGTCAGACACCACAAACAGCCACCAGGAGACAGCAGTGCCTCTTTCTGCTGGCTGGCTGGATCCTGAGATAGTGCAAACCTCATCGTGGACCGCCAGTTCAGCCAGGAAGACCCGCATCATACATGCACCAGCTGAAGTGAGGAAGAGGCTTCGTAGGCGGCGATAGGTGGGCGGGGCTTGAGGTGTGGGCGGGGCAGTAGAGGGCTTCTGGGGTACCAAGGTTTTAGCGACTCAGAATTGCAGCTAGTACAACAGACCCCCAGCTTCAAGGGGGAAGAGGCGGAGCTCCAGGGCCGGGGGGGGGGGGGCATGCCTGTGGGCGGGACGTGGAGAAGGACGGCCCCCAGAAGAGGGCGGTGTTACGCTAGAAAGGACCAGGAGGCGCTGAGGTGAGGGTCGGGTCGAGAAGCCAGCGGGCGGAGCTGTGGTGTGGCCAGCAGCCAGGGCGCTCTGTGTCGGAGGGGTAGGTGAGCAGAGCCCGGGTATGTGGGGCTGGTGAGGAGCGGTGGGCTTGGGGGCTGGGGTGCGCTACACAGAAGCACGGAGGACAGGTGGGGAGGATCTCCCGGAGGCTGGCGCGGGAGGGGCGTGGCTGGAGCGCAGGGCGGAGGCAGGGTGGGGTCTGCACTGGTCAAGGGAGATCAGGGACACGGAGAACGGGTTGGGGGCGGAGCCTGTGCCCAGACGAGGGCGTGGGGTGGGTTGGGCTAGGAAATGGGGCGGGGTCTTGGTAAAACTGAAGGGCAAAGGGACTGACTAGATTGGGGCTTGGGGTGGGGCCCGAGCCCAATATAGGTATGGGAGCCTCCTGAATTGGTACTTGGGGCGGGGCATGGGCGGAGCCTGAGCGCAACCGCGCGGGGACCCGCCTGATTGGGACGGGGCAAAAGCGGGATAGAGGCGGGACCCGAACCCAACTGAGGAGATGGGCTGGGTTGGGGCGGGGCCTAAAGCTAACTGAGTGGTAAAAGGATCTGCTAGATTAAGGGCGAGGCAGGGGCGGGGCCAAGGCCTCGGGGCGGGGCCTGAGGCTAGCTCCAGGGAAATGAGGCGGGCTCAGCTAGGCTAGGGGCAGGGCTCGGACGCGAGTTCAATTCTCAGCACCCATATGGCAGTTCACAACTGTCTGTAATTCCAGTTCCAGGGGACCTGATACCGTCACACAGACATACGTTCAGACAAAACACAAATGCACATGACAAAAATAAAGGAATCATTTTTTTTTAAAAAAGCAGGAGGTGCGGAGGAGGCGGACCTGCTAGGATAGGGGCGGGACAGAGGCGAAGCCTAAAGCCAGAGGCGTGGTGGTGCTGGGGACTAGCTGTGTAGGGGTGGGGCCTCAAGCCGGAGGCGTGGTGGTGAGGGACCAGTTAGAGTAGGAGAGAGTCGGGGGCGGAGCCTAAAGCCTGTTGATTGGTAAGGGGGGCGGGGAAACCTGCTAGTTAAGGGCGGGTCCTAGATCCCAACGGAGAGTGTGAGGGAGTGGTTAGGCAGGCGTTCGGGGCGGGGCCTGAGGTCCCGGGCTGGGCTGGAGTTTGGGGCAGGACAGGGGCGGGGCTTGGGGTCCGGCTAGGGGTGCGGGGCGGGGCGTGGGCTGCGGCGCGCTCGCTGAGCGTCCGGCCGAATACCGCCGAGGCCCGAGCCCACCCGAGTGTGCCCGAGCCGTCGGCCCCCGCCCCGGGCGATGGAGCCCGAGCCCGGCGGGGCCGCTGCTGCGCTCCTGCGGCAGAAGAGGGCGGCGCTGCGGCGCAGGGGGTGCAGCTTTGAGAGTCCCAGGTACCGTGGCCCGGGAGGGGTACAGCCTCGAGAGGCGGGAGCGGGGAGCAGGCCACGTGGGGGGTGGCGGTGTGAGGGGACAGAGCGTGTTGAGGCCGCGGCGTGGGAGGGAGTCGGCACGGAGTCTGGTAGAGCGGCTGGGCCACTCTGAGGGAGTGCCCAGCGGGAGGGCTGGGGGACCTGTGTCCGGCCAGCAGATGCTGTGGCTGTGAACGTCCGAAGCCTTGGCCCTGTGACAGGCCCTGCACACCACGGCTCAGGGAGGTCTCGGGCTGGAGAACGCAATCTGCCCGCTTCTAAATGCTCAAGGACAAGGTCGGAATCCCTAAGTCCCCAGAAGGATACCCTACAGGCGCCTTTTGCTCTCCGTAAGCCTTCTTCACACCCCAGGTGCCTGGACACCTGCTGCCTCTGGCCCCGCCCATCTTTGGCTGGGGTTGCGGGTGGGGGGTCACCCTGCAGAGTTCCTAGGTCCCTTCTATTTTCCCAGGTTACCCGTGCCCCTCCTGGCCTTATCTTCCTTAACTGGCGCCCTCCTAAGGAGCCAGCTTGGTCCTAGGTGAAGCTTGGCTGCTGCCGGACACGCCCTTCCCGCTGTGGCTGATGCCATGCCTATGCCCTGCTTACTCCTACCTCTAAGGTATTCCTGTAACTTGAAGTGGGTCTCCTTCTACCAGGTGGACTCATTCCTCCCACGATGACTCCAGCACCACCATCTCGTCCAGATTCTCATCATCATTCTGTAATAATGGCCTTAGGAAGGGTATCCCGAAGCCAAGCCCCTTCTCCCTAGCCTATTGCTGCTTGGACCCCTGAGGAGTTTTTCATTGTCATAGCATGGGTAGGGATAAGGAGAAGAAAAAGATGTGGGACTCTAACCACTAGTGAGGTGGATAAGAGAGTTCATTTGCTAATTCACAAAGCAAACCAACCAAGATCCTTAATGGAAGGTGTACTGCCCTTAATTGGCCTTTCTCAGACTCCGTCCTTGACACACCCTGTTCCAGCAGTTCTGATTGAGAGTGTGCTGAGGACAGAGACCACAGCTGCCCTAGTACCCACTCCATACCAGAGCTGGCTCAGGCCTGGCCCATCACAAAGTCTGGTGGGCCAGGTCACTCCTTCAGGCTGCAGGACTGCTCCTCAATTTTTTGGAAAGTCTTTTTTGAACCCTAGGATTTAGTTCTGTATGGTCAGTATCTAGGCATCTGCCAAGAAGGTTCTAAATATTATGCGGCGACCTGGTGGTACATTTCTCTAGATAGGAGACTTAGCAATCTCTATGGCTAGAGCATGAAGAATAGGAAGAGATATACCAAGAGATGAGAGCAGAGTCTCTCAGGCCTGAGGCAGAATGTTTAGATCAGTGCTGATGCATGGATCTTTCAGAGATGACAGGCTGGTTCTGTAATGCGCCCCATCCAGTATGGGAGCCACAGACACCTGCGGACACCATCAGACACCATCCAGTATGGGAGCACCAAAACACCAAGTGTTGAATTGTGCTCACCTTTCAAGCAAGCAACCACCTTGACCCCACCCAGCACTGCCACCTCAGCTAGGTTTTCCTTGTTATTCATTGGGCTTTCTTAGTGCTTGACACACCCTGCCTCAGCAGTACTAAGGAGACTGTTGAGGACAGAGGAGAAATACTTGCCACAGTGGACAGCACTCGCTTAAAAATTAGATTCCCTCCCCTTTGTCTTCACGACCAGATTCTTCAAGGACTAAATGACTTCCAAGTCTCCAGGGTGTTTTTGTTCTGACACACTGTGACCTGTGAGATAATAAGGATTAGCTTTTTTTTTAATCTCCTAAAAAGCAATTCATTAGATGAAATTTGAAAATACAGGAAAAATGTAAACAGGATAATTTTTTGTTTTGTGGTTGTTGTTGAGGTTCTTTGCTTGCTTGCTTGCTTGTTTTTGAGACAGGTCTTATTATACAGCCCTGGTTGACCTGAAATTCAATTTGTAAGTCAAGTTGGTCTTGAACTCACAGAGATCTGCCGGCCTCCGCTTCTCGAGTGCTGGGATTAAAGGTGTGCACTTGCCACACTTAGTGGATAATTTATTGATTCATAGTCCCAGCATATTAATGTGGTCTCCCTTTTCTACATGAATATTTATCATTTTAATTGATTTTTTCACTTAAAGAAATCCCTAAGCAGTTCTTAAGAAAACTTTTCATTGCTGCATGATCTTCTACTGTATGAATATGTAACTATTTTTAGCTCATCTCCTACCATTTTCACTCCTCCCAGAGATGCAGTTAATCCATGTGTAGTCACTTCTGTCTGAAGATACCACCAGTGCAAAAATAAGATCATGAAAGTGATAGGAATTGTGGGTCAAAACAAAGGAACTTTTTTGTTTGTTTGTTGGTTGGCATTTTGGGTTTTCAGACAGGATTTCTCTGTGTAACAGTCCTGGCTGTCTTGGAACTTGCTTTATAGACCAGGCTGGCCTTGACCTCACTGAGATCCACGTGCCTCTGCCTCCCGAGTGCTGGGATTAAAGGTGTGTGCCACCACAGCCTGGCACAAGGGAACCTCTTAAAACTTCTGAAACATGATGCCACAGAACACCCCTAGGATTATCATTATATTGCCAAAGGGTGCCTTGTTTTAATTTGAATTTTTCATTTAATAAAATTTTCTCATAATTCGTACTTATTTTAAGATATTTGTATGCATGATCTTCATTTTTTTGGAATATTTATCTTTTCCTTATAAATTCGAAGCTCTTTTTATTCAGGAGATTTTTTTGGTTAAATATGTAGCAGACATTTTTTCCAGTCTGCCTTCTCACTTTCTGTATGATGGTTTTCAAGTGTGTGTGTGTGTACACTATTGTCTTGATCAACTGACTTCTTTCTCTTGTTTATGCTCATGTAAAAGAATTCCTTAACTTAGAGTAGATTAAATATTCACCTTCAATTTTTCCATGTTTAATTACATTTTAAAGTTAGCATACAAAATAGTTCTTCATTATCTTTGTGGCTATAAAACCGACTTCCTTAATTCAGTAATTCAAATGACCTCACAATTCTGGTTGTGTCAGAACCTCTTGTGTACCTCTTAACTATATAGGTGCATGGCTCCTTATGCCAAGCTCATTGGTCGAGAGAGCCTGCAGCTGTATTTCAAACACAACCAGTAGTGAAAGCCTTTGCCACATCTGTGGGCCTCGGTTATTTTTTCATTGCCAACTGTACCAAGTGTAAATGTCCTTGCTTCATGGGTAGGCCCTTTGAGAATACGTTTTAACCTTATTTACGTAATCATCTTTTTATCATGAGCATGCATGTGCGTGTATGTTTGTGTGTGTGCACATGGAGAATTAGTGTTCACACGAGCATGCACTTCTGCAGAATCAGTTTGTTTGGCAGTTCTCTTTGTTAATAACCTGTGTCAGTTCTGATAGCCGGTGTGCAGACGCAGAAGCGGACGGATGACAAGGACGGAGGGATGGCTTAGGCACTGGGCGTCAGCCTAGTAGTAGTGAGAAAGACTAGTTTTGTATACCTGGAGGCGTCAGAGAAGACTCCCATTCTGTTAAACATCTTGCCCTAAATGTTCACCATGATTTACAGATGGGTGTGTCAGGCAGTACCATGCGCAAGAATATTGGAATGAGATGGACGCGGGCTCAAGTTTCATCCTTTTTCAATCTAGCATGTGAACTTAGGAAAGTTGCTTAGCCCTTTCTTATCTTGGTTAATGCACTTGTAAAGCGAGCTGCACTGGTGTGAGCTTTGAATGACCTAACGTGGGGAGTGCTGCTCCCGGGAGTGCAGGAAGTGCTAGGTGGACGGAAGGAGTAACTGTCTTAGGACAGTTCTCAGCCACATCCACCTTTGTGCAGAGAGCACTAATCGGCAAGAACACGGTATTTTAAGACTGTTGCCTCCCCCCACGCCCCCACTTCCTAACAATCAGGAAAGACAAGTAGTGACCCTGAGTTACTTTATCTGTCAGTTGCTGAGCCGCGTCACTTGCCCTGCAACAGTTCACAGAGGCCAAGCTTAGCATGAACTATATAGTGTTTGCAGGCTTCCCTATCAGTAGGCTTGAATTTACCAGGTGATTTATTTTTGTATTAAAATATTTTTATTCTTTGGGAATTTGCTATAATGTATTTTGATCACATTCTCTTCCCAAGCCCTCTCAACCCCCGCTTCCTAACCATCCCACCACCCAAAAACCAGTCCTCCATTATAATGCAGGAATCTTTTCTCCAATAACCTCTGTGGCTGGTCACTTAGATTCTGGGTATTCTATATAAGGTCAGGGAGTCTTTCATTCTAAAGAGTGTGTGTGTGTGTGTGTGTGTGTGTGTGTGTGTGTGTGTGTGTGTGCGCGCGTGCACGCACGCGCGTGCATGTACACATGTGAATGTGGAGACCAGAAGTCAACCTCAGGTGTCATTCATTCTTCAGGAATCCTCCACACTGTTCTTTTGAGTCAGGGTCTCTCATTGACCAGGGCATCCCCAGTTAGGCTTGGCTGATTGACCAGTAAGCCCCAAGGAACTTCTCTATCTCCACCTTCCCAGCACTTACAAGCACAGGCTACCTATCTGGCGGCGTTTTGAAATGGCTTCTGGGCATTGAACTGTGGTCCTAACTCAACAAGTGCTTTACCAATTCAGGTCTTTTCTCGCTCCCTAATCCAAGCCACTTTATTGAGTAGTGAGCAGCTTTGTTGTCTTTCTTAAGAACATCGGTGAAGCCTGCATCATCCTGGCCACCATCGCTCATAATTCTGCCTGCGTAGTCACTTTTAGTTCCAGGGTTGTGCCCATGATTTGAATTCCAGGCGAAAGGTAACAGCTTAGATTAGGTGGTTCTTACTCCTGGCTATCCAACTGTGATCTCTTTTGAAATCTTTTACTCCATCCAGTGGGATACAAGCTGATAGACTTGTGTCCACGCCTTATGTGTACATTTTAAGTATCATCAAAGACCATGAATGGCAAGCAAAAGGTAAAAACTCACAGAGATCCGCCTGCCTCTGCCTCCCAAGTGCTGGGATTAAAGGCGTGCACCACCACGGCCCATCCAGGTGTTTTGATAATGTCATCAGAGTCCTTATTTTCTGAGTTGACTTTTGTCCTAGTTAGCTTTCTATTGCTGTGATAAATACCATGGCCAAAAGCAACACGGGAAAGAAATGGTTGGTTTATTTATTTATGGTTTTTCAAGATAGGGTTTACCTATGTAGCTTTGGAGCCTATCCTGGAACTTGCTCTGTAGTCTAGGCTGGCCTTGAAATCACAGAGATCTGCCTGCCTCTGCCTCCCAATGGCTGGGATTAAAGGTGTGAGCCACCACTGCCCGGCTAGAAATGATTTATTTTATCTTACATTTCTAAGTCAGAGTTCATCACTGGAGGCGGAGCGCTGCTTACTGGCTCACTTCTGATGGCTTGCTCAGCCTGCTTTCTGACACAACTCAGGACCACCTGCCCAGGCCTCAGCACCTCCCACAGTGGGCTGGGCCCTCACACGTCAACCATTA
This sequence comes from Arvicola amphibius, assembly GCF_903992535.2. Lineage (NCBI taxonomy): Eukaryota > Metazoa > Chordata > Mammalia > Rodentia > Cricetidae > Arvicola > Arvicola amphibius. The sequence continues at coordinate 51,087,208 of NC_052053.1, read as the reverse complement.
ATCAAGGAAACGTCCCACAGAGATGCCTTTAAGCATGTCTGATGGAGGAATTTTCTCAACTGAGGTTTCTTCTTTCCAGATAACTTGTGTCGAGTTGACAAAAGCTAACCAGCTCAACTTTCCTCTCAAGACAGGCAGAGAAAGTTAAGCATTGTAGTGTTCCTTTCTAACCAGAAAGCCACTGCTTTATTCTCAGCAAATGTCCGGATTGACCTTCACGGGCTGGGGTCAGACCTGGGGCACGTACTCGGCTCAGAACTAGGGTCAGTCACCTCCATTCTTAGAGACCAAGAGGTAGTGACTTCCTGGAGGAAAGTCACAGCGCTCCCCAGAAGGAAGTGGGTATTGGGTTGACTGAGGTGCTGTTGAATCTAAGAAACCTTTTTGGAATCCGGGTGACTGAGGCTGTCTATGGCCACAGAATGGGCTTGGGGCTGTGATTTCGTTATTACTCAGTAATTACATTCTTGTTGCTAAGTGTAGCCCCTGTGGCTGCAGAGTCCCCACTAGCAGAAGAGTTTGAGTTATGAGTGGAAGACATGTTTTGTCCTTTACCAAATATCGATCTGTACATGACGGCCTCCTCATTAGACATGCAGAAAGCCCATGCCTTTAAGAACAAATCTGATGCCAAGACAATCTGATGCTTTCTTGTTCCTTCGCTTGCAGTCCAAACTGATTTCTGAAAAGAACGGTTACCCATCGTGCATGCAGCCACCTTCTCTTCTTCCACGTGTCTCTTCTGACGCTTGCTGTTGTTTTGAGTAGTTTGGTCAGCGACTGCTGAAATGTGCTCTTTGTCGTCTGGTTTCTCTATATCTCGCCATTATTCTTTTGTTTGTGTCAGGGCCTTAAGTATTTAATCATAAATAAATCTGTTGCTGTCAGTTTTCTTTTGGATAAACAGTCTTCTCGGAAAGACTGTGAAAAACTGCCTTGCATTGGGCCAACATAATGGGCTCTGAGGGCCAACAGAGGAAATGAATTTTCATATCCTATCTGTTCTCCTAGGGGCCGGGGAAGAAAAACCAACTTTTATTATTCACTAAGATTTTAAATTAATGCAAACCAGCTTCCTTTCTCGGAGGAAGACAATAGTTAAATTAGTTTTGCTGCAGAAGGTTAATATGAGAAATTAGGTTTGGTCGTCTAGTTTCCAGAGCTGAAGATCTGAAGAGAGCTGAAGTCTGACAGAGTGCTGACAGACATTGGACAACTGAGTCCTCCATAGGGAGCTGTGCTGGGAAAACTCAAAAGCAGAGTTCAGACTGGGGGCAGGGAGGGGGGTCCGGTTGCTCTAAAACCTTAGCATCTAAGAGGACAGAAAGCTGGGAGTTGGCATTGCCTGCAAAGAGACCTAAGTAGAAGACAGTTCACTGGGACCTCTTGCTGGCCCAGGCCGTTGAGAGCACATGATTAGTAATTCGTAACCAACAGAAGTGCTGTTCACCATTTCCAGGGACTTAAAATCCAAACTTAGGTCACCACTTGACTCTGTAGTTTGAGTGCTTGTTTCTCCGAGAACGGGCCTTCTAGAAGCTTCGTCACATTGTGAGCTGCAAGTGAAGGCAGTGCAGGCAGAGCCCTCGTGCCTGACTCACCCACAAGGGCTCTCTCTGAACACTAACCGACCCTGCTTAAGTTTCAGCGTGCGAACTGGGAGGATCAGGGAGAGGGAGGTGCACAAACATTCACACTGACAGAAATTGGTAAAGAAAAATGTTCACCAGAATTGTATGTATCAGAACATGAATCCCTAGGAACACTGTCAACCTATGCTTTTGGTTTGGAAAGCTAGCTAGAAAGTGTCCTTCTTTCAGGGAAAAGTTAGGGTTGCTTCTTTGAGGAAAAACCAGTGTATAAATTACATATGGAATTAAATTTTTTTTCTAGTGGTCATACCATTGAAAACAAAAATAAATAAAGTTGACTTGAATGTTTTATTTGACCCAGTATATCAAAAATATTATCATTTAAAAATATTATAAATATTTTAAAATACCAAGGTAGTTTACTTTTTCATTCAAAATCTAGTGTGCATTTTAACTTAGAGCATGTCTCAGTTCAAGCCAGTTAAAATCTAATGCGGTTTTGTAGTTGTTGATGATGATGTTTTGTTTGGTTTTACATTGTGTTTATTTAGAATGGGGAAGCGTGCACATTTGTACAAGTGTGCGTGCATGTTCACAGCACACTGTACGGCTCAGAGGGTAACTTTTAGGAGTTGGTTCTCCCTGGCTGCCGTGTAGATTCCAGAGATTCAGCTCTGCTCATTAGGCCCAGCGGCTGATTCCTTTATCCGTCTATCACTTGCCCTGGGGAGGAGATAATAACCGGAAATCATTGGAAGCGACCAGATAGTCACCTCTGCAGGAGTGGCAGGGTGTGGTTTTAAAAAACAGGTTGTGTTTATGTTGTTTTCTTCTTGTTTTTGAAGATGTTTAAGTCGAATGAAACCTATCCTGTAAAGGGAAAGGATTTGGGGTGGGGAACTGTTTCATCTGTGTTAAAAAAAGAAAAAGAAAAAAGGAAAATTCATAGAGGAGATAATGGCAGCCTCCCCACATTTGAAAGGGTGTCGTGTGAGAAAGGAATGAGGCCCACTGGGTCTGCAGCCCTGAGCTTCGTCTATCGTTACAGTGGGTGTGAGGTCAATATAGCCGTGCGAACGCAGTATATGAAGGGCATCCTAACACCAGGCCTTAAGGTGTGGTTATGTTTCTAATGTTGGAGATGTTAGCATATCATAAACTAGGCTCCTATTTCTCAATAATTTTACTTTTTCAGCACGCTTTTGGATCCAACAGTTTTCAGCAGACTTAAAAAGACTCAAAACAATGCTAGGCGATTTATTACCACTGTGAACCAACCGCGCTCCTTTATGTGACCTGGCAAGTCTCTGTTGTGTACTGTTTGGTTGTCCTATAGCACTTCTTCCTGTGGGGAAGCACTTAGCGCTTGAAGCAAAGTCTCTCTTCTACTTAAAGGATGTGCGCTCGGGTATTCCAATAAAAGTACACAGCCTCTTTCTGCTGCTCGTGGAGTTTGAACATTGTTCCAATTTAACCTGTCCTACCCCATACAGAGTTCCATCTGCTGGTAAGCCAGCAGTCCAATCTGACAAACACTGTCAAGGCCTCAGCAACAGTGGTCTGTGGCAGACAACAGAAGCCCGCCTTCTCTGGAGAAGCAGAGGGGATTTAGAAAGTCCGCGAGGGCCGGGCTGAGGAGTGTGACCTGGACCCGCTGTGCTCCTTGTGACCTTTGGCTGTGTGGTCTCCAGGAAGGAAAGATTCTGCTTCATGACAACAAACAGTAGGGAAGGAGCTGGGGCCAGCAGGCAGGACAGAGAGTTTTCCAGGAATGTACACGCTGCTCAGTTTGATTCCCCAGCACCGGAAATTCCCAAGAACAGCAGAAAGCTAAATCCAGTGGTTGGCAGCTGCTGCCACCACCACTGCCATTTCTAGCTATAGAACCTCACTGCCCACGCTACCTTGATCTCTACCATTGTTCTCAGCTTCAGAAAACTCCTGGATCAAAAAGCAACCGAGTCCAGATCTATAGAACCTTGTGTTTCTCTTCTGCCTGGCTGCGTTCCAGAGCCTCTCTGGAATACCCCTGAGCTGTAGAGTCCAAAGTATGCCCTAAACTCGAACTCTAGCCAGAGAAAAGGGGGGGCATTTCCTTACACTCTCGCAGTATAAGGAAGAGGGCATGGAGCAAATCACACCACGGTGTCCTGGAGGCGGCATCTGTCTTCTGCCATTGGAAAAATGGTGGCACCTCAGCCTCATATGGCTGACTGATGTGCACTTTCTAAGAAGACATAAAAAGCGATCGAATAGCACAGAAGAAACTGAACACATGACTGTCTGCCTTGCTTTCTGGCCAGGCAGTAAGTGCATCCTCACGTCTCTTCCACACAGCAAGCTTGGATCAGTGAGCCGTGGTGGACTGTCTTTGCTCCGGCATCCAGCTTAGTCCTCACAAAGCAGCTCCCTGTCAAGAGACTGGTGAGTCAGTGAAGCCGCCTAGCCAGAGAGAAGCATGGCTAATCTCTTTCAGAGATTTGAAAGGCCCAAACATCCTGGCATGATCTCCTCCAAATGGCGTTCACCTAGTCATTGATGCATTGGGCAAACTGTGCACACAGTCCCTCTATGTGTGTAGACATGCAGGGCGCCTTCCCTTAGAGAGCTGACATTCTTTTTTTAACCTTTTAAAAATTTATTTTAACCCAGCAGTCTAAATATGATATATAAATATGATATATAAATATGACATATAAATTAGAAACTACTTCAGAAGCATTTTCAGTAAATCTCCTCAGTCTCAAACAAGAGGAAGTCTACAGTGCTATGTCATGAATTCTTGATGTAATGAAGGTTACAATGGAATGGAGAAGGCATTTCTATTTAAGCATAAAGTTTTAGTTTTGTTTTTTTAATTTTTTTTATTGAGCCATATATTTTTCTCTGCTCCCCTCCCTTCCTTCCCCCTCCTCTTCTACCCTCTCCCATGGTCCCCTTGCTCCCAATTTACTCAGGAGATCTTGTCTTTTTCTACTTCCCATGTAGATTAGACCCATGTAAGTCTCTCTTAGAGTCCTCTTTGTTGTCTAGGTTCTCTGGGATTGTGAATTGTAGGCTGGTTTTTCTTTGCTTTATATTTAAAAGCCACTTATGAGTGAGTGAGTACATATATTTGTCTTTCTGGGTCTGGGTTACCTCACTCAAAATGATGTTTTCTAGATCCATCCATTTGCCTGCAAATTTCGTGATGTCATTATATTTTTTTCTGTTGTGCAGTACTCCATTGTGTAAATGTGCCACGTCTTCATCCATTCTTCGGTCGAGGGGCATTTAGGTTGTTTCCAGGTTCTGGCTATGACAAACAAGGCTGCTATGAACATAGTTGAGCACATGTCCTTGTGGCACGATTGAGCATCCTTAGGATATAAACCCAAAAGTGGTATTACTGGGTCTTGAGGAAGGTTGTTTCCTAATTTTCTGAGAAATCTCCATACTGACATCCAAAGGGGCTGTACCAGTTTGCACTCCCACCAGCAATGCAGGAGTGTTCCATTTTCCCCACAACCTCTCCAGCATAAGTTGTTATCAGTGTTTTTGAAAATTTTTAACTTTTCTTTTCTCAAGACAGGGTTTCTCTGTAACTTTGGAGCCTGTCCTGGAAATAACCCTTGTAGACCAGGCTGGCCCCGAACTCACAGAGATCCACCAGCCTCTGCCTCCCGAGTGCTGGGATTAAAAGCGTGCGCCAGCACCGCTTCAGATCTGGCATTCCGTGACCATGAGATGGATGACATGCTGGCAAGCTAACGCGTGACCAGAGCGCATTCATTGTCGCGACGCCAAGTGACTCTGTGATGAGCAGTGACTGTGGTGGGGAAGGCAGTGGGGGGGGGGGTCTTCCACTGCTGTCCCAGCTTGCTCTTTAGAGAGTACTGCTCTCTTGATGGCTGTCAGCCCGGACTTCAAATGCTTGGCTTGGAGATGGGCACAATCCTGATTGACACTTGTGTGAAGGTTTTCCTTGGTGAAGGTCACAGATGCCCGTGGGTTAGGTGTGCTCCCTGGAGTTCCTCAGTGGTGAGTATGGCAAGGTGTGTGCTGGGCTGGAGGGCAGAGCTGAGATTGAGCTGCCAATAGAGATACCTCCGTGCCGTGTTGCCCCGTCTATGCAGTGCGTCTGCCTCCTGCCAATAGAGATACCTATGTCCCCCATTGCCCCGTCTATGCAGTGCATCTGCCTCCTGCCAATAGAGATACCTCTGTGCTGCAATGATGTTTCTCTGTGACATCAAGCGCTCCACACCATGAGGTCTCAGCAGGCCTGGTATGGCTGCCTGGCTGTGAGTACCACCTGGATGAAGAGAACAGTCCGGAATGCCACTGAATAAATGGTGGGAAGGCTTGGAAATAGAGATCTGACCCTTTGCTAGGCTTTCTGTTGACAACTACCACCATACACACAAAGCAGCCAGCCCCTTCACAGAGCGTCTCTGAGTAGGATTTTCCGTGACTGGTGGGTCCGTCTTTGGGTGGGTTCACATGCACTTTTACTTGGAACCTTTCAAGAATTTCAGATCTGAGTCATGATTGGCTTTCACTCGGCCTCTTCTCGTTAGTCAGCAGGGCAGTATGAAGAAGATGCCTGCTAAGCAGTCTGGCCTGAGCCACGTGCCGGTCCTTGCCTGTACAAGGCAAATGTGAGCAGCTTAGGCCGGCCAAACACGTGCTTATTTCCCTCACATTACATCAAGACCGGAAGTTTCCTTATCTCTCTCCCTGTGTCCACACACACCAGCAGACCTCCAGAATTGTGATGTAGACTTTGGCTACATCTCTTACTTTCAATAAATTTTCTCTTATTGGACAATTTTGCTTACTTCTGTGAGTTCTGCCCATTTCCCGAGAAGTTCTTTAACTGAATATTTTAAATAGACAATAAAGATAAATTATGTTCCAAGGATAAGGAATCATACTTTTTAAAAATTAAAGAGTTATGAAAACAAACGAATGAGCAGATTAAAACGAGCAGCGACAGACAGAATCCAGTCTGAAAGAAATCGAAGCGCGAAGGAACTCACGTGGCGAAAGTTAGGGTGGAAAGGCCAATGCGGATTCACAAGAGCTACCGTTTTAAGGTTTTTAAAGCAGAATCTTCAAGGGGCTAGAAAGTAATATGTTGGAATATTCCCAGTATATAAAATTAAAAAGCCAGGAGAATATCCATGTCGGATTTTCTCTCTTTCTGTGACATGCTGTGTCTCAGCTGTATCTGTATTGCTGTGTAAAGATGGCTAAGACCTTAGGTGTGGGTAGAAAGACGATCACAGTAAATGAAAACAAGAATAGTCATAGGAATGCTGGCCAAGCATTTTTGTCAGGTAAAGATCTGAAGATTCGCCAAGGAGACCAAACTGTTAGCTGAAGGCCACATCATCAGAACTCTCATTCCTTGAAGGGCCTTGGAACCCTTACCATTTCTGTGTTCTCCGCACCAGCCTCCACCGTCTCTGTATATCACCAGCATCCCCGGGGCACCTCCTCACACCTGCAGCCGCCTGGTCTGCATGCCAGAGAGCGCTGAGCACCTGCAGTGTGGCACCTTCTCACACCTGCAGCCGCCTGGTCTGCATGCCAGAGAGCTCTGAGCACCTGCAGTGTGGCACCTTCTCACACCTGCAGCCGCCTGGTCTGCATGCCAGAGAGCGCTGAGCACCTGCAGTGTGGCACCTTCTCACACCTGCAGCCGCCTGGTCTGCATGCCAGAGAGCTCTGAGCACCTGCAGTGTGGCACCTTCTCACACCTGCAGCCGCCTGGTCTGCATGCCAGAGAGCGCTGAGCACCTGCAGTGTGGCACCTCCTCACACCTGCAGCCGCCTGGTCTGCATGCCAGAGAGCTCTGAGCACCTGCAGTGTGGCACCTTCTCACACCTGCAGCCGCCTGGTCTGCATGCCAGAGAGCGCTGAGCACCTGCAGTGTGGCACCTCCTCACACCTGCAGCCGCCTGGTCTGCATGCCAGAGAGCTCTGAGCACCTGCAGTGTGACATCACTACCACCTTGGCGGTCCTGGCTGGTTTTATGTCAACTCGACACAAGCTAGAGTCATTAGGGAAAAGAGACCCTCAATTGAGAAAATACCTCCGTAAGATTGCCCGTAGGCAAGTCTGTGGTGCATTCTCTTAATTAGTGATTAATGTGGGAAGGTCCAGCCTGTGGGTAGTGCCATTCCTAGGCAGGTGATCCTGGAGTGTATAATTAAGTGGACAGAGCAAGCCATGGGAAGGAAGGAAGGAAGGAAGGAAGGAAGGAAGGAAGGAAGGAAGGAAGGAAGGAAGGAAGGAAGGAAGGAAGCCAGTAAGCAGCACCCCCTCACCCATGACCTCTGTTAGTTCTTGCCTTGAGTTACTGCCTTGACTTCTCTGGTTGATGGATTACAAACTATAAAATGAATTAAACATTCTGTTACCTAAGTTGCTTTTGGTCATGGTGTTTGTCAGAGGATTAGGACCATCATCTGATGGAGAAATTGGGAGTGGGGCGTTAGTGTAATAAAATGGCCTTGTTTTGGTGAGGACTGTGGAAAGATTTTGGAAGTTTGGGCTGGGGAAGCCTTTGAGTGTTCAGAGCTTAATACGCTTTTGTAGAAGCATAAAAAATAATGCTGTGGGGTACTAGAGACCTGGCTGTGAAATTTCAGAGGGCAGTTTAGGAGTCAAAGACTATAGGAACCGTTTGATGTGTGTTAGGAATCTCTGGTGTCTGGATAGCTGGGGCTTGGGAGTCAGGACCACTGAATTGAAACCTTTGCTTTATGGGAACGGTTGATGCTGGTTAGCTGGAGCTGAGACACTAGCAGGGGATTAGGAAGAGACCAGTGTGATCTAGAATCATAAATCTGGCACTATTTTCTCAAGGTCAGAACACAGAAGCTGTGGACCAGAAGGGGCCAAACTTGATAATGTGTAAGGGTCCCCCAACTGGTTCTGCTTTTCAAAGCATAAAAAGGGTGTGGAGGGCAGCAGAAGCGTGGTGCCCAGAGAGGCCACTGACGAAGGCACAGCCCCAGTTGCAGATGAAGATCCAGGATTGAAGCAGTCATGGAGAGACGTCGAGGCTTGGCATCATGTGATAAGGTTAGAATACCTTTAAAAGCCTCGGGGAGGCTATCGGTGAAAGTACAGCCTCGTTGCAGCAGAGACCCCAACATTTTGGAGATAGTGGTACCATGGGACAACCACCGGAGATGACAGCAGCTTTGGGATGGAGCTAGCCTGAGCCCAGGAGACAAGCTGTGTTGTGTGTACTATGGAAGGCAGACTGGAGAAATGGAGGTGTACCAGACTGTTGGTAGCGCAGAGAATCCTGAGTGAGTCCCAGACCTCAAACACTGAGTTATTTACACTATTGAAGACTGTAGCTCCCCTGCTTCTTCACTTTTAAAATAAGAAGGTATTTAGCATTTTATTTGTTTGTTTGCTTTGCTTGCTTGCTTGATTGGTTGGTTGGTTTTTTTTTAGACAGAGTTTCTCTATCTAACAGTCCTAGATGTCCTGGAACTCACTTTGTAGACCAGGTTGGCCTCAAACTCACAGATATCCACCTGCCTCTGCCTCCCAAGTGCTGAGATTAAAGGTGTGTGCCACCATGCCTGATTTAACTTATTTTTTTATTGTACTGGACCTCACAGTTAAGAGACTGAAATTTTAGAGATTTTGGAATTTTGGAGAGACTTTGGAGTTTCAGAGAGATTTTAGAGAAAGTATAGGTATTTTGGAAACATTGATATTTTTTAGAGATGCTTGAACTTTGAAAGGGACTGAGTGTTTTAAGAAACTCAACAAAGTATTGAATTTGTTTTGTTTTTTCAAGTCAGGGCCTCACTGTGTAGCTCTGACTGTCCTGGAACTCACTATGTAGACCAGGCTGGCCTCAAACTCACAGAGATCCGCCTGCCTCTGCTTTTCAAGTGCTGGTATTAAAGGCATATGACATCACACCTGGCTAAAGTATTACAAATTTAAAATTAAAGTTATACTATGTTTATATTGTGACGTTATTATGACATCTTGGGGTTGAACAAAAAAAGGAAAGTTTATTGTTTAATAGTGTTCTGTTGGTGTGTCGAGTTGACACAAGCTAGAGTCATCTGCGTAGAGGCACTGTCAGTTGAGAAAACCCCTCAAGATTTGCCTGTAGGCAAGTCTGTAGTGCATTTTCTTAATCAGTGATTAATGTGGGAAGGTCCAGCTTATTGTGGGCAGTGTCATCCCTGGGCAGTTGGCCCTGTGGTATATAAGAAAAGCGGGCTGAGGAAGCCATGGTAAGCAAGCCAGTAAGTAGCTCTCCTTCATGGCCTCTGCATCAGCTCTTGCCTACATTTCTTCCCTGACTTCCCCGGATGATGGACTGCAACCTGTAAGAAGAAATAAACTGGGGGCTGGAGTGATAGATGGCTTAGAGGTTAAGAGCACTGGCTGCTCTTTCAGAGGTCCTGAGTTCAGTTCCAGCAACCACATATGGCTCACAAGCATCTGTAATAAGATCTGGTGCTGTCTTCTGACCTGTAGGCATACATGCATACATAATAAATCTTTTAGAGAGAGAGAGAGAGAGAGAGAGAGAGAGAGAGAGAGAGAGAGAGAGAGAGAGAGAGAGAGAGAGAGAGAAATTGATTTTAGGGTCAGGTGATGGTGGTACATGCTTTTAATCCCAGCACTCAGGAGGCAGAGGCAGATGGATCTCTGTGAGTTTGAGGCCAGCCTGGTCTACAGAGGGAGTTCCAGGACAGGCTTCAAAGCTACAGAGAAACTCTGTTTTAAAAAAAACCAAAAAGGGGGGGGGGGGGTAAATAAATAAATAAAGAGTTGCTGCTTTTGGTCATAGTGTCTGTCATAGCTATAGAAACCCTAATAACACAGCAGTCTCCAGGACAACGAGCAGCTTCTTATCTCAGGATAACTTATCTAGAGATAACTTTAAGGCATCATTCTTGCCTGAGCAGCATCATCTGAAACATAAAGTGAGTTTCATACGGAATTTTACATTTTCTGCTAGCTACATTAAAGAGACTCTTGGGGCTGGGGAAATGGCTTAGTCAGTAAAGTATTTGCTATGTAATATTTCCAGCACCCATGAGGTAAGCCAGGTGAGCACAGCAGGGCAAGCCTGTAACCCCAGCTCAGGGCACGAACAGGAGGATTCCAGGGCTTGCTGGTTATCAAGTCTTGCTAAATCACTGAGGTCCAGGTTAAGTGAGAGATTCTGTCTCAGAACATAAGGTAGAGAGCAACAGAGGAAGACATTCAGTGTTTTCTCTGGGCCGTACATGCACACACATGGGTATCCAGCATACACATATACACACAAAGAATTCAACATACAGTCAGTATAAGAAACTATCAGTGAGCTGTTTTGTAGGCATTAATTTTACTGTTTTCCATAAGCACTGTATGCTAATGTCACACCTACACAGCTCACATTGGACTGTCCCCATTTCAGTTGCTTAGTAGCCATAATGTGGCGAATGTGGCTACCAAGCAACACCGCTTCAGCCAGCTGTCCCTTTATAGGACTTTGCTTAAACCTGAAGCCTCACTCAATTTTTTCATGCTTCTCCACCCCTAGCTGGGACTTGGAGAGCACTTTGTTAGTCTTTTGCATGCAAGTATGATCCTTGTAATGGAAGGAACTCTCAAATGCTCAGAAGAAAATGTGTCTCTTGTTTTGAAGCTCTGATTTATTATTTATTTGTTGTTTTAGTGCTAAAGCAACAGTAAATTCTAGTGACACTGAGCCTCTGATGTGGGGCCGTCTCAGCCAGAAGTTCATATTCCCAGCACCCATTATGGCACGAACCTGTAATCCCAGTACTGGGAAGACAGAGACAGGAGATCTGGGGTCTCCAGTCTAGCCTTCCAGTGAGCTCCAGGCTCAGTAAGAGACCCTGTCTTTAAGCATATGGTGTAGGGATTGGACTCAGCAGTTGAGATTGCTTACTGTTTTTGCAGAGGACCTGGGTTTTGTTTCCAGCACCGACTTGGTAGCTCACAGATGCAGTCACTAGTCATATACATGGTGTTCATATATACATGCAAGCAAAACATTTATGCACAAAAATAAATCTTTAAGAAGTGTGGTGTGGTATAGAGCATGTCTTAGGGTTTCTGTTGCTGTGAAGAAACACCATGACCACAGCGATACTTTTAAATTGCATTTTCTTTTTTATTAAGATTTTTCATTTATTTTACATTCCAACCAGTTTTCCCTCCATCCATTCTTCCCAGTCCCTCCCCCCCACCTCCCATCTACCCACCCTCTATCCATTTCTCTCATTCAGAAAGGGGCAGGCCTCCCAAGGGAGCCAACAAAGCATGGCACATCAAGTTGAGGCAGGACCAAGCTCCTCCCCCTGCATCAAGGCTCGTAAGGCATCCCAGCATGGGGAATAGGTTTCAAAAGCCAACTCATGCACCAGGGACAGATCCTGATCCCACTGTTAGGAGCTCCACAAACAGTTCAAGCCACACAACTGTCAGCCATGTGCAGAGGGCCTAGGTTGATCTTAGGTTGATCCCATGCAGGCTTCCTAGCTGTCTGTGAGCATCCACTAGCTCAGGTCAGCTGCCTCTGTGGGTTCCCCATCATGACCTTGATCACCCTGGTTCCTACAATCCCCCTTCCCTCTCTTCAGCTAGACTCCTAGAGCTCAGCCCAGTGCTTGGTTATGGATCTCTACATCTGCTTCCATCAGTTACAGGATGAAGGCTCTCTAATGACAGATTAGTCCCCAATCTGATTGCAGAGAGGGCCACATCAGGCACCCTCTCCACTATTGCTAGGAGTCTTAGCTAGGGTCATCCTTGTGGATTCCTAGGAGTTTCCCTGGCACCAAGTTTCTTCCTAACCCCCAAATGGCCCCCTTTGTCTGGATATCTCTTTCATTGCTCTCCCCTTCTGGAGCTGGGAGCAGCACAGCAACTCTTACAAGGAAAACATTCAGTTGGGCATCAGCTTACAGTCTCAGAGGTTCAGTCCATTATCATCATTGCTGGGAGCATGGCGGTGTGCAGGCAGATGTGGTGCCGGAGCTGAGAACCCTACATTTTGCAGGCAACAGGAAGTCAACTGAGTGTTACACAGAGGGAAGCTTGGGCAAGAGAGACCCCCAAAGTCTGTCCCCACAGTGACACACCTCCTCTAACAAGGCCACACCTCCTAACAGTGCCACTCCCTTTGGGAGCCATTTTCTTTCAAACCATCACAGAGCAATTGAGGAAGAAAGCTGATGTCAACCTTTGGCCTCCATACAGTCCTGCACACGCATGTGTGCGTACACACACACACACACACACACCTGTTCACATATCAGAGTAGCCCTTTGCCTTCTGTCACAGGTGAAAGGCCTTTGATGTCTGCATAGTTGCTATAAGATAAATGGAGGCTAGTGGACCTGCAGGTCAGTTATAAAGCAGGTGGCTTTGCCTACGCAGAGAAGGTGATGGGAAGAAGGAACACCAGAGGATCTTAGCAAGAGAAGGGTCAAAGGGACAAGTGGGGCACAGGTGGATTTTGATTTCTTCTTCATTAGACATGGGTCTAGAATGAATTCTGCTTTAGCTCGTCTCAGTCTGGGACCTGCTAAGCACTTGCGGAGCAGCCTCGAGTGGACAATGCCTGTGTGAGCCCGATGCCCAGAGGACGCGCTTCCCTGGGCCTCCAGCCATGTAGCTCACCTTCCCAGGTGACGCCACCTGAACCTCTAGCCCTCCTGCCCTCCACCTTGTCAGAATCTTTCCAGGAAAAGATAGTTTCAAAAGCACCTCTTGACCAAATGCTATTAAAGATTGCTCTTTTATTTTTAAAAAAGGATTAAGAAAAATGGTATATTTTGAATCAAACATGAGTAACCATGGCCCCAGAACAAGGACTCGGGTTACCTGAATGACACATTCTCACTTCTTTTTATTTTTCCCTTTCCAATAATTGGATCCAGTTGCCTTGTCTGTCTTTCGTTTGAGGTCAAGGTGAGCGAAGATGCCGCTAGTTGAATCATTCCAGTCAGAGGGCACTGCTGCCTTCCTGCCTTCCTATCAGTGCAGCCCTCCCTTCCGAACTGGCTGTCCCTCCTCCCTCTGTGTGCCACGAGAGAAAGAGCAGGCAGATCTCGGGAATGCATTTTCAGTGCACACTCCTGCACAGCCCATTTGCCACTTCCACAGGCATGTACTGTTTGCACACTAGGTGCTAGTATTCCTGTTTGGCTCTTTGTGTCTCTAGTTTTGTTGTCAGTCTTGAGCCCTTTTTATGGCCATCCATAGCTTTAAATTTTTTTAGATTTATTTATTTTATATATACAGGAATGTTTTGCCTGGATATATGTCCACACATCATTTGTGTACATGGTTCCCATAGAGGTTGGGAGAGGGCACTGGGTTTCCTGGAGTGACAAATGGTTGTGAACCACCATGTGGGTGCTGGGAATAGAACCCATGTCCTCTGCGAGAGTAGCAAGTGCTGAGCCATGTCTGTTCCTCATGGTCGTTTAAACTAGAAATTAAATGAACTAAGAATACTGCGGACAAAGTCAGTGATGGCGTCAGGCCCCACCACTGCTAATCTCCCAAAGCGTTCTAGATAGCTTCCCTTGCTCGGGCAATATTGCCTTTTGTATAAATGAGCTGGTAAGTTTTATTTTCATTTTTCGAGACTGGCTTTCTCTGTTTAGCCTTAGCTGTCCTGGAACTCGCTCTGTGGACCAGGCTGGCCCTCCTGAGTGCTGGAGTTACAGGTGTGCACACCACGCCCTGCAAGCTGGTGGTTTTTTTTAAATACCTACTGGCTCTTTAGATATGAGTTGTTCGTTACCACAGCAAAGTACTATTGGCTGAACTACTGTTCATTTTAGCTCACAGTTCCTATTAAAGTATGAGGATCCTCATGGTGATGCCTTTCTTTCTGGGAGAATCCTGTGTAAGGCTTGTGCATGTGTGTGCGTGGGTGTGTATGCATGTGCCTCTGATGTTGCTTTCCTTGAGCCAACCAAGAGTCCATTATGGGGATCCAACACCAGTGAACTCATTAATCTAACCACTTCCCAAAGGTTCTGCCTCTACATGCTATAATCAAATGTCTCCACCTTCTTAATACTAACTGTGAGGATTAAATTTCAATGGATCAACCTCTCAGGGACACTCTGATCATATCCAAATCCTAGGAAGACCCTTTTGACGTATGAATGGGTAATGTGATCACAGCTGAGGTGTGTGTTGGGGTTCAGATTGATCCCAAGCAGTTCCTCGGAATCAGGCCCCTGAGCAGCTCTACAAAGGTCATGATACAGGCTTGCTGGGCACCTGGGATCCTCCTTGATGCCCCTAAACAGACAGGCTGTCCTTGGGGGCAGATTCCAGACGAAGGTGGACCTATCATCTTCTGGTTCTCAGCCCCTTTCCCATCTCCTTCTGCTTCAGCACAGCATCTCAGCCTCCAGGCCCGCTAATGGATCCGCTGACCAAAGGGTCCTGTGGGAGTCAGCTGGCACAGACCCTTCTCTGGAAAGCAAAGTCATCTCTCTCCTTCGGCATCCAGCCTCTGCAGACGTGGCCGACAAAAGACCCTGAACTAGAGTCCCAGGTCAACCTGTAAGTAAGTAAAAGGAGTGTCTTGCTGTGAGACCTTGTTTACCATCTTGTCTCATGGGGGCAGGGATGAGGGGCCTGAGAGACTGTTTTGCTTCTGAGATATCTTACTACATATTTGACAATATTCATTGGGCAGCTATGCCAGCCAAGGCTTGTATTAGGCATAATGAGCAGCATGGCCCAGTTCCTGCTTTAGGGGACTCAACAGCTCATAGGCAGATAGTCGTTTACCTGTGTTGTTGCAAAGAAGAGTTCTAATGGCTAGGAAAGTGCCATGATTCTTAAGTCAATAACCATTTAGGAAATATTTCTGTATATGCCTGCAGCATCCTGTTACATAAGCAAATATATCTTTTTTACCCTTCAATATCAATTTGCATGTGTAATGAATATATATATAACTCAGAAGAAATCCTCATGCTATGTGTAAAGTAACTAACACATCAGTGGACTCTTACGTGCCTGGTTGCCCTATGTGTTCCTGTATGCCCCTGAGCCCCAGGCATTTGTCACAGGCTGTGATATTGTTGGATGAAGATTGAATGAAGGTGTTAGAGGGAAAAGGAGCTTATGACTCCACAAGAATCAATGACATTGAGGTACAGTGATGTGATTGGCTTCAAGACAGAGGAAATGCTTGGTCCATCCAACACATAGTTATCAGATTTGCTGTAGCCAGTGATTTGGGGAAGTCAAGAACAGGTGGAAGGGTATGGATTCGAATCACCCAGGAAGCCTGTGAAACAGCTTCCAGGGACTCTGTGGATCTGGAGAGGACAAAAGGGGTCCCTTTCAGGTGCCCACCTGCAAGAAATTCACAGCATTTCCAAGGAGCTAGAGGAGAAGCAGCGGGGAGTGTTAGTGGGGGAAGCAAGTGCTGGAGTTGGTGTGGGAGGAGCTGGACGTGTCAGGCAGGACGCGGGTACCAAGGCTGCTTTGAACATTGACAAGTGACACAGGAAAGGCTCACATCCATGAAGGTGTGTTCCAGCCGTGTTGACAGGTGACAAATCAGCCACCGTCAGCCTGGCCTACGTAGAGCAGTCACCCCTGGAGAAGCTACAGAAGTCTCCACTGTCCCTCCAAAGTTTTGATGTCTAGAATTGGTCACAAGCTCCAGATGATTCTCATCTGTGGTCAACTTCAAGGACAGTTGTAACCACCGTGGATGAAATATACACAGATCAGTCCCGAAACCCGAAATCCCAGCTGAGGGATCTGAACACCCTGCTAAGCAGTTGGAGCCCTTGATGGCTTTGAGGATCTTTGAAGAAATGTGAGAGGCAAATGCAGAGAGGAAGTCCTGCTTGCCAGTCCCTAGCGCATCCGGAGGGAAGCGGTGTGAGGCACCACTGCCGTTCAAAGCCAGACTACAAGTTTCACAGTACCACCTAGTAAAGTATGAAGGGGCGGGGCAAAGCTGCTGGAGAGTCAGAAAACCAACGGAGGTAGCCATCCAAACCGGTGTCCTATTGGCTCATACGTTAAGGGGCGGGGCCTAGCCAGGGAGGAGGGCGGGGAGTGTTTGCAGCCACTGGGTGGGCCACATTGCTAGTGGGGTGGCTGGTTTCCCTTTGGGAAGAATCACTTTAAGCACCTAGGCCCTGGGGAAGCTGCGGAGTGGTGCCTCCTGGGTTGAGACCTTCGCTGGCAGTCAGTCCTCATTGCCACATAGGAATGGGTGGATCAGGACTGCACTAGGGACAGACTAGACTCAAAAGGGTTTCTACTTGGAGTCCTTAGGAAAGCAGGCTAGAAAAATGTTTATTCATGAACTACCCCCATGCTGTGGGCTGCTCATTCATAGACTCATCAGCTACTCTCAGTCACCTGTGTACCAGATACTTGCGTGAACATTCACCTAAATTCGTTCTCTTATTTAGTCATAAAAAAACCCATAACAAACCAGTCATTGTTAACTGTGCTTTATGCTCAAGGACGTAGGGGACTAGGGTGGCCAAGAGACCTGTGCAGTTGTGGCTGACTGGGGATTTGATCCTGTGTGTGGTCTAGTCAGTGCCCGCCAGTTAACCTTGGTGCCTCAGGGGAAGTGCTGGTGGGACAGCAGTAGCCCCAGATCATGTTGGTAATACCGAGTTGTAGACAGAGACTGCTTTTTCATTTTCCAGCCGCTCAGACCCAAATAATCACTCAGAAACTCTATTAATTACAACACTGCTTGGCCTATTAGCTCAGGCTTCTTATTAACTAACTCTTACATCTTAAATTAGTTCTATTAATTTATTATTAATTATTTCTATTAATCTTTGTATGGGCATTAGGCTGTGGCTTACTGGTAAGGGCCCAGTGGCATCTGTCTCCCTTTGGCAGCTACATGGTGTCTCCCTGACACCTTCTCTCCTCTCTCTCTCTCTCTCTCTCTCTCTCTCTCTCTCTCTCCTCTCTCTCTCTCTCTCTCCTCCCTCTCTTTCATGCCTTGCTTTACTCTGCTAAGCCATTGGCCAAAACAGCTTTATTCATCAACCAATAAAAGCAATAAAAGCAACCTTATACATCCCACATCATCAAGTACTGTTCTTGGCAGACACCCATGGAGTTAACCAGAACGGTGCTGGATGCTTGCTAATGTTCTTGTCCCGCAGAAGCCTCTGGGAAAGTGAAAGTTTCCTGAGCATCTGTTTGTTGTGATTGGGTTCACACCAGGAGTTAGTTACTTGGGCATTTAATGCCTTCTCAGCAGGATGAGCAGCTGGAATTTGGGGACTTTTCAGTAAGTGTAGAGAGATCGTTCCTAAGGCAAGCATCCTAAGACACCCTGGGTGCTAGAATACCCTGAGCAGTCTGGTTTGGATAGCAGTAGAGTAGTGAACCGTGGGCCTGGACAAGTTGACAGAAGCCAAACCACTGAGGGACCTGGGCCTGGACTCTCCGGATGGGGCAGAAACTGCTCAGATTTGCTTCCAAGAGGATAATGACTTCAGGGCAACTAGGCTTAGGTAGGATGGGTCTAGTGGCAGTCTAAGTGCAGGAACCATGGGCGTGAGTTCCAAATGTTTTGGAGGAATGTTAGGATGGGCCTGAATATGCGTGGGGAGGCAAGGAGGTGAGCTTCAGGGTTCTGACTCTGGCATCAGGGTAGTTTTGGATCTTGTCACCAATGGGGCATCCTTAGGAGAGACTCGAGGAGTGGGAAATGGACTTGAAAAGCTATAGGACCTCCTTTCTCTTCTCTGTCTTCAGTGTATCTATAACTGGGCCGAGGTGTGTGGGTTCCAGGAGGCAAGGTCAGCATGGGCAAGGCACAGATGGGAGGAGCAATTTTCCTGGTGAGCTGGATTGTCAAGAAGTGACAGGAAGTGTAGAAAGTCAGGGTAGGGACTCGCTGTGAGATGCTGAGTTCTGAGGGCATTGTGAGGCTCCGTGAGCCTTGAGGCAAGCAACTGTTTGAGGTGTGTGTGCAGGAACAAGTCCCAGCCCATGTGTGTTTAACGAGGAAATGGAAGTAAAAGATGGACTAAAGAGTCCTGTCAGCTGTCAGTCACAGAATCCCAGCTCGGATCAGTGCGGCCGGGAGGGAGGGTAGAAAGCTGGTGACAGGCTGGTGACAGCCGTAGTTCTGGCTTCTGGCATGGCGAGATCCAGGGTCGCCAGCGCTGTTGTCAGGATGGTTTTTCTTTTCTCTCCACCCCTGCCTTCCGCCCTCCATCCCCAGCTCTACCTCATTTACCCGCAGGTTTCACCTGCTCCGTGCCATGTGGTTCCAGGCAGCCCAGACTGTCTTTAGAGCTTTGGGAAGACTCTGGGAGGGCTCCAGTTCTCCAGCCTGGGTCACAAGCTCTGTCTGGCCTCCCAGGGAGTGTCCCTATCGAGGACCAATGCGGTAGTGCTTACCTTGGTGAGCAGGGCAGCCTTGGAGAAGAAAAGGAGCAGCCGGGAGGCAAGAGGACTCATGCAGCTGGGTCATGAAAGCCGTGGCTGAAGAGAGTGGTGTGGCTCACCACAAAGATGACCCGGGAGGTTTTGTCAGAATCGTAGATCACGGCATCTGTTTACTGAGAATTCCTCATGGTAGGAGCCAGAAATCTAGGTGGTGATAAATGCAACAGAAGCCCTGGTGGTGAGAGTCGGTTGGCTGTGCTGATCAAGGAAGCATGACACAGCTCTGAGAGCAGGGTACACTGGGGATGCAGGAAGCACAGCTTTCTGGGTTGTTCTTTGCTTTTCAAATCTGTGAGTAGGGGCTGGGGATTTAGCTCAGTGGTAGAGCACTCTCCCTGGGTTCAGTCCTCAGCTTCGGGGGAAAAGAAAAAAGAAAATAACAAATCTATGACTAATTAGACCAGGAGATAAAATTTCTTCGCGGGGGTGTCATAGCTCAGTCTATAGGGGAAAGCAAGGGAGATGTCAGAAGGATGGCCATTCTGGGCCGTGTTCCCTAAAAGGATGGCAGTCAGGAAGGAAGGAATTTCAGTTTGGACTCCCTTCCATCATCTTCCTGTTCTTGTTTGTCGGGTCGTCTTCCCCATGCAATAACAGTGTGCGTTTGAAAAGTCTGTAGCTCAGACTCAGTTCTCTGCCAGACTTAAAGATGGTTTACTTTTGATCTTTTGAGGAAAATTGCCATGTATTTGAAAGTTTGTCACCAAGACGTATTGCTGAGCACTATTTTATGTAGGCATTAAAAAAATAGCTTTCAAAGGCGCTGAAAGACCACATGTGCTCCTGGTGAAAACCCAGTGCTGGGGGTAACTTTTTTGTTTACAATTAGGGACATTCTATTCCCTTTTTAAAAAATGTTTTTATGAGAAAGGGGGATATAGGAGATGGCCCTAATCCTGAGTGGCTGGCCAGAGAGTGGCAGTCCTGCTGACAGAGTCGGGAGAGTCTGACTGTGAGACAGTGTGTGTGTTTGCGGCTGCTCAGACGTCCTAACTGCGTCCAGTAGCTGTGGGGCATGTCAGACAGGGGTTTTTAGTGTGGTGAGTTTATTAGATTTAAACCCTCCCCACTCCAGGAAGAGCCTGGGCAGCTCCCATGACCCCTCAGTGACCCCAATCTTTTGATCTGCTGCTGCTTGGGGGCTTAGACTTTATTTCACCTCCTGATTCCGTTTGAAAAACCCACCTGAGTCTTCTAGAGGCGGGTGTGGAGGCGCGTCTGTCTCCTGTGGGAGTTTGATAGTCATGAGGGGGCAGTTCCCCTGGCCACCACCACAGCCATCTGTCCCTCTGCACAGGCCTCTCACTGACAGGGTTGTTCACGAGTCTGGACTTGAGGGAAAGCAGAGGAGCCTGGTCAGATGTAGAACTTGGCCTATTTTGCCAGCAAAACACTGACAATAAGGAAGTTTTTGTTTTATAACCATCTGCCCGACTCCTGTCACTCCTTCTGACTGCAGCCAAGGAGCAGAGGAAGGCTCCGTTTTGGATTCTGCTTTCTCCGCCACAATGCAGGTCTGTGCTAAGACTAAGAGGGAATAACAGACAATGCAGGTGCTGCAAGGTCCACAGGAGATGCCACTGGCTCGTCGCTAGTAATAAAGTGCCAGAGCCATCTAAGTGGAGCATGCTGGGTAAAATAGGACACGTTCCTTCAGTGTAAGAACACAGGAGCCATACTAGATTAGGAAAACCACCGAGGTATATTATGCAGAAACTGCAGCAAGGGCATGAATAGGGTTGTGTGCACTTATGACTTGCTTTCCGTGGGCAACTCGTTCTAGGACACTTGGCTTCCTGCAGATGCAATTCCTTGCGTTGTATAGACAGTTTGCTTGTAACTCATGCATCTCTTGTTCAGCACATCATCCTGACACCACTCGTACACCTGTGTAACACTGTGTAAACATGCACTGTGCTGTGCTGCTTAGGGAATGAGAAGAGGAGAGGGGCTGCACAGTGCAGTGCCGGAGCTGAGAGAATGGAGGGAGGGCTGTAGATATTCTCAGTCCACGTGAACCTGTAAGCGCAGGAACCTGGTTGTAGTACGCTGCTCTTTGTGAACCTGGTTGTAGTACGCTGCTCTTTGTGTTAGAGAAGGAAAGGGTGGGCTGGGCGATGACTTAGCAGGTAGAGCACTTGCCCCACAAGTGTAGTTCAGATGCAGGTGGTTTGTCTATAATCCCTGTACTCATGAAGTGGAGACAGGAAATCCCTAGTGCAAACTTGGTAAGCTAGCCAAATCCATGAGCTCTGGGTTCAATTGAGAGACCTTGCTTCAATATATAATATGGAGAGTGATGAAAGAAGATACCTGATGTATCTTTGACTTCCACAGGTGTGCCCACATGTATGCATACACTCACACACATGTGAACATGTACACACACCACACGTGCACACACATGCAGAATTAGAGGTAGGAGGATCGACAGAATTGCTCAGTGAGTAAAATGTTTGCTATGCTAGCCTAGCAGCACATGGATTCCATCCTCATGACCCAGGTGAAGATGGCAAGATTCTTATTGCCTCCACATGCTGTCCCCCCAACATACCAAACACACATCGATAATAAATTCAAAGGAGGCAGAAGAAGGTGTATCTGTACTTCTCTTTGAGAATGTGTGCATCAGAATGTCTGGTAGAAAGACGAGAAGCCGCCCTTGTTGCTGTGGGCAGGGCAAGGAGGGCAGGAGAAGGGGATTGTTCCACTTGTGTCCTTGTGTTGCTGAGTTTTGAAGCAGGTGTACACACTGTCTCTGAAGAAGGAAATCCAGATACTCAGATATATCCCACGGTTTTGAAAAGTTGATGCTGTGGAGGGGAACGCGGTGCCTGGTGACTCTAGCTAGATACTGGTAGGAAAGGCGAGACCCTAAATGGCAGGACAGAAGGTGGCAGTCTGGTCCATGAGATCCAGAGAAAGTCTGATTTGGGTGTGATGTTCGGGGGACTGCTAGGGTATGTATGGAACTGTGTTCAGTGTGGAAAGTTACCATTTGCAGGTGGAAAGATCTGAGTTGGGTATTTGCTGTGAGGAGTTCTGTTAACATGGAGATCATGTCTGCAGGCTCAGGAGCAGTGAAGCACACAGGGAGGGAAGTGGCCTGAGTTGGAGGGGAAGGTAATCACTGACATTGACGTAGAGTTAAGGGTGTTACTAAATGAAGCACATGAAGAGGACTCATTTGTTGCTGCTTCATGTGACCTAAAAACAGGCAAGAAGATGGCCTCGCTCTCTGTGGGGACAGCCTGGCCCCTTTCTGGATGCCCAGAGCTCAGAAGTATTTCTGTAGCCCCTGCAGAAATAACCACCAAAAGCTACCATTTCTCCCTAAGGAGGTTACCCACGGCTAAGAATGGCGTTCCTTTGACTGGAAAATGTCGTTCTTTCCTGTTTTATACTCCGTAAGGACCAGAAACTCATTTGGGGTGCTCAATTCAAAATACAGAACCAGAACACTATAAGGACGCAGTGTAAATGCTGATCGTGTAGTAGCGCGCTTTTTAAACATCAGCGGCCTGGCCCAAATCCACCTCACCACACTCATTTCTGTAAGCCCCGCTTTGACCTTAGAAAGCAGCCAGCTTTCTCTTGTTGTCCCTTGGAGTAATGCATGTTCTTAATTCTAATGCTTCGTCTTCTCTATTTCTGGGTGTCCAGTTTTTCTGTTCACACTGAAGAACAGCATCCTTTCTCTCAAACACTCTGTACCATGAGTTTCATAGTTTCATTGTCTTCGGAGAGTCTGAGATGCCAGCTTCGAGAGCAAGCATTCAGGAGACAGTTTAGGCTCGTAGCTAGATCTGTAAAAGCACCAAGGAGGAGTTAGCTGCTTCCCCACAGTGTGGTCTGTGTGTGCCTGGGGGGAAACTAAGCACCGATCAGCCAGAGTAGACCTAATCCAGGCCACTCACAAAATACAACACAGAAATCACTTTAAAAAGTAGCCTGGGCCATCTCTCTCCTGGGTTTCCCTCAAGGCAAGTGTCATGTCAGTTTAGCAAACTGGTTTTTTGTTTGTTTGTTTGCTTGTTCGAGACATTTCTGACATATTCGTATTGACTATGAGGGGACAAAGTCGGCCATTTTGGCATAAGGGACATTGTGAGCTTGCAAATAACAAAGACAAGACACGGGAAGCTCTCCTACCTCTGCCGACAGCAGGGCCTGCATCTCCCCTGGAAGTTGCCTCTCCCCGGAACCAAGAGGAGAGCCATCTCGAAATGGAAAATGAAGGTACCAGATGAGTCTGCATAACCAACCTTGCTAAACAGCCCTTCCTCCCTCCAGCTTCTGCACGCTCACCTTTCCGAAGTGTCTACCCAGGAGCTTCCAGCTTCCCTCTTTTGTCTTCTAGTCACCTCGCTGTGCCGTGCCCTTGGTAAAAGGGGTACTAGGTCCCCAAATCTAAGTGTCCCTTTGGACTTTCTTTCCTTTTCTTTCTTTCGAGCCTCCATTTGTATAAAATTGGAAATGGCCGTGTTTGCCCTTGCTAGTCTGTTACCCTGTCTCTGGCCAGTTTACTCTGCGGGCACGAGGTAGAGAATAGAGTGGGGATGGAACTTTGCCTTCCCTGACGTCTAGACGTCCCACAGCGAATGTCAGCTTCCTGCTACGTTTTCTTCTCTGGCTGCTGATGTTCTGGTACGTGGCTCTTGATAAGGGGCACAGATGCATTTATTTCTCTTTTTATTGTGCTCAAGTTGGACACCATCATACGTACTTTCATGTGCCCTCTGCTCATTCCACCCAGCGGGAAGTACCATGATCAGCATCTGTTGGATTAGCTCGTTGATCAGATCCTGTTGTCATTACTGAAGCCCATGAAGGGGCTATTTATTGTCAGAAGTCAAAAAGAGAGTGACTTGTGGGATTATCAGACAAAGTTTGTGAGCATGTAACTTCTCTAAATGTATAGATAATTCGTTCATCTAAGTTTTGTTTCCTAGTTCTCTATTTTCTTTGCATGACCAGAGTTTTCATTAGACTATAATTTGTATGCATAAAATACAAGAATTTTAAGGAGAACTGTTGGGTGAATTTTGATGGTTGCAGGTGATGGAGTTTTTAGTGTTATGTCCATCAGTCTCGGTTGCATTGCCTGCTTAGGAAAGCCACCAATCTCAACACTAACTTGGTCATGAAATGACATTTGGTCATTGTGATAGCTCTCACTACGTTTTTGCTGTTCAGTCATACTACTGGCCTTGTATTAATTTAATTAAATAAATCTGAATTTCCTTTTAGATTAGCCTGAGACACATTTTCAGTTTTCATGTCTGACTCAGAAGCAGATTTCTTACATACACTGTGTAACTGGGCTCCCCTCGGTCACTTGTGGACTAGGAGTTGTCTCTCCAGGCCTGACCCTAGAGAGGGCTCTGAAATGGTCTGCGCTTGTCCTGTCTTATCCTCGGTCACTTCTGCAGTTAGCCGACCTCATCTCTAGTGTTATTCTCACCCTCCAGGACATGGCAGCTCTCAGGCATATGAAAGACTTTGCAATAGAAATAGACTTGTTTGGTATGGCCCCACAGGGCCAGCTGTCTTGCATGCATGCATGCATTCATCGACGCGTCCATCCTTTGTTCAGAAAACCCTACTGAGGGCTAAGTGCTATTATGTCAAGTGCTAAGGATTTTCAGCATTGAACAGAAGCAACAGAGTTAAATTCTGATGGAGACACAGACAGGTATTAATCAAATCCCTCTTTGTAATCTCTAGCCTAGGGGAAAAGGGTATGGAGAAGGTGACATTCAGAGAGGACATTCTAGGTAAGGCACGAAGAAACTCAGCAAGTTGAAGAAAGAGGGAGAAAGGCTGTGTGGCTGAAGGGCTGGAGGGAGAGGGGAGCAGAGCCAGACGAGACAGGTGGCCGGGGGTGTAAGTGACGGCGGGGAAGTTGAGGGAAAATGGAAGGGTGTCGATGGAGGACCAGCTGGCGGAAATTAAGCAGCAACGGATTGCAACTTGATATAGAGAAAACCTGTTTAACAGGAAGAAAGGAGACCCGTGGGGCATAGTGTGGGTGAAGAGAGCTTTTTGAAGTAGTTGGTAAAGGATACTCAGTCACAGATACGGGGCTGGACACCAGATGCTCCGTCAATCTCTGTACCTGGGAGTTTCTGGAATTCTTCCCCTACCCGAGGGAAAGAGACAGAGATGAGGTGGTTTCTGGGATTTTGTAGAGGAAATGCCTTGCGCTGGCATCCAGTGAGTGAGAAAGGAGCCTGCCTGTTTCACAGGCTGGCTGTAACAGCATTGTGGATGGAGTGTATTTTTGTTAGAATTGCAGGTACATAGATCCCACTCCTGAAGCTGCTTATCAAGGAGTTGGCAGTGAGAACTGGGCATTTCTATATTTAGGTGAAAATACTCTTAGAGCAAACTTTAAAACTTCTGCATGACATCATGGTGGCAGAGCATTTTGTATGTAAGAAAAATAAGACCATATGGAAGAGATTGAAAGTTTATCTACGTTCACATTTGAGGATTTTTCAGCCTGATCCACGAGGATACCAGGAACAGAATAAAACCACTGTCTGGAAGATTTTTGTAATTGATTCACCAAGAAGTGGTTGGTATTCAAGAGATATAAAGCCCTACAGGGTGATTAGGAAAAGTCCGTAACAAATAAGCAAGGTGTGGGGTAAAAGATGTGAAATAGGAGCTCAGGAAAGAGAGAACAGTGGCCAGTAAGGTTAGCAAGAATGTCCTAGGATAACCCGGGGAAGCAAATTAGAACCACACCTCCCTGAGACAGTGTTGCCTACCCTTCACACCGGCAGCCCAAGTGTTGGCTAGGATATGGAGCAAGTAGAGCCTGTGAGCTTCTCAGAGGAGAGAGGAGGGGGAAAGGAATTTGTCACTTGGCAGGAAAAGTAACAGTGTTACCTGACCTGACCCCACAGTTCCACTCCTGGATCACTTGTCCCTGCTATCAAGGGTGTGTGTTACAACACTGTTTAAATGTTAGAAGCAAGACCAGTGAAGAACAGGACTGAGCCAGTGACCTGGGCCGGAGCAGGCCTGGGACAGTGAACTCCACAGGAGCAGGAGCAGATCCAGACCAAGGACATTTGCAGAGGCAGGACTGAGCCAGTGACCTGGGCTGGAGCATACCTGAGACAGCGAACTCCACAGGAGCAGGTACAGGGGAGCAACTGCTAAGCAAGTGGGCCAGAGCCAGAGACGGCTGCAGGTCCGGGTGTGAATCAGGACCCTTCAAGGGAGTAGACCTGAGCCAGGACCCCTGCAGGTCTGGGTGTGAGTCTGGGACCTCTAAGGGAATAGGCCTGAGCCAGGACCTCTGCAGGACCAGGCATCTGTTTAGGGCCTCCAAGGGAGTAGGCCTGAGCCAGGTCCTCTGTGTGTACTGGTGCACCCAAGTCTGGGACCTCCTAGGGAGAAGATCAGAGCCAGAGACCTTTGCAGGACCAACCCCAAGCCAGGAACCTCTGCAGGAAATGGATCCAGACCAGGGACATTTAGAGAAACAGGTCTGAGTCAGCAAATTCCACAGGGTAACTAGAACCATGGCACTGACTATACCACGAGGAACAGCCATATGACCCTTGGATCCACTGACACCTAGAAGATTAATCAACAGAGTCACACACATCCCCAACCACACCAATTAGAGGAAAAGATGGGTAGAAAAGGTAAGAACACATGCAACACCACAAAGAGCAATATGACACCAGTAAAACTTAAGAGACCCTACAGCAGCAAGACTTGAACAACCAAATATAAATGAAGCAGAAGACAATGACCTAGAAAATAACTTCAGGAGAATGTTTGAGACTCTTAAAGAGAAAATGAGAAATTCCCTCAAAGAAATGGAGGAAAAGACAAACAAAAAATCGGAAGACATCAGCAAACCCCTTAAAGAAAACCAAGAAAAAGCAATCAAACATATGAAAGAAACTATTCAAGACTTGAAAACTGAAATAGAGACAATAAAGAAAACACAAGCCAAGGGAATTATAGAAACAGAAATCATGAGAAAACAATCAGGAACCACAAATGCAAACATAAATAGCAGAATACAAGAGATGAAAGAGAGAATCTTTTTATTTATTAAGTATACAATGTTCTGTCTGCATATATGCCTGGAGGCCAGAAGAGGGCACCAGATCTCATTACAGATGGTTGTGAGCCACCATGTGGTTGCTGGGAATTGAACTCAGGACCTTCGGAAGAGCAGGCAATGCTCTTAACCACTGAGCCATCTTGCCAGCCCGGAAGAGAGAATCTTAAGCACTGAAGATACAGTAGAGGAAGTAGACTCATTCGTCAAAGAAAACATTAAATCTAACAAAAGCTTAACACAAAATATCCAGGAAATATGGACCACTGTGAAAAGGCCAAACCTAAGAATAATAGGTGTAGAAGGAGGAGAAGAAGTTGAACTCAAAAGCAAAGAAAATATATTTAACAAAATCATAGATGAAAACTTTCTGAACCTAAAGAAAGATATGCCTGTGAAGATACAAGAAGCTTACAGAACACCAAATAGA
This sequence comes from Arvicola amphibius, assembly GCF_903992535.2. NCBI lineage: Eukaryota > Metazoa > Chordata > Mammalia > Rodentia > Cricetidae > Arvicola > Arvicola amphibius. Next base: position 51,059,611 of record NC_052053.1, on the reverse strand, counting down.
CTAGAACAGAAAAAAAGTCCCCTCACCACTTAATAATCAAAACACTAAACATACAGAATAAAGAAAGAATAGTAAGAGCTGCAAAGGAAAAAGACCAAGAAACATATAAAGGTAAACCTATCAGAAATACACCTGTCTTCTCATTGGAGAAAATGAAAGCAAGAAGGTTATGGTCAAGCATTATGCAGCCATTAAGAGACCACAGATGCCAGCCCAGACTACTATACCCAGCAAAACTTTCAATCACCATAGATGGACTAAATAAGATATTCCATGACAAAACCATATTTAACCAATACCTAGCTACAAACCCAGCCCTATACAAAGTATTAGAAAGAAAACTCCAACCCAAGGAAGATGGCTACATCAACAAAAACACAGACAATTGATGATTTCACAGCAGTAAATCCCAAAGAAGGAAACAACACACAAATTAATATCACCAACAACGAAAACTAAATTAACAGGAGATAGCAATCACTGGTCATTAATATCCCTTAATATAAATGGATTCAACTCATATATAAAAAGACACAGGCTAACAGACTGGATATGGAAACAGAATCCATCCTTCTTCTGCATACAAGAAACATACCTCAACCTCAAAGACAGACATTGCCTCAGAGTAAAGGGTTGAGAAAAAATTTTCCAAGCAAATGGACCTTAGAAACAAGCTGGTGCAGCTATCCTAATATCTAACAAAATAAGCTTCAATCTAAAATCAATTTTAAAAAGACAAAGAAGAACATTTCATATTTGTCACAGGAAAAATTCATCAAGAGGAAATCTCAATACTGAACATCTATGCCCCAGATACAAGGGCACCCTCACATGTAAACGAAACACTTCTAAAGCTTAAATCATACATTGAGCCCCACACACTAATAATGGGAGGCTTCAACGCTCCACTCTCACCCCTGGACAGGTCAGTCAGACAAAAAAATTAACAGAGAAATAAGGGAACTAACAGATGTTTTGACTCAAATGACCTTAACAGACATGTATAGAGTATTCCATCCAAACTTCAAAGAATATACCTTCTTCTCAGCACTTCATGGAACCTTCTCAAAAATTGACCACATACTCGGTAACAAAACAAACCTCAACAGATACAAAAAAAATTGGATAACCCCATGTATCTCATCAGATAACCGTGGCTTAAAAGTAGAATTCAACAGCAATACTAATTCTAGAAAGCCCACAAACACATGGAAATTACACAGTGCTCACCTGAATCATCAATCAGTCAAGTAAGAAATTAAAGACTTCCTAAAATTCAATGAAAATGACCACACAACATACCCAAATTTATGGGACACAATGAAAGCAGTGTTAAGAGGAAAATTCATAGCACTAAATGCCTACATAAAGAATCCACACTAGTGAATTAATAGAACATTTGAAAAACTTTAGAATGAAAAGAAACAAACTCATCCAAGAGAACTAGATGACAGGAAATAATCAAATTGAGAACTGAAATCAACAAAATAGAAACAGAAAACAATACAAAGAATGAATGAGACAGAGAGTTGGTTCTTCGAGAAAATCAACAAAATAGACAAACCTTTATCCAAACTAACCAAAAGGCAGAGAGAGAATACCCAAATTAACAAAATCAGAAATGACAAGGGGGACATAACAACAGACACAGAAGAAATGTAGAGAATCATCAGGTCATATTTCAAAAACTCGTACTCCACAAAATTGGAAAACTTAAAGGAAATGGACAACTTTCTAGATAAATATCACTTACCAAAATTAAATCAAGACCAGATAAGCAAATTAAACAGACTTATAACTGCTAAAGAAATAGAAACAGTCATCAAAAGTCTCCCAACTAAAAAAAGCCCAGGACCAGATGATTTCAGCTCAGAATTCTACAAGATTTTCAAAGAAGAACTAATACCAATACTCCTCAAATTGTTCCACACAATAGAAACAGAAGGAACATTGCCAAATTCTTTTTATGAAGCTACAATTACCCTGATACCCAAACCACAGAATGACATTACTAAGAAAGAGAATTACAGACCAGTCTCACTCATGAACATTAATGCAAAAATACTAAATAAAATACTGGCAAGTCGAATCCAAGAACACATCAGAACCATCATCCACCATGATCAAGTTGGCTTCATCCCAGAGATGCAGGGATGGTTCAACATATGAAAATCTGTCAACTTAATACACCATATAAACAAACTAAAAAATAAAAACCACATAATCGTCTCATTAGATGCCGAAAAAGCTTTTGACAAAATACAACATCCCTTCATGATAAAGGTCTTGGAGAAAGCAGGGATAAAAGGAACATACCTAAATATAATAAAGGCAATATGCAGCAAGCCAACAGCCAACATCAAACTAAATGGAGAGAAACTCACAGCAATCCCACTGAAATCAGTAACAGTACAAGATTGTCCACTCTCTCCATATCTCTTCAATATAGTTCTTGAGGTCCTAGCTGGAGCAGTAAGACAACTAAAGGAGGTCAAGGGAATACATATTGGAAAAGAAGAAGTCAAACTCTCACTATTGCTGATAATATGATAGTTTACATAATTCTACCAAGGAACTTCTACAACTTATAAACACTTTCAGTAATGTAGCCGGATACAAGATTAACTCAAAAAAAAAATCAGTAGTCCTCCTGTACACAGATGATAAATGGGCTGAGAAAGAAATTAGAGAAACATCACCCTTCACAATAGCCACAAATAGCATAAAATATCTTGGAGTAACTCTAACCAAACAAGTGAAAGACTTGTATGACAAGAACTTTAAATCTTTGAAGAAAGAAATTGAAGAAGACACCAGAAAGTGGAAAGATCTCCCATGCTCTTGGGTAGGTAGACTTAACATAGTAAAAATAGCAATATTACCAAAAGCAATCTACAGATTCAATGCAATACCCATCAAAATCCCAGAAAAAGTCTTTACAGACCTCGAAAGAATGGTACTCAACTTTATTTGGAAAAGCAAAATAATCCAGGATGGCCAAAACAGTCCTGTACAATAAAAGAACTTCTGGAAGCATCACAATCCCTGACTTCAAACTCTACTACAAACCTACAATACTGAAAACAGCCTGGTATTGGCATAAAAACAGACAGGAGGACAAATGGAACCAAATCGAAGACCTGGATATTAACCCACACACTTTTAAACACCTGATTTTTTTGACAAAGAAGCAAAAAATATCAAGTGGAAAAAAGAAAGCATATTTAACAAATGGTGCTGGCATAACTGGATATCAACATGTAGAAAAATGTGAAAATAGATCCATATCTGTCACCATGTACAAAACTCAAGTCCAAATGGATCAAAGACCTCAACATAAGGCCAGCCACACTGAACCTCATAGAAGAGAAAGTGGGAAGTACGCTTGAACGCATTGAGACTACTTCCTAAATATAACCCTAGTAGCACAGACACTGAGAGAAACAATTAATAAATGGGACCTCCTGAAACTGAAAAGCTTCTGTAAAGCAAAGGACACTGTCAACAAGACAAAATGACAGCCTATAGAATGGGAAAAGATCTTCACCAACCCCACATCAGACAGAGGTCTGATCTCCAAAATATACAAAGAACTCAAGAAATTGGTCATCAGAAGAACAAACAATCCAATTAAAAAAATGGAGTACAGACCTAAATAGAGAACTCTCAAGAAAGGAATCTAAAATGGCTGAAAGACACTTAAGGAAATGTTCAACATCCTTAGTCATCAGAGAAATGCAAATCAAAACAACTCTGAGATTCCATCTTACACCTGTAAGAATGGCCAAGATCAAAAACACTGATGACAACTTATGCTGGAGAGGTTGTGGGGATAAAAGGAACACTTCTGCATTGCTGGTGGGAATGCAAGCTGGTACAACCCCTTTGGATATCAGTGTGGCAATTTCTCAGAAAATTAGGAAATAACCTTCCTCATGACCCAGCAATACCACTTTTGGGTATATATCCAAAGGATGCTCAATCATACCACAAGGACATGTGCTCAACTATGTTCATAGCAGCATTGTTTGTCATAGCCTGAATCTGAAAACAACCTAAATGCCCCTCAACTGAAGAATGGATGAAGATGTGGTACATTTACACAATGGAGTATTACACAGCAGAAAAAAAAAACAACATCTCAAATTTTGCAGACAAATGGATGGAGCTAGAAAACATCATTTTGAGTGAGGTAACCCAAACCCAGAAAAACAATTATCCCATGTACTCACTCATAAGTGGGTTTTAAACATTAAGCAAAGAAAACCAGCCTACAAATCACAATCCCAGATAACCTAGACAACAATGAGGACTCTAAGAGAGACATACATGGGTCTCATCTACATGGGAAGTAGTAAAAGACAAGATCTCCTGAGTAAATTGGGAGCATAGGGACCATGGGAGAGGGTTGAAGGGGAGGGGAGAGGCAGGGAGGAAACCAGAGAAAAATGTAGAGTTCAATAAAAAAAAATCAATAAAAAAAGAAGCAAGCCCAGCAAGATGGCTTTCCAGGTAAAGGTACTTGCTGCCAAGCCTAATGACCAAAGTTTAATCTTCAGGAGCCATGTGATGGCAGGACACGTGTCTTGTCTTCTGATATGTCACATACACCATGGCACACCACATCCATATACATATGCAGACACAAAAGTACATGTATTTTTTAAAAGTCACAAACAACAGAAATACCTGACACTGGAGAGTGGAGTTGCTGTCTGGAAATGATACTCAGGATGCATGAACTAGGTCATGATACTCAGGATGCCGTACCAGAGTCAGGTGCATGGACTAGGGCTACAAGTGTGGTAAGATGTTCATATATGTAACAAAGTCCTTATGTGCAGTGGAGTAGCAGGCTGCATCTGTAGGCTGTGGAGGTATAGAGTATGGGCCAGGAGTAGATACCTGGTCAGTTCATGTTGCAGCAGAGGAAGGAGGGTGAAAATGGGGCCAGGGAGCAGCTTACCAGTGTTTCAGGTGTAGCTATAGTATTCATTATATTTCAAAATTAAAAAATCAAAGGAAAAAGTCTAAATCATTTTCTTAGATTTTTAAAAATTATGTGTATGGGTGTTTTGTCTATATGTATGTCTGTACATCACATGAGAACCTGGTACCCATGGAGGTGAAGAGGGCATCAGATTCCCTGGAACTGGAGTTCGGGTATTTGCGAGGTACCATGTAAGTGTTCTGACCTCTGAGAATTGACCCTGAATCTTCTGCAATAGAACCAAGTACCCTTAACCACTGAGCCATCTTTCCAGCCCTTCAGATGATTATGATATGAAGACAGGATTAGGAAGCAAGGCCTAGAATCGGTGCTTCTGCTATGTCAGTGTGATTATACATCCTGGGGAAGCTGTTAGAATTCGATTCTGTCTCATTAGGTCCAGAGTGGGACCTAGCGTTCTGCATGTCTAACTCGCTCAAGTGCATAGTGACGGTTCTTGCCGTCTGGACATTGCACAGAAGAATGCACTCTGGGATTGTGTGTGTCTCTTTAAGGTCTCGGTCAGTTGGAAGCAGATCTTGTCAATTCCAGGTAGGAAACATGGAGACCTGGAGAGACAAGCTTTGAAGGGTGTTCTAGCTTGATCTCAGTTGCTCTGATGAAACCACTAAGGCCATAGACAACTTGGGGGAGGATGGGTTTATTTGGCTTACACTTCCAGGTCATAGACTATCAGTGAAGGAAGTCAGGTCAGGATCCTGGAGGCAGGGACCAAAGCAGAAACCATGGAATGTTGCTCACTGACTTGCTCACTAAATGCTCAACTATGTTTCCTCTACAGCCCAGGCCAGGCCCTAGGGATGGTGCCACCCATGGCAGGCTGTCCCTTCTCACATCAGTGAAGACAATCTCTCATGGCATAGTCAAAGGCTAGTCTCATTGGGGCAATTCTCTCGTTGAGGTTTCCTCTTCCCAGGCGACTTTGGATTGTATCCTGTTAACAGTAAAAACTAACAGCACAAAGGGATTTCCTCAAAGATTCAGGCAGTGAAGGGAGGTGGCAGCAGCATATGATGTTAGCTGATTATAGATTTTTATATTGACCTTAGTTGTATCATTTATAGATTCCATGTGGAACAATGTTTCTCCCAAACACAATTAGGCTTTGAGCCAAAAATCCCTCTGGACTTGATCACACATAAGCCAACATTGTCACTGAAAAGTTGGGTCTTGAGCTGAGAAATGTGTGTCAGACTGGCTGTGCTAAAGGCAGGCGCTTGACGGGCATCCTGGAGAAGGCCTATGGCTGTGGACTCTGAGCCTTCGGAGAACAGAGCACATGCCTCTTGGGTGTAGCTCCTGGCTGCTCCTCTGTGTCTTGTGGGTGCTCAGTAGCTGTTCTCTGAAAGAGAGAACACATGTGGGTGTGGATACACAGGCTTGAGTTTTGCTTTTCATGTGTACATATGCATGTGGGGGTTGTGTGCGGGTGGTGTGTGTACACATGGTTATGATGCCAGAGGTTAGTGCCAGCTGTTTTCCTCTGATGGCTGCTGTCCTCCTCTACCTTTTTGTGAGTCACGGTCTCTCACTGACCCTGACTGGCAAGTGAGCTCTGGGGATCCACCCTTGTAGTACTGGTTACTGCTGTGCCCTGCTGTGCTTTTTCATGTGGGTGAACATACATCCTTGTGCTCGTGTGGTAAGCACTTTACCCACTGAGCGCGCGCTTGCGTGCGCGCACACACACACACACACACACAGAGTTTCATATATAGGGGTTTGTTTGTTTCTTTCTTTGTTGTTTTGTTTTGTTAGTGATGGTTTCCTTTTTTGAGAAAGATTCTCACCACATAGCCCTTGGCTGACCTGGAACTTGCTGTGTCAACCAGGCTGCCCTCAAACTCACAGAGCTCCTCTGTCTCCCAAGTGCTGGGATTAAAGGCGTGCACCACCACTGGTTTAGATATAGTTTTTTTATTTATATGTGTATGTATGTATATCTGTGTGAGTGTATGTCACATGTCTGTAGGTTCCTTTCTAGGCCAGAAGGTAATAGTTTCCCTGGAACTGGGGTTACAGGTAGTTGTGAGGTTCCTGTGGGGGTGCTGGGAACCAAACTTGGGTCTTCCAGAATAACAGAAAATTATTCTTGACTACTGAACTATCTCTCTAGCCCTAGTTTTTGTTTTGTTTTATTAAACTTTTTTTCTTTGAAATAGGATTTTGTTAGGTGCCTGCGCTGACCTTGAATTGCTCACTCAAGCCCTCCTCTTGTCTCGGCCTCCCAAGAAGCTAGATAGTTACAGATGTGTTCCTACTTTAGGTAAACTCTTTATTTTGGCGTATAATAATAGGTTCGTGTGCAGCTGAGGTGAGGAATAACACAGAGAACACCACTGGGAAAATCTTGCATGAGGACGGTACAGCAGCATCTCAGTAGGAAACGGTGATGGAACCCATCGGTCTTGCTTGGATACAGTCTGATCTCATGGGTAGATGACTGTCTTGTAGCACAGATAAGAAACAGGATCATTCCATCCCCAGGCGTGGGAGCTGTGATAACCAGAATCCTGTTGTTTCAAGAATTCTGTATAAAGCCAGGAGTAGTGGTGCGTTATCTAAATCCCAGAACTCAGGAAGCGGGGGCAAGAGGATCAGGAGTTTAAAGTTATCCTTAGCCACACAGTGAGTTCAAAACCAGCCCAGGCTGGTCTCTAAAAATAACAAACAAAGAAAAATGTTATATCAATAGAATTGTAATGAGTGAAACCTTTGGGACTGGCTAACTCCACGCACCAGGCTCCCTAGAGCTGACCACACTGTTGTGCGTAGTGGTTGTGTTTCTCCTAGGCGCTCAGTGGTATCCAAGTGCGGATAAGTTGCAGTTGGTTTTATTCTTTGCTCCTGGGAAGACATCTGGATTGTTTCCAGTTTGAAGCTATTATTAATAAACATATGCTGAATGTGTTTTACACAGTTTTGCGGGTGGACTATTTTTAATCTTCTGAAATAAATACCCCAGAGTGTACCTGTGGTTATATGGTAACCCGCAGGCTTAGTTTAGTCAGAAATGGCCTCTTCCGCGGTGAGTGGGTGGTCTAGCTTCACGTCTTCCCCAGTGTTTGCCGCTGTGGCCGCTTCTCATTTCAGAGCAGCAGTTCGAAAGACAGGTGGAGGTTGTCAGTTATGATAGGACTCTGTGTGAACGAGTCAGGTCAGATCTAGATACATGCCTTTCTTAAAACTTAGTGTGCACATAAATATGGGAAGATTGTGTTTCAAAGCATTCGGTGGGCGGGGAGGACTAGCAGGCTGGAGAGCTGACTCAGCAGTTATAAGGGCACAATCTGCTCTTCTAGAGGACCAGAGTTCAATTCCCAGCACCCACGTGACAACTCCCAACCATCTCTTACTCCAGTCCCAGGAATCCAGTGCCCTCTTCTAGTCCCGGAGGGAACCGCACACATGTGATGCACATGCATGCACGCAGGCAAAACACCCGTATACATTAAAAACAAATATTGAAAGTAAAAGAATCAGAGGGCCCTGACTTTTGGGATCCATTCACTCCAGAAGCTGTCCTCCTTGATCCCTGACTCTGGTCCAGACCTTTGCTAGAGGAATTCTTTTATGTCATCATTAGAAGTTAATTTATAATCACATCTCTGCTTTTCTGTGTCTCTTGATGCATTTCAGAGAGCATGACACTGGTCCCTTGTATGCCATGAGCTATTCTGGTGCCTGTTGTTGGGAGCCCCGGACTCCCTGCAAGCCTCAATCTGTAGTCTGGTACCATTAAAAAGTTCCTTGGCCTTCAGTGGGGGTCCCTGCCATCTGTGTCCTGCTGTGTGCTTGGTGGTGGTGGAGGGGGGCTAAGGCCCTGTGTTGGGGCTCTCAACATTGAATTTCCCTACTGGTAAGCTTCAGAAACTGCCTGGTGTTTCTCACAGAATCCCTTCACTGACCCAGGGAGAGTATTTATTATTGATGCTGAGGTTTTAACCATTATCTGGGTCTGAGACCCATGGGAACCTGGCTGCGTGGATCTGGCCAGTTGTGAGTGTTGGTACTGATATCAGGGCCAGCTGAGGGAACCACCAGCCTCCACTGGTCTCCTTACTCAGTTTCAGCAGCTCTTGACTCTGCAGAGGGCCCAATCCATCCTGCTTTCCAGGAATCTAACTTATGTAATGGCAGTTGGTGGAGCCTGCGTGTGGAGCGGAAGGCTTGCCTCCACCCCAGGCCATATGTAGAGATTGAGCATGGAGGTCCTCTGCACTGTGCAAGCCTGCAAAGCGTGATCCAGCATCCTTACACATCAATTTGCTGAAACAGAAGGGTTGCTATTTAGAGCCTCGACCACATGGCGTATAGGGAATTGGAGGCTTCGTGGCTCCTGTCCACACCTGCCTGGTTCTGGTGGCCGACTCCAGCCAGGCTTCACTTGTGTGTTCTGTCATGTCAACAGTGGGTCTGGCGTATTTTCTAACTGGTCACCCTGCTGGGCCAACACTCTTAGGAAAGAGATCAGGTGCTAAAATTGGTGCGTTCCCCTCAGTCTGGTTCCAGGAAACATGCTGCTGGGACCATACTCTCTTACTGATGCATGAGGAAAGAAGTTTTACTTAAAAACCCTTTAAAAGTTAATTGTTTATGCCAAGTGCCCCTACCTGGATCTCTCTAAAAACCTGAGAGAAAATGAGATTAATTATTGAGGCAATAATAATAGCAAGCATTCAGATGAGCTTCCGTGTAATAAGTGTCAATTTCGCACATTGGCTGCTTTTCCTTATGGATTCTTTGTAATCCTGTTAAATGGGGTATTTTCACCCACAGTTTAAAGATAAGAGAACTGACGTCCAGAGGGGCTAGGAGCCCAGGTCTGTGGCTGAAGCAGTGCGTGGAAGGAAGGCTCTCACCTCCTCCCATCAACAGAAATCGTGACCTAGGCCCGGAGCTTCCCCATGAACATGCTATAGCACGGTTAGCAGGTTCCCAGGGACTCCAGAAGCATCCCAAGAGCAGTTTTCAAAGCATCACCTGTGAACGCCTGCAGCCGAGCTCCCCGGGCTGCTTGTCTGGCTGGCAGATGGGCTGAGTGCGGCCTCGGACCAGGACCAGGGAATCCACATTGTTGCAGAGCTTCCCAGGGAGTCAAGCTGAGCGCTTTTGTGGGTATTAGGAATGTAGGGTTATGCGCTGCCCTGAGACCACCACAGGGCATGGCAGTGTGGGGTTTTTGTTGTTGTTTGCTTGGTTTTGTTTTCTTTTGAGAACTGCTTAGTAAATAGCTTGGGCTTTATAAGTCATCAGGGTTTCTGTTGGAATTAGTTGAGTCCACTGTTGTAATGCCAAAGCAGATGGACAGACCATAATAGGTGTGGCTGTGTTCCAAGAAAATTGCTTCAGAAGTGGACAGTGGATCTGTGTCCTGAGGTAGAGTCAGCCTGGCCTGTGCATCTTCTAATCCCCTTCTATGGAAGTTACCATGCACTTTCTCCAGTTAACTACAGAGAGCTTGTGGTGGGAGATGCCCTGAGTTCTGTTTCTTGGGTTGCAGGGGGCATTCAAAGTAGCTATGTCAGAAAGCCCCATCCTCCCCAGGCATCCAGCACAAAAAGTTACTATGTTAGGCCTAGTGATATAGGTCTATCTTCCAGAGATTTTAGACGGAGGGAGGAGGATCCAAGTACAAGATCATCTTGAGTAATTTAGCCAGACTCTATTCCAAAACAGAAAGTTAAAACAAACAAACAAACAAACAAAAAAATGTGCTGGGGATTCAGCTCCATGGTAGAGCACTTGAACACACGAGGCCATAGGTTCAGTCCCCAGCACCAAAAGGGAAAAAATCAGCTAGAAATGCTATTATAGTAGATAACCTGACGCCTAGTAATCTCAGACAGTGTGCTGTTTCTAACCTGACGCTTAGTGATCTCAAACAGTGTGCTGTTTCGCATCCAAAGCACAGCCCAGGGAAGCTATCCTGCTCCGACTCTTCCTGTAGTTCTTTAAGATCCCTGTTGTACCCTCTGTGGTCCCCTCCATTCCAGATTCCAGCTACTGGTTAAGGAAACAGACCACAGGTTGTTCACAGGAAATACTCCTGCTGAGATTCGAACAAGGTGCAGACACACCACACTTCACTAGCCAGAATGCTTCTTGCTTGGGGTTCAGAAACTGGTTCAGAAACCCTTGCTCTCTGTATTTCTATCTTTACTATTTCTATCCATTGTCTTCCTTGCTTTTCTGCAGTTGTGGTAAAAACGTTCTAACCACAAGCATCCTAAGGGAAGAAAGGGTTTATTTCAGCCTACAGTGCCAGGTCACAGTCTCTGACTGAGGGACTCAGACAGAGCAGAACTTGAAGCAGGAACAATGGAGAAATTCTGCTTGCTGGCTTGTTCGTGGCTGATGTTCAGCTAGGTGACTTCGACAGCCCAGGCCACCTTCCTGCAGGCAGTGCCCCCTATAGCAGGCGGACACTCCCACATCAGTCTCTCACAGGCTAGTCAAATTGAGGCAATCTGTCGGTTGAGGTTCCCTCTGAAGAGACCCTGGCCAGCTCAGGCATGGCGAGCATGGCTCTGGCAGGCCTTGCCCTTCTCTCCCATTCCCTCTGCCTTGCTAGAAACCATTAGGTTACATCCCTAAAACTAGCCACCAAGGTCTGCCCCCTTATTTGGCCACTTCCTCCTCCTTAGGCTGACTACCAAGGTCCAGCTATCAAAGTATTGAGGTCCAGCACTCAGAAGTCCCCTTTGGCTCACCTAATTAACATGCCCAATCAAAATTAAACATCTCATTCTAACATGGAGTTTCCCTTTGTACCTCTAAATGGGTCACAGTGTTGGATAAATGTATGTAGGCTTGAGAGAGAGAGGAAAAAGAGTATAGACAGTTAAAATATAAAAGAATAGTCATAGATTAAATGAGTAAAGATAATAAAATAAATATTAGACTTGTATAAAAAGTAATAGAATAAAAAATAAGCCACATAAAGATGGAATATACACAGAGAGTCTAGATTATGTATACTATTGTGTTTCCTTTGAATTTTTGACTGTAAATAAACTAAGTACAGAGAAGACATTTACTAAACTAAGCCAACCTATATATTTTAAAGGTATCTTGACTTCAAAATTTGAGTCTAAGGCTATGTTGCTTTGGAAAAGAAGTTCTGCTCTTGTTTCTACAGAGGATAGAAAGCTGTGGATTCCTTACAAGCCAATATGGTTTGATCAAACAAACTGCCATTAACCTATGGTAAACTGCCATTTTCCTGTGTGTCTTGTTTGTCTCCTCTATGCAGAGGCAGTCTTTGGTCCCTTCAAGTCAAATACCCTGCCCCCTTTCTCTTGTTCCCTTCCCCATCTCTCTCATCCTCAATTTGTCTTTGTCTCTTATTCCCTGCTCTCTGTCCCTCTGGACAAATAAATTTCCTACCCCTCCACATTGAGACCTTGGTCTTGGGTCATGAGCAGATATGTTCCCTTTCAGCCTCTTCCCAGGTGATTCTGGGATACACCAGAGCACCCATTTAGTTCCTTCCAGACCCTGCTTTCTTCCCTGTGAAAGCCAGTGGGAGCCAGCATATGACTTCCTTCTGAATCTGTCAGCTCCAGACTCCAGGAGCTGCAGCCTCCGAAGGTGCGTGATCCACCTTCTAAATTGCTGGAGAGCTCACTTTTACCAACTATTTTGCAGCTGTGTAAAGCAGATCACTGCCTTTTTAGCCCCCACCCCAGTCAGGTTCCTTATCCCTTCTGTCAGGGCCACATATTATGTAACTGTGATCACAACCTCTAAGACTTACTTTGGTAAATGTGTGCCTCCCATTCCGCTTCTGATGCCATCCATGCAGACGCACAGAGACCTGGATTTCTTCATCTTGAAACTCTGCCTTGCTGCAGGCCTTTGGAGTCACCCGCCCCGCTACACTAGGAAGGCTGTTGCACCTCCCAGGGCAAGGGTCTACAAGTAGTATATGCCATTTTTGTCTCATCCTGTCTTGACCAGAGCTAGATCCCATGGTCTCATCAATAAATGAAACAAATCTGGTCCAACAGTGAGTCTGAGAGAAAGGAGCAAGTTTGTCCGTCTAGTACAGCTGCATCCTCACTGTCGGCCAGGCCTGCCGAGATGGAGAGAACGAGAGGCCCATCAGGGAGAATGGCAGCAGGCATCCTGCCTTGAGGCTTACAAAGAGTGCTGTGAGGCACTGACCAGAAGGACCTGGATGGTGTGGATATACATCCACGAGTGACTGTATATTGCATATCCGCCCTGTGCCAGACAGTGGGTGGAACAATGGGGCCAGGAGCAATCAGAATTCCTTGTAGAGCTTTAGATGACCCCTGCTCCTGGAAACCCACGTGTGGACACCTGGGGAGGAGGGATTTCTGACATAGCTACTTTGGATGCCTCTTCCAGGCCCAGATGTGTGCCCCAACCCTGGTTCTCGTCACGAGCAAGCTCTCTGCAGCACTAGAGGGAATGTGATTAGAGGGCCGGAAGGGCAGCCGACAGCAGGCATTCTATAGCTGTGGCATCCTGGATCAATGCCATGGGGTGCTGTTGCCCCTCTAAGACACATCTAGGGAAGGCAGATACTCTAGGGTGGCATATAGTCATAGACTGAGAGCTGTCATCTTGACTATGTTTGCTTTTGGCTGTTGGCAAAGATAAAGAGCTGACAGCATGTCCCAGAACCTCCTCAGTGGAGGGACTTAGAGCCCCTGTCTTTGCTTTTCATGTTGGGCTTGTTGAGTTTGAGCTGCTGCTGCCACTGCTGCCTTAATTATGGTCCTAACAGAAACCAAAGCCGGGATTGCAACCTGGGCAGAACATCCACGCTGCCTGGGCTTTGCCATGCAGAGACCTGCCTCTGAAGGAGATCTGCTGTCCACGGTAACCCAGCCTAACAGGAGAGAACCTTAGAACCAAATGCAGGGCCAGGACAGTGTCTCTAAGAACATTCTCAGATCACATTCTAATAATGGGCAGAGAGGCCGGACTGGAATAAACCAGAGGGAATTGTTTTAGTCTCTCTTAGAGATTTTTTGTGTGTTTTGAGTAAGGGGATAAAGGATGTCAATCCAAACAGGAAAGTAGCCTAGGCACACCTTCCAGACAGTCTTCACTGATATCACACATTTTCAGCTAAAGGAGTGAGGGAGAGAAAAGGTTAACTTTCTCATAGAAGATGAATTCAGCCATCTCTGTGAAATGGTGGAGGCAGAACACCATTAGACTCTAATCTCATTTCTCTCATGCTGTCTTTCTTGGAGCCTATCAAACAGTGTCCTGGCAGAGAATCAACTCTGTGGATGCTGAACATCAGACTCAGTCTCTTTCCAAATGTGCCAGGAGGGCTGTAATTTAGAAAATGTAGCTACCTTGTAAGAAAGGATGAGAAGGTACTGAGTGCACCTGTCTCTGCATGTGACAGTCTAACTGGTCTGAATAGACGAAACGTGTGATTCTTGTGGAATTTTGTTTTATGTTGTATGAAAGCTGTTTGCATGCATAGTCAAGCCAAACTTATTAAAACTGTTTGTACTGGGGGCTTTTTGCTGTGGAGTCCTAGGTAGACTAAGTAGCCAATAAGGCACGTGCCTTTTGAGAGGGGAGCTATGCATGCAAGATGCAAATGCAATGGCAATTTTCATCTTTGTTTTATTTGCTCTTGGACCACGGCATGTGAGTTTGCTTATCTGATTTAAGCTTGTTTGGGTGGGGATGGAGGGGAGGGTGGGAAGTATTAGTTGCTGCCATGTCAAAAATAAATATACTCAGATGTTAGATTTTTATATTTTCTATTAGTCCTTCTCTCTCTCTCTCTCTCTCTCTCTCTCTCTCTCTCTCTCTCTCTCTCTCTCTCTCTCTCTCTCTCTCATGTTAACACGTAAAAATCTTAAATTAAACGCTAGGGGAGGGGAGGAGAGCTTATGAGGATTTGGGAATTTTCTCTCCTTCTTAAAATACAGCTTTAAATGATGCTGGTTATTTTTATGTTGCATATTTGGGACAAAGAGACTCCACTCTTTTAAGCAAAAGATAATTGCAAGATCTGGTTCAGCAGCTTTGTCCCTTGCCTCAAGTTCCTGCAGGGCTGCCATCCCTTCGGTAACGCGGAATGAAATCATAATCCACCAATAGCTTTGGGAATTTCAATTGATTTCAAATGAACTAAATTTTTAATTTAATCATTCCCTGTACTTCTAGGGATGACTTGGACGTTTTTCTTTTGACTGAGGGCTTCATGAAAGTCTGGCTCTGCAATGTCTGCTGGGGACAGTGTCTGTTGCAAGGAGGTTCCCCTGCAGTGAGGTGCCCGGACACTGCAAGCCTGTTCCATAGCAGCCTTTTTTTTTCTCAGAAGGTGTGTAGCCAGATCGCTATGTGTAATACTGATGAAGCATTTTTGTTCCAGCTCTGTCTCAGAAGACCTAGGCTGTAGACGTGGGGATTTCAGTAGGAAACATTATGGATCTGTGGAGCTGGTAAGTTAATGCTGTCTGTTCGGTACTGGTTCATTGATTCAGACTTAGAGGTGATCGCCAAGCTCATCAACCCCTTTTGTTGTATGTTTACTATTAAACTGTATTAATTGGAATCAGTAACTGCTGAAAGATGATGGTTATTTGATCATCTTTATTTCTTTTCATTGCTACGTACTTTTAATCTTGTGTCTTCCAGTTTGTTAAACATATACTGTGGCTGGATATTTTTCTCTGTTAAGCAGTACATAGAATTAAGTAACTTATAAATTAAAAAAGGTAGCATTTTATTTTTATATTATCTTGTTCCTGCAAGTTTACAGATCTAGTTTTAAAAGTTTATTGATTATTGAAAAAAAAAGTTTATTGATTATTAAAAGTTTAAAAGATTATTGACATTTGCATTCTGATTTTGTCTTTGTTTTCTGGGTGTGGGACAAGAGTTAGAATATATGAAATGTTTTCCTGTTAAAAGCCTATTAGTTGGGCCAGATTGGTACTGTAACAGATGATAAATGTCTAAAATGAAGTATCTAATTTTTTAAATAATGAGACATTATAGTTTGTGATATGATTTTTAAGTGTACTTTCTTCTTAAAGAGGGAAAATAAAAACATGGTAGACTCCATTTTTAAAGATGGAATTGTGATTTAGTCTTCCCGTTGCATGGGATTTGAACCATTCTGAGAAAATGTGCCTGTAAACTGTACTGGTTATTATTGGTCACGGCTGAGGACATTAGCTCTGCTGTTCTGTTAATTAAATATGAGTTGTTTCTGTCCACTAGCATAGTAGCCGGTACCCACTGTTAATATAAGCGGCATCCTTACAGAGTTTAACTAGGAGAGCAGCTTACAGAGTTGAGTACCAGTGGCCCTCTGTTTGATTCTAAGCATACATAACAGACTGGACTGTGTGCCTGGCTGAATATAAATATAAGTATATTGTTATAAGTATAAAGTATAAAATGAAAGGTTTGGTCTTCGTTCCTAAGGGGCTGAGCGGATTCCGCACATCATCTAAAGAATAAGGGTAGCCACACCAAAGGCACGCCGATTGACTCCGTGCCTGCTGTCAGACATAGTCATCACCTAGCCCACTGACCCAGACCACTGCTTCTCCGAGAGGAGCCTGGGCGTGAATATAATTCAGAGTAGGAAGGGCTAATAGAGAAATACCATGATAGGAGCTAAGAGAAGGGAGGGAGCCACCTGCCCCAGCAGGGAACCTCAGATAACAGACATGGTGGGCAGCAGGATCCATAAGAGCAGTGAACAAATGACCCTGCCAACAGAGGTGGGGCAGCCGAGAGTAGTAACAAAGCAAGCGGGCTCTGGTTCTCATCTCCACAGATCTGTCAGTAGTCATCAGTAAAGCGGCTTGACTGCTGGCATGTGCTCTAAGTCTTTCTTGTTTCAGCTTTGACTGCTGATGTGATCTTGAGCATCTCTTGTCCTCAGTTTTCTCATCCGTAGAATAGGAATACTAAACTGGGTGGTGGCGCACACCTTTAATCCCAGCACTCTGGAGGCAGAGGCAGGCGGGTCTTAGAGTTCAAGGCCAGCCTGGTCTACAGGGTGAATTCCAGGACAACCAGAGCTACACAGAGAAACTGTGACTCAAAACAAAACAAAACAAACAAAAAGACTGGGGATACTAACATTTTCTTCTATAGCTTTGCCATGAGGCTGAGATAAGGCAATGGCACCCAGCACTTAGCATGTTCCATGTTAACCTGCCATAGTAGTGAAGCTGAAATTCAGTAACGGAAGTAGAACTTTCATAGTCAGATGAAGACTGGACTGGGTGGAGTAGTCTGGAGCCTTCATGAAGAGCAAGCATGATGACACTTAGAGAAACAGCCTGGGTATAACCGGTGAGCTCTACAGATTTGTGGAAGTCATAGAATACCCAGGTGGGCCTTGAGAGCAGCAGGTGAGCTGAGCAGACACCAGAGTCAGCAGGAAAGCTGTTAGGGCGTGGACTGCTGAGCTGCAAATGCAGCAGAGTTAGCCCACAGTCAGAATTTCTAACAAGTTCCTGCATTGCCATTGATGCTGTTGATCCAGATCACACCTGGAGGGCCCGAAATCACAAATGTAGCTGGTTACCAGTCACCCCCGACTTAATGGGATCTATGGCGGGACTGGCTCCAGGACTCCCTTGGATACTAAACTATAAGGGTGTTGATGTCCCACCCCACCCTCAAGGATCAACAACAGTCTCTCACGAGGTAGATTGTTTAAAAGGATCTCATGAAGCTGGGCAGTGGTGGCACACGCCTTTAATCCCAACACTCGGGAGGCAGAGGCAGGCGGATCCCTGAGTTCGAGGCCAGCCTGGTCTACAAGAACTAGTTCCAGGACAGGCTCTAGAAACTACAGGAAAACCCTGTCTCGAAAAACCAAAAAAAAAAAAAAAAAAAAAAAAAATCTCATGAAACGTTCTTCCTCTACTAGTAGTCTCATTCTGACACTTTCATTAATCCCATAAGAATGGATACAATTATTAAGCTCCCCCAAATGGGAATCTCAGCTGTTTGTTTGCTCATATAACCCCAGTACTAAGCACAATAATAGCATTAGTTGCTTAATGAGTGTTCTAGCTTGAGAGGAAACTAGAGAGCAGTTTAAGCCATGAAAAATAATAAAGGAAAAGATGAACCAAGCCTATTTGACCACCACCAACACAGTTAGACTCATTAGCTTGCTGTGTGTTCTGCCTTAACATATGCGACTTTTCTTCCTGATGGATTGCGAGTCTAGTCTCTCTGGCAACAGTCTAAGCAAGGCACAACTATCACACCATCAACCATCCCTCATCACTTTCTATGGAAAGTGCTGTCAGGGACAGCAAGAGATCATTTGTAGCTTTTATTGATCTGTTCGTGCCCTTTGACTGGATAGGCAGGAAACTGATGTGGTAAAAATGATAAATGGCATGAGCACAATATAGACTTCTGCTCAGTGCAGTCCCGCCACAGACTGTCATGCACCCCTGCGCTCAGCGGGGTCCAGCCTCAGATTGTCATGCATCCCTAAGCTCAGTGCGGTCCAGCTGCAGTTTGTCATGCATCCCTGCTTCTTGATGCTTCTAGAAAGTTACCATCTGCATGTGATTTCAAGTTATCATAAATCAAGCTGGAATATTGTTCATTCCTTTGTTGTCTGTGTCTTAATGGGTGAGCTCACACCCTCTGTCTGCATGCTGCTCCACTGTGCAGAAAAGAAGCACAGCAATGGTTCCCTCTGACGGTGGCAGGGTCTTGTTGTTAGAAACTCAGAGTGGCCTCAAAAATGTCTGGCATATGTGCTGTCTGAATGGTTGGCAATGAGCTTGTTGGAATCTGTAAACTTTCATATTGGAAGATCCTCAAAGGTTTCTTGTTGTTGTTTTCTCTCTCTCTCTCTCTCTCTCTCTCTCTCTCTCTCTCTCTCTCTCTCTCTTTCTCTCTTTCTCTCTCTCTCTCTGTGTGTGTGTGTGTGTGTAGAAGCTATAGGTCAGCACCAGGTGTCATTCCTCAGGTTCCACACTCGTTGCTTTTTGAGATAGGGTCTCTCACTTGGCTTGTAACTCAGCAATCAGGCTAGGCTGGCCTACCAGGAGACCCCAAGACTCCTCCTGCCTCCGTCTATTCAGAAGTGGGAATGGAAATCACAAGCGAATGCCACCATGCTCAGCTTTATAATACTGTTATTATTGCTGTTGTCATTATAAAAAGTTTAAACAATATATTTTGAGCACATTCTTTCCCCTTCCCCAACTCCTCCAGATTCTCCCCACTTCCCTGCCCACCCAACATCATGTTCTTTCTTTCTCCAAAAAAATGAAAATCAAAGCAAAAAAACCCAAAATGTACAAAATATACCAAAACAAAACAGAAATCACACATATACACACACAAATGGAGCCTATTCTGTCTTGGCCAACTACTCCTGAGCAGGGGGCTCGCCCGAGGTCGTGGTTGATATACCATTTCTCCATGCTGGGTTTTGTGTGGTGTGAACCCGTGCAGCAGGTCTTACGTGTGCAGCCACGGTCTATGTGAGTTCGCATTGCTTCAGCCCTGTGGGTCTGGAAGACACTGGTTCCTTGGAGTCACCTCTGCTTCTACCATATTTATCCCTGAGCCTTGGGGGAGGGTTGATAACGACACCCGTTTAAGGCTGCCTCTGCCATATTTATCCCTGAACCTTGGGGGAGGGTTGATAAAGACACCCGTTTAAGGCTGAGAAGTCTTTTCGTATTGTCCAGTTGTAAATTTCTCTCTCTCTCTCTCTCTTTTTTTTTTTTTTTTTTTTTTTTTTTTTTTTTTTTTTTTTTTTTTTTTTTTTTTGCTGTTCCTTTAGCAGAATAACAGGAGGAGGTTTTTCCCAGGGCCCACAACCTGCCTAGTCTTGGGTTCTTGACCACTTTACAGTATCCAGGTGTGGGTTCCATCTCATGAAGTGGGTCTTAAACCCAGTATTAAACAGACAAAAAGAGTGGTTGGTCAGTCCCATAACATTGTGCCAATATTACACCAGTATATATCGTAGGCCAGTTGCTCTTACTGATGGTTACTGTTCTCCAGTAGTGTGTAAAATACCTTCCAGCCCCATGAACGCTATCAGCAGGGATGGAGCTTCTAGTTAGGCATCAGCTCCATCTCTCCATATTCAAAGGCACGACTAATTAGTCTCTTCAGCAGTAGGACTTTACCATCAGGTTGTAGAGAGAAACTAATACCCTTGGCCATAGCCTATTATGTTTGGGGTGGGCGTGTCTGCAGGACCCCTCTGGGCACTACAAGTTTTTCTTGGCATAGAAGTCTAGATGGGTGCCTAGCTTTTTAAACATGGCTTCCGTGGACCAAGCTCAGCTCCCTGTGCTTGTGTAGCAAGCACTTTTCTGACCAAGCTATCACCCAGCCCCCTCAGAATTTAGGAAGGAGTCATTTGTCCTTTTGCTCAGGCACAAATATAAACCGCACTCGAGGGATTGTTCTACAGAGGCGATCCCTTGCTAATGAGCAGCTTAGATGCTGCTTCAGCATCCCTAACAGAACATTTTGCTCTCCGTTTGGAGCTGGTGATGCCTTCTGTTTTTGTGGACATTTTATGGACAGAATCATATTCCATGTGGTACGCCCAAATTGAGAGATTAGAGAAGGTAACAGCACATCTCCCTCAGGAATATCAAGAATTAAACATTCTACAACTGTGATCCCCAGATGTTCTCAGTGTATCTGACTTGTGTCTGCGTCTTTTGCAGCAAGTCAGCTCCCCGAGGAACCTCAAGACACACAGCTTGTATTCACCAGCATCTTAGCATGGTGTTGCCAGCCTGTGTGGATGCTCAGTCTTGCCGACTTTGCGATTTTACCAGGCTGTTTTCTGAGAGTCACACTAGAGGGATCTTCAGCATGTTAATGTATGAACATGGAGCCAGACGTCTTCTGTTTGGCTTTATTTTACTGTTGTTGTTGTTGTTACTAGTTCTAACATTTATTAATGCTTACCGCGCGCTGTGCTGAGTGGTGTGAGAAGCCGCTGAGAGTGAATACTTACAGACAACCAGATGAGGTCGGTGTTGCTTGGCTGTGCCTCATCCTGTGGATGCTCAGAAGACATCTGTGAGTTCTGAATGGGTCCCATGCACTGCTGGTCTGACATTTAACCCAGATCTGTGTGTGTGCCACACAACTGTTATTCCAGTTCCAAAGGCGCCTACGCCCTCTTCTGGCCTCTCTGAGTGGTACATGCATGTGGTACACATTTAGACAAGCAGGCGGGCATAAATAAAAAGTTTTTAGAGATTTACTTTTGGCTACTAGTCTATAATCCTCCGTTCTGGCAGTCTTGCTGCCTGTTGGGTGTTTTCTAAGAAAACCATGTCCATCGTGAGAGTGACCACCAGTGCCCTTAATCAGCAGAGCAGAGTAGCCTGCTTCAAGTTTGAGCTCAAAGGTATGATTTCAAACTATTTCTGTCCAAGAGTTACCCCAAGAGATGTCTGCTCTTTAAATGCTTTAAATTTCATTCCTGGATCGAGCCTGGCAAGACAGGAGCTAGGAACACACTTGGCCTGCCTTGCCTGACCCCTCTCAGACCTGCATTTCTTCTTGGTCTATGGCCAGACACTGTACCTTTAAATTCCTGTGATGGACAGTGAGAACCAGCCATGTGGAACGTGGAGTCTCTTGCAAAAGGCTGCTGAGATTTTTTTTTTTTTTGTCTGTCAGTGTCCCTTTTAATAGGACCTAAGAGAATTTTTTTTTCCTTAGGACCAGAAAGTACCACACTTTCCCTCAGACAGAAACTCCCTGTCAGTCTGCTAGCGGGAAGCTCTCTGGGTGAGAAGGACTTCTGTCTTTGCAGTAGCCTCCAGGAAGCTCAGAGCTGGGTTTGTTGTGGTTGTTGTTTTATTTTGTTTTTTAACTTGTCTCCTATAACATACAATGCCCTCTTGTTTTCAGATTGATTACCCACATCTGATATTCTCTTGTGTGCTGTGTCTAAGTTTATCCTTTGAATAAGATATATTTCCATAAGTGTCTTCAAATCCTCTTTAACACATAAGGTAGGGCATAAACAAAAGTGCATTTTCTTCATCCACCATGAACAGGATAGTCTCTCTGTCTTCCCTGGACACCTGTTGGTGTGTAAAATGGCTTTTCTCTTATTGCCCCAAGCACCATCCTACTTTTCTTTATGGTATGATTCTGTGACTCACTTATCCAGTACCAACAAAACGTGAATGGTAGCACGCCACCTGACCAACCATCTGGTGGCCATCTTGAGCACCAGGGTCTGGTTAATGACACGGATGGCGGGGGCACAAAACTGTACTAGCAGCTGCACAGTCACCACGTTAGAGCACCAGATGATGCCAGCAAATCCAGACAGTATGATCTCCACTCTCCACACTAGAGGTGCCAGCACCTGTTCTCCGCCCTCTGTGGGCCGTGGGTCACTCACACATCCCCGAGGCCACAGGTTTCCTCTGTGTGTTCTGATTTCCTCCTCGGCCATGCCCTCTGAGCCTGCGTCATTCTCTACTCCCACAGCCACCTTGACTCAGCTCCATCTCTGGTCCCACAGCTTGTGTGCTGCTCTTTGCCTTTGTGGTCCGTCCAGTGGTAAGATGTGGTGTCCTGCTTTACTTTCAGAGATACTCTCAAATCATGACCTGTGTATCACAGATTGTTTTTCATGGCCAAAGATACAAACTGCAAGCACCTTGCTTATTTGGGTAATGCTTCAGTGCAGCTTCCCACCTTATTGTGGGTGGCAAAGTTCTCGTGAATCTCTGAGCACAGTCTCTGGGATTGCCTGTTTGATTGTAGCCTTGGCCTCCCGTTTGTTCCTGTGTGTTCTCGCCTTCACATGTCCACTGCATGCCTGTGTCCACTTTCAGATCAGTGGCCAGAGTGTAGAAGTGTGGACCACCAGTTGTGACCATAAGCAAATATTTTTTTAAAAAAACTGTTTATATGTGTGTATTTGTACCTATTTGTCTGCACTACTTGCATGCAGTGCCCACAGAGGTCAGAGAGGGCATCCAGTGCCCTGAAACTGGAGTTGCAGATGGTTGTGAGCTGCCCCATGTGGGTGCTGGGAATCAAACCCTGGTCCTCTGCCATCTCTCCAGCCCCTAAAAGCAGATTTTTGACTTGACAGAAATGTGCGATTGCCTTGCACACTACTCAAATGAGAAAAAAAATATTTTCAGTTCTGAAAGTTTCAGAAAAGCCCCACATTTTCTTCTGAGTTTATGCAGCTCTGCCATCAAATCTGTAGAACTTGAGAGTGTGTCATAAACATGCAGAGCGAGAACCACACTCTTACCTCTTACGGTGCTGTTGAACAATGGGTAGGGACAGTTCCTTTGCCAGCTTTTCTTCACATGGACTCTGAGCTCTCAGAAATGAAGGCATTATTTCCTGTGTTAACTGACCCCTGGCAGACACCATGGGACTTGGTGCCCTTAGCCAAGACCCTCTTCTTCCAGTGTTTCCCTGAGTCAGGGCCCAGCATGGCCTTTACAGGGCCCAGCATGGTCTTCACAGGGCCCAGCATGGTCTTCACAGGGCCCAGTGTGGCCTTTACAGGGCCCAGCGTGGTCTTCACAGGGCACACACATCCATTCCACGTGGTCTTCACAAGGCACACACATCTATTCCACGTGGTCTTCACAGGGCACACACATCCATTCCACGTGGTCTTCACAGGGCACACACATCTATTCTGCATGTTCTTCACAGGACACACACATCTATTCCACGTGGTCTTCACAGGGCACACACATCCATTCCACGTGGTCTTCACAGGACGCACACATCCATCCACAGCTGGGGTAGCTTTGGTGCTTCTTTATTAGAGACAGGACCCATGGTCCTTTGTGTCCCTTTTGTCCTACTAAGTGAATTTAGCAGCAAAAATCACGGCAAAATAAATCCAGTGTCCCCTACCATGATTGCTGTACCAGAAAAGGCCCACAGTTTCATACCCCCATCTACTCCTGTTAGATGTGCATAATTGTTGGTAATGAATTACTTTACCCTTTTAATGAAAGCAAATCCTTAGAGGACTATGTGCTTCTTGGCCTCCGCTTTTTAGTTGGTCAGTTGCAGTTTTCACTGTGTTGCAGTATTTTAAAGCATCCTCTCAAATTGGGCTGGCTTGATAGATGTGAATATGTTTCTGTTACATTGGGAATACATTTCAGCATTCTCTGAGTTCTCGTTCTGAACCTCACACCAGTTCCGTGACTTCCCTCCTCACTTCTTCCCATGCTGCCCTTCTTGCTCCCACCCAAACTGGTCCTGACAAGAGCACCAAAGGCCTTTGCACATAGCCAATGCCAGTGGTCTTTGGGGTGCTTTGTATATGCAAACTAATTGGAATGTCACAAGACCCACAGAGAGGTAGAGTCTGTGATCAACCCCATTTTACAGACAAGATCACTGAGATTCTGAAAGGCTAGTTAATTTGCCTACGGACACACAGATGGTAGCTAAGGTTACCTATCCCCACCCCCACACACATACTTTATCTGCAGTGGATTGTATTTATTTTACAGTTCCATGATCTTGGAGCTGGAGATAATCATCCTGATTCAGAATGTCCTGAGCAGACTGGAGTGTGTGGGTTTTAGGAGATTTGATTTTGAGGAGAGTGACTTTTACTCCCTTAGATGCCTCTTGTCTGCCTTGCAGAAGTGCGGATAAGAACTGAACAGAGGTTTGCGGCCTGCCGTCTGTCTTATTCCTCCTTCTTTGACCTGGCATTTCCCTCTGGTTCTCCCTGACTTCTGAAAGAGCCCATTCAGAAGTCCTCGATAAGATGCGATCTAGCTTTGCCTCACTGTAATCAGCAGGAAGCTGCAGTTTTGGTTTCCTTACTGCTGCACAGAGTACTTGCCCTCACGTACGGCTCCAGCAGTGTCCGGATGCCTTTAGCCGAGCGGGTACCAGCATCGGGTCCTCAGCATCATGCTCCTAGGCGATGGCCATGCTTAGCTCCGTGTTCCAGGCCTTCTACAACCCTGCTCCCATCCATGAGTGAACCTCAGATCTTGGGGTCTGCTGATGGTTACCACACCTGTCAGTCCCCCCACACCTTCCCATCCTTCCTATCTCCACATGTCTCTGCCAAGTCTCAGCTTATTCATGCATCCTTTCCTGTCTAATGGACCACCCATCTTTGACCCCTGGAACCTTATATCTCGTTACATTTCTCCAAGATGCCATATTTTGTATTTTGTCTTGTAATTATTTGCAGGCATCCCTTACTTTGCCTAGTGTGGGGTGCCACCTTATTCTTCGTACCCCCGACAAGCCCCAAGCTCACTGCTGGATGTGTGTATACTAACTAGAGCATCAGTTCTGCTAGGACTTGAGTCTCTGATGGATTCTTTCTGTTACTTTTCTTACCTTTGTGTATATTCATGTGGGCATATACAACTGGATATATTTCTTATATCCTCAGTGGTTCCAAAAAGAAGATATGCTGGTTACAGGAGAGTTTGGAATACACTGAAGAGGCCAGACATGATGGTGCACGCCTCTAATCCCAGCACTCAAGAGGCAGAGGTGGGGATTTCTGAGCCAGCCTGGTCTACAGAGTGAGTTCCAGGACAGCCAGGGCTACACAGAGAAACCCTGTCTCAGAAAAGAAGAAGGAAAAGAAATAACACTGAAAAGAACAGAGAGGACAATTAAATTCATCTTTAACATCTACCACCTGCAGATAATTACTGGGAAGATTTAGTGTGTGTCCCTTTAGCAATTACATTAGCTACAAAATAGGCTTCTGTATTTCATTGTGCTTCTTACTTAAAAACAGTTGTCATCTTTTGAATACATAGACACTCTTCCACAAACAACATTGTCTCCTATCTAGATCCCTTATTTTTTATTTATGTCTAATTTCATTTGTTGGCTGTGACCTTTCAAATAAGAGGCAAGGTACCAGGGAAATAACTTAGCAAAGTGCTTGCTGCATAATCAAGGTCCTAAGTTCCATGCCCAAAAAGCAAGCATTTCCCACTCCTCCACACTCTGTGACAGCTTTTTGTTCTCCCTACCTTTGGTTCATTTTGTTCCTTTCATTCTGTGCTGGCATCTAAACTAAGGGTTACTACCGCCTTGTTTTCTTTGACTTTGTAAGAAGCAGAGTCTCACTATCTTGCCCAAACTGACCTCAAAGTCTTGATCTCCCTGCACAGTGCTCCCATGTAACTGTAAATACAGGCAAGTGCCGTGGCTTCTATGCCATGCTTCATGCTGCTCGGGTTTTCTACCCTCCGGTGGAGGTCTGAGGGAGCCTCCTGTCCTGTCCATGTGTGTGGCCTTTCTGTGCCACAGAGCGTGCTGTTGTAAACAGGCAAGTCTTCTGTCTCCCTCAGGGCAGCAGCTGCTTCCCTAAATTTTTATAGTAAAGAGTAGTTACAGGCATGCGTGCTTCCATTTTATCTTCATGGTCATAGGCAGCACGACTTCATGGCTCCTACCTTAGAGGGTTGTCCTGTTGTTTTTCTTCCTACAGAATCCTCAAGCAAAACAAAACGGCCTCCAGACCTTATGTCTTCAGCATTCAGAATATACACACCTGGCCCTCGGGTACTGCCAGCCTCCTGGCGCTCTTACTTCTGTGATCTGAGCATCTGCACGGACAGTCCCTACACAGAGCTTCCTCATAATTTCCAGCATCTAGCTGGTATCTGTCTTGTGGCTGTGTGGTGGTGTGAGGTGGACAGGGCCTTCTGTGCTGGTCTGAAACACATGCTTTAGAGGTTTTGGTTGGAAGAGGAGTATGGAAGTAGTGTTTGCTCAGCTTACAAGAGCTTGAGAAAATGCCAACTGTCTGAAGCTCAGAGCAAGAGAGCAACTATGAAGGGCATTGCCCCTGCTCCAGCCATCCTTTGGTACAGGCAGCTGCTGGCCAGAATGGCAGATTGTTCTCTGAGACACTTGCTCCAGGACCCTCCGTGACGCTCCCTACTTGCAGTGGAGCCCTTCCCTCCCCCTTTCTGTTTCTTTTCAGTTTGTGAGCAGTCACCATTCGTTAACTGGCCGGACTACAAAAAGACCACACAGACACCTTAGTTCATCCTCTGTTGTCAGCTCTAACACAGAGTCCTTGCCTCCTTATTTGCTTCTCTGGAGCATTTTCCAGCTGCATATGTCTCTGACCTCTGACCCTCATGCAGATGGTGCCGTGTTACCAGGCAATCAAACAATCAAAGCACTGTCTTTCAAGGCAATTTGCTCTTGAGAGATTTTGCCACAATCACGTGGGTAGCCTGTCTATTCATGTGACTTCAAGTGCAAGAACCCTATGCGGAAATATGGCTTGGCCCTCTGCATATTAACTGGAGATCTGTTGAGCTTAACAAAGTGTCATTGCTGAGATGACAAAGGCCAAGAAGCCTCCCTCCACAACCTCTGACCTGGCTGTCAGATGCCAGGGTCCCTCCATCGCAGCTTGCTGAGTCTCACTTCTGTCCCCTGACCTGGTGACAGAGTTTGGGTCCTGCACAGATGACCTTTCTGCTTGCTCCTCAAAGTGTCCTCTGGGCAAACTTCTTTCTCTGGCTCTTCACCCCTCAGCTCTGCAGAATCCTTTACCTTTCTTCAGTCAAGGGTCTCTTGGACAGCAGCTGGAAAGCCCTCTCCACATCTTGCCCACTGTTTTCTTAAAGGAAAAATCGAGTTGCTAATAAGCAGGACCCTTGTAATGCAAAGACTACATCCCAGGTTTGTAAGTATCTGTGTATGGAAGGTGCCACAGCCAGCATCTCCCTGCTTTCTGCTGCTGTGCTGTGGACTCTAGGCTAGCGGGCCTGTGCACTTCAGGCAGTTCTTCGTCTCTCTGTGAGAATGCCTCAGTACTTCTTGAAATACCAAGATGTTGAGTACCCTGGCTGCCAAACTTCCCATGTCTGCCTTGCCCTTTGTCCCAACGGAACAGGACTGAAGGGTACCCCACCCAGAGCAGGCCTCCTTTCCCCCTCTCTGCGTGCAGTGGACATGAGCTACAACAGAACAGACAATGGGACACACGGCATCACTCACCGATGCAGCGTGGGTCCTTTCCGCCTGCCACCCCCCTTTTCATTTATCGTTATTGGTAGTGTTGGAGATAGAACCTAAGACAACCACATTCCAGACTCTACACTTCTGTTGGCACAAGCCTTCTTCCCTTCTGAATAATACTTCTAAGCAGGATATGTGTGTAGGGTGTGTGTGTGTGTGTGTGTGTGTGTGAGAGAGAGAGAGAGAGAGAGAGAGAGAGAGAGAGAGAGAGAGAGAGAGAGAGGAAGAGAAAGAGCGTTGCATATAAAATATCAAACAAGTCTGTTTTCTTAACCAATGTTTATAGTTTTATGAACCTGTTTATATTGAAAATCATTTCTCAAAGGTCCTGTACCAGAATAAATTGCATTATAGCTGCAGAATAAATTGCATTATAGCTGCAGAATAAATTGCATTATAGCACTGGAACCTTCCAAAGCTCCCTCAGGCTGAACTGGTCTCTATTTTCTCTGACATCCCCTAGACAGCACCCTATGCTGGCTTCTGTTGTTATGGTATTTAACCAGGTTGGGTTGTGATTTATCTGTTTATACGTTTCTGTCCCTCTCACGTGTGCCCAGTGGGGTTGAGGTTCTCTAGGGCAGGAGCTGGGTTGCATTTATCTTTGTTAGTGCAGCAGTTCCTATAGGTCCTGAAAAATAGTCTGTCACCATTTTTTGCCAGATATACCAGCGTTTAAACAGATCTTCCAAGATTTTAAATCAAGCTTTAAGACAGTTTCATCAACAATACATTAATTAGTTCTTTAATAGTTACCAGAGCATCTTATATTAACCATTATCACAATTATGTGATAATATAATATAATAGTATATTAATATAGTAGTATAGTATTTGTTGCATGCCTACAATGTCCAGGCACTATTCTGGGCTTATGATATGTTTTACATTATTGAGTTCTCTCTATAAGCTTACACGCAGATATATTCATCTGTTTTACACACACACACACACACACACACACACACACACACACACTGCATTCATTTCCCAGAGTCTCACTAGGTAGCTCAGGTTGGCCTCAGACTCATAGCCAAGACTGACCTTGAATTTGATTCTCCTGCCCTACCTTGTCCTCACTTTAGAGATATGGAGGAAGAATTGATCCCCCCATCAGGACCACAAAACCAACAAATATGAAACTTAGATTTGAACTGGTCAGCCTACATTCCCAACCACCATTTTTTAAAGAAAGGGGGAAAAATGTGAAATACTATTTTTAAAAATGTACTTTACATAACCTTTTTAAAACTTGTTTTTTCTAAGTGCAGTGTATTCCTATGGCTTATACACTTGAATGCTGAGTGCACAGTGCAGGCCAAACAGGAATCATGAGCCCAGAGAATCAAAGCAGCTAAGTAGAACAGAGAGGATTTTTGGTTTTGAAATAATATAGAATTTGCATTAATTTAAAAAGGATTGTCATTTAATTACCTTTAATATAAAACTAATAACATTTTGCTAAATGGTAGTTAATAACATTTTTCTTCCTGTTTTTCATTTTCTTTTAAATTAATTTTTAAAATTATACAAATGTGTGTTGTTTAAATAGAATTTTTTCCATGAAGTCAAGCATGTAATAAATACATTGACTCCCTTACCCCGATTGGCCCGCTCTTCCCTAAGAAAGTGGCCCTGCTTGCTGATGAGGCTGTGTGTCACTGCAGTGTGTGGACCCCAGGCCCCACCGCCTCAGAAGAGCCAGGCCACCTCTGTGGTAGTGTCCTGACACCTTTAGTTTGACCATTATTGACACATTTGAATTTCTTCCTTCTGTTAATTTCCACTGTTGGTTTACCTAGATAACTGTCTATCTCATTAATATTATCCTTTCTTCTTAGTGCTTGTATTTTCTTCACTTTGACGGGGCACATCTGTCTCTCTTTTGAAGCAGGATTTCGCCGTGGTCGAGGCTGGTTCTGCAATCCTCCTGCCTCGGTTTCCAAGTGCTGGGATGAGAGGTGTATCCCACCTCACCCATCAGTCTGTCACCTCTGTCCTTTCTCGTTCTGCGTTTTGCTCTCTGACCTTCACTGGTCCCTGTCCTGCTTGTTTTGGCTGTGCTCTGTGGGCCTTTGTCACATCTCCTAGACACCAATGCCTAGCGTCCTGCGTGCAGCCTCTTGCTTGATCAGTTCAGAGTATGAGTTCTTTTCGAATACCTTGGCCACGTGTTGTGACTGTCCTCATTGCTGTGGCTGTTCAAGTAATCCTCACATTTGCTCTTCTTGTTGAACTCAAGAGTTTTCTCAGATGTGTGGCTTTTACTCCCAGT
Organism: Arvicola amphibius; assembly: GCF_903992535.2. Taxonomy (NCBI): domain Eukaryota; kingdom Metazoa; phylum Chordata; class Mammalia; order Rodentia; family Cricetidae; genus Arvicola; species Arvicola amphibius. The sequence goes on along the minus strand of NC_052053.1, from coordinate 51,029,300 downwards.
TGCTTTACCCTTTAAACTCAACTTCTCACTCAGTCGTATTATACTGAAATAGGATCTACACAGTTTTACATAGTTCATTTTTTTTATCTTTTATAGTATTTTATAGGATTGTTCATGCTACTGTTCAATATTAGCTCCATATTTTAAAGTTGAATAAGTAGCCGGGCGGTGGTGGCGCACGCCTTTAATCCCAGCACTCAGGAGGCAGAGGCAGGCGGATCTCTGTGAGTTCGAGGCCAGCCTGGTCTACAAGAGCTAGTTCCAGGACAGGCTCTAAAAAAGCCGCAGAGAAACCCTGTCTCGAAAAACAACAACAAAAAAAAACAAATAAAGTTGAATAAGTGCTTTGAAAAGTTGTGCATTTGGGCTGGAGAGATGGCTCAGCGGTTGAGAGCACTGGCTGCTCTTCCAGAGGTCCCAAGTTCGATTCCCAGCAACCACATGTTGCCTCACAGCCATCCGTAATGGTATCTGGTGCCCTCTTCTGGACTGCAGGCATGCATGCAGACAGAACACCATATACATAATAAATAAGTTAAAAATAAAAAGAAGAAAAAGAAAAGTTGTGCGTCTGTGGGCAGCTGCGGTGCACACACCTGTTGTCCCAGCACTCACACGGTGAGGCGGGAGGCGCATAAATTCAAAGACAGCCTGGGCTACACAGCCAAGCCCTTTATGCTCTTAGTTCTTTAACTACACATGCTCTGATGCTTCAGGTCAGTTTCCACATTTTGAGCTGTGAACTTATCACAGGCTGCGTGACTTCCTCCCTTGTGGACAGTAAGACAGTGAAGAGAAACCTGATGAGCTCGTTCTTCCTCACATCCCGCTAGCTACTATGAGCAACTGGGGGCTACTCCACACACTGAGACTCAGCATGATTCTGCCATCTTTATCTGGGTTTTGTGGTCTCTGTGGTATCTGGATTATTGCCAATGGCCAGAAAAGGGCCCATGGGTGAATCATACCTGTCACAAAGATGGTTCTGCCCAGGCCACCCAGGACTTTGGCCTATCCACAGATGGAGAGAATCAAGTCAAATGATCAGCCACCTCATGGGAAATGAAGTCCAGCCTTGTGTCCAGCTATGGCTGACACCATGGTAGATGGCATGAGTGGACCCTGCTAACACATAGATCTCTGTGCCCTGGGGATGGGCTGGAAGAGAGATTTCTGGATTGTGCTATGAGCATTCAGATGGCTTGGGGGGGGAGACTGAGTCATTCCTTGGTACAGGTTTTTTTTTCTTTGTTTATTTTATTTATTTATATTTTTATGTGTGTAGCGCTGGCTGTCCTGGAACTCACTCTGTAGACCAGGCTGGCCTTGAACTCACAGAGATTCTCCCGCCTCTGCCTCCTGAGTGCTGGGATTAAAGGCATGCACCACCACTGCCCAGACTGAGTACAGTCTTTTAACAAAACAGTTAGTGTCAATTTTCTGTCCAGATTTTCTGTGCTTTTAAGCTGTCAAATAAGAAGTTTGTGGGCAGTAGTTGAGATGTGGAGGCTGCCTGACGAGCAGCTTCTCTGCTGTGGTAAAGGACTCTTTCTGTAATGTTGGGTATTTTTGTTTGGGTTTTTTTTGATTTTTGGGGTGTGTGTGTGTGTTGTTTGGTCCCTTTGTTAGGTCAGGCACTCTGCTTTTCATCTCTGATGAGACAATCTTCATAGGCCCTAGCCAGCTGCAGAATAGGGAGGGATAAGCTGGTCCTCACTGTGCATCCAGCCCACATGTCACTAGTGGGACCTCCTCCCCAAACACTGATCCATATCACTCATCTGGGAATCCCTCCATCCCACGCTCAGCAGCATTTGGTGAAGCCTATACAGTTCTATTAAGTGACTCCTCAGGCTCTCCTTGCACTTACTGATTCAGGCTTCTTGGCCCTCCTATTTGGTCTTTCCCATGTGATAGGTCAGAAGAATGTCTTTAATATTTCTCCCACGACTAAGGAGCCTACTATGCCTTCCAGGGAGTAGCCCCATTTCCATAGGATCTTAGCATCCATCTATTGCTTATAGATGCCCAGTAAACACCTATTCTACAGCACACAGTGGCCTCAGCTCTGCAGATGCAGTGGTGATGCAGATGCATGCAGATGCTGTCCTCATGGAGCTTAATAAGAAACCAAGGGTGTGCCTGGAGAGAGACCCAGTGAATCAAGTAATCGCAGGAAAGAATATAAAACACAACTTTGCCAAGTGGACCTTTGCCCAGGCAGGAGGTGAGGGAAGACATCTTGAAGCTGTAGGAACTTGGGGGGATCAGGGAGAGGAGTTGGGACATCTATGTAGAGAGGAATAGCTTTTAAGTGGGGGAAGAGGAGAACCTGCGGAGATGTGGGGTTATGGGCCAGAAACACTTGGGGTTTACTACATCTGCCTGCCACTGCATGAAAATGGGTTGAAAGGAAGCAGTGGGAGGTGATGCTAGACTCGTTAGGAGGTAGCCATGCGTGCGCATGTGAGAGACGGGGGGTGGGGGGGTGGGGGGTGGGGGGTGAGGAGGTTGGATGGTGATGGTGGTGGGGAAAGGTAGAGGGAGAGAACTGTAGTGTAACATCTGAGTTCTTCTCTGCCTGGGTTTCATGACCCTGAGTCCAGAGGGAGCCAACAATAGTTAAATCGTGAGCTTCTCCAACTGAGACAAGTGAGGTGGGAAACAATGTATGTTCATTCCGTGGATACATGGGTGAGTCATGAATGAGCATCAGCTCTTCTCCCAAGTCCTCCATGAGGCTGCGTGGCCAGGCCTTCGCCAACTTACACTTCAGGATTAGTAAGTGAGAATGAGTGGCCCCTGTCCCTTCCCCTGCCCACAGGAAACATTGTGAACTAACTGTGATACTCTGTTCCTGCCATGTCCTGATGTGACCCTCAAACACTTCATGCCAGGCCCCCTCAGCAGCCTGCACCAGCACCGCGTATCAGGTTCTTTTGTTGTTCCCTGAAGTTTTAACAGTGCATGGGCGTCCACTGTCCTGGAGACATCGACCCTGCTGCCTCCTTGCCTTTGACTTGTACTTCCTCATGAGGAATAGTTCTGTGTGTTTGTGTGTGGGGACACCTCCCTGGACACATGTAGACAGGAGTCCAGACAACAACTTTGTAGAATTTCCTTTCTCTTTGTAACTTATGTGGATTCTAGTTGATCTCCGGTTGCTAGTCTTGCTGAGCCCTCTCTCAGGCCCTTCCACTTGCAGTTAAGAGCTGACCTCAGGGAAAGTCAGTGCACAAGCTCACCCTCCCTCTGACACCATCTGCAGAGTTTAGAACTTGCTAGAAGGACTCATTGAACTCATTGTCAGCCATTAGCACACTTAGTTTTGTGACAGCCAAAGGACACAGACTCACCTCAGCACAAGCAGGACCCAAGTGAATCCCAACATAGAGCTTCCAGGTGTCCTGTCTTGCTTGACCCAGCCTTGTATACGGAGATCTGCCAGAGTGACTGGTTGGCTTTCTAGTCAGATTCGATCACATGACTGACCTTAGCCTTCAGTCCCTCCGGAAGGAAAGCTAACATACATGACCTAAAGCCCCACCATCAACTACTGTATTACTTGCTAGTATGTCTTAAAGTCCTTAAGAAGAGACACTCACATAGGACATTACTAGACTAACAAGTCACCTCCCAAGTGCCAGGGGCAAAACCAGTCTTGTTTAGTTTGGGATTTGTTTTGTTTTGTTCTGTTTTGTTTGTGAAAAGGGGTCTTGCTGAGGATGGTCTTGAACTCAACAGTCTCCTGCCTCAGCCTCCTGAGTGTAGGGATTACAGGTGTGTGCCACCATGCCTGGCTAAACCTGGCTAGTGAAATTCTGCTGCTCACTCTATGCCTTATGGCAGTGTGGCATTATACACTGCCAATAGCCAGCCATAGACGTAGACCGCTTCCATCTGTGTCTGGAGGTTACAGCTGAGGATTAGTCATAAAACCTAGGCTTGTTTTGGACCTTCTAGGTGAGGCAATGTTAGACGAGGGTAGCTGTGAGCTTCTGACGCCCAGCTGCCATTGTCACACCCCAGCTCTGCTTCTGTCCACTGCTCCTGTAACCTAGCTGAGGTTTCCTCTCAGTACCAGTGCAAACTCTGTGCTGTTGTTACAGAAGGTAAACGAGGTAGTACTGTCGGGCAGAAGAACACACGCTGTATAGGAGTATATAATAAATAAAAAGTGGGATACAATTCTTTATATTTGGGGTGTTTTGTATTCATTTATGTATCTGAATATTTTGCCCATATGTTTGTATTGCACCACGTGCATACCTGGTGCCCACAAAGCTAGAAGAGGGCTGGTTCCCTAGAACTGGAGTTACAGGCATTTGTGATCCACCATGTGGGTGCTGGGAACTGAATCCACTTCATCTACAAGAGCAACAAGTGGATCTAAACAAGTGACCTATCTCTTCAGGACCCTCTTTGGTTTGTTGTTTAATGTGTGTATTGCCCACCATATAAATGCCTGGTATCTGTGGAGGTCAGAGGAAGGGGTTAGATCCCCTGCGACTAGAATTACAGATGGTTGTGAGCGCCCATGTGGATGCTGGGGATTGAACTCTGCTCCTCTGCAAGAGTAACAGTGCTCATAACTGCTGAGCCATCTCTCCAGCAGCCCCTCCCCAGGTTTTTGAAACAGAATCTCACTGTGTATTCCTGGCTAATCTGGAGCTCTCTATGCAGACCAGGCTGGCCTTGAACTCAGATCCTCCTACCTTCTGTTTTCATATTAACCATGAGAAAAATATTCCAATCTTTTTTTTTTTCAGATCTTTTACAAAATATTTGCTTGTGGGGGGTGGTTCAGAAAGTGTGTCCTTTCTTTCACACCTTCATGTCTCTTAAGCACAAGTTCAAGTATGAGGTATCGGTATGAAGAGGTTTTACTCTGCTTTTGGGGGTGAGCCTGAGTTAGAGGTGAGATGCACCCCCACCTCATACAAGTGTGCTTAGATATGTTTGAAATGTGATCATTTTGGCAGACCTTTGCTGCAAACTGCAGGTAGACTTTAAAACTTGAAAATCCTATATATACCCCATTCCCGTGTTGCTTCTGAGAGAGCTGGGAAGAAAACATCCTGAGAGTGGATTCCGGGCTGCGGGGCCAAGCTCCAGCCTCCTTTCTGCTCACCTCTGGCTAGCCCCGAGCTCCTCCAGGCAGTCAGCTGGCAAGCTGCACCGTTGGCCTCGAAGGGCCACATTGGCCTTCCAGAGACTGTTTAAAACTGAACGAAGCAGAAGAGCTTCCTCTGATGGTTACATCTTGAGTTCATGCCAGCCACTAATTGTTCTCTGGGCCCTCCTGAGAAGGTGGCTGAGCTTGGGGCTTGGCTCCGAGTTGTGCCATCTGCGAGCTGCCACTTGTCCACATGTGATGTGGATTAAGACTGTTTTCTCATGAATCATAGGCTTTAATGTTCTCCAGTTTGTGAAAGTGTTCCCTCTAGGTGGGACTTGCTCTTGGACTTGTAAGGCCTTGGGGCTCACAGGAGACTCCTTCCTTCTAGGCTGGGTCTACCAGCTCATGTCAGTAGATGGGACTGCTTCTAGGAGGGAGGCTTGGGAGCCTTGCAAATGGAGGCCCAGCTAGCTAACAGAACATTTTTTTCCCCAGCTCATTTCTAGTGACGCTGATGGAGCCATCCAAAGAGCAGGAAGATTCCGGGTGGAAAATGGGTCTACAGATGAGGTAAGGACACCCCCGGTTCCTGTATTGTCTCCAAGCTCTTAGCTGTAGCAGTGGACAGTGACCCCATGGGCACAGATGAGTTGCTTCAGCTGAGCCCTGAAAGGGACAAATAAGAGCTTTTCAACGCTTTACACCAAGAAGACGTGAAGGGGAAATGCCATCGTGGGGTATAGAAGGTGCTGCCATTCCGTATGTCCTTTTAATGGTCATAAAGTCAGGTAGGCATATGAGGCTGTTCAGCCCCCAGCAGACCAGAGGGAGATCTGCAGCCTCTTTAATGAGTCTCCTTTTCTCTAAGAATGACCTTGAACTTGTAGACCTCCTGCCTCCATCTCCACGGAACATGGGGATTATGGGTGTAATCTCCACACAAGTTTATGCAGTGCTAGACATTGAACTCAGGGCCTCATGTATACTAATCAAGCACTCTGCCTGAACTACGCCACAATAAAGTTTCAGTACATATATATCTCATGGACTTATCAAGTCGGGGTGATTAGCATATCCAACTGGAGACATTTTATTATAGTTTGTTTGCAGTGCTGAGAACAAGCCCCAGGTCTCACGTATCCTGGGAAAGTGCTGTAGCACTGCAGCTCTGAGCTGTCCTCAGGATCCTGAACCTTTTAAACTGAAGTCCTCACAGACTCGTGCAGGACCCTGGCTGTGCTCCACAGAGCCATAGAAGAAGCCGGCCTCGTCTATTCCTTACGTAAGATGCTCTGAGGGCTGTGAGTTGCCTCTGTCCGGCAGTCTAGCTCCGAGGGCTGTTGCTGATGTGGGACAGCATCAGGGTGTAGTGTGGATGGCTTTAGGCTCAGACTTTTGAGCCCTACCACTAATTTGTGATTCAATGCCTCTGGGTCGGTTTTTTGCGGAATCAGGAGGGAGTTGGGTCGTGCCTTGCAGCACCTGGTCTCCCCATGAGCAGTCTGTGTTTCTACTTAAACACAGGACTTGGCATAGTGCACACGGATTGTAATCTCATTAGCATGTCTCACGATTGCTAATTGTCAGGAGTTTGTGACATCTTGATTCTGTCACCTGTTAGCTCACCCACTGTGTCTCCTAAAGATGTGCTTGTCCTGCCATCTGTGTGCTTGTTGCAGTATTAATTAAAACGTGCCTTGCCCCGGAGTCGACCACTGGGGAGCTCCCTCACTGCTCCCCGCACATCAATTAGTTGATAGCAGAACAGAGGGGACGGTCTTCCAGCTTTTTACATATCTGCCTTTGCTAGCACGGGAAGGACTGTGTACTGTTTGAGGACATGAAAACCCAGTTTTGGGGGGAGAACAGTTAACAAAGGTGTCTCATTTAGCTAGCAGTTCTTCTGGGGGTGTAGTAGGTGGCTGCTTGTTTGTTTCCTGGCCACCCAGACTCCTGAAATAACCACATAGAAACTGTATTAATTAAATCATTGCTTGGCCTACTAGCTCTAGCTTCTTTAAAAAAATAAAATAAAATAAATAGAAAATTTTAAAAAGGATTTATTTATTATGTATACAGCATTCTACATGCATGTATGCCTGCACACCAGAAGAGGGCACCAGATTTCATCATAAGTGGTTGTGAGCCACCATGCGGTTGCTGGGAACTGAACTCAGGACCTCTGGAAGAACTCTTAACCTCTGAGCCATCTCTCCAACCCCCTAGCTCTAGTTTCTAATTGACTAGCTCTATGTATTAATTTAACCCATCTCCATTAATCTGTGTATCACCACGTGGTTGTGGCTTACCGGGTAAAGTTCCATCCAGCGTCTGTCTCCAGCGGGGGCTACATGGTTTCTCTCTGACTCTGCTTCCTTTCTCCCAGAATTCAGCTTAGTTTTCCCCACCTAACTAAGTTCTACTTTGCTATAGGTCCAGTGCAGTTTCTTTATTAATCAATGGTATTCACAGCATACAGAGGGAAATCCCACATCATGTGGATATTATAACAATGTCTAAAATAGGGGAGACCTAGAATAACCTTAATTTCTGTCGTTAGAGATTGATTGCGATTTACAGTCCTGCTGCACACTAGAATTCTACTTAGACAGAGCAAAGTTGGACTAGAGATGTACTCAGTGGGCAAGAGCACTTTCTCTGCAATCATAAGGACCCAAGTTCTATTTCCAGGCACTCATGTACAAAGCCATGACTGCATGCATCTGTAGCCCCAGTATTAGAGGACAAGGATGGATAGACCCTGAGATCTCACTGGTCAGCCAGCCTACCTGAAAATACCTGATTTGATTCAGAGAGAGATCCTGTCTCAAAGGAAATAAGGCAGAGAGCAATAGAGGTAAACACTGGTGTCTTGATCTTGCTTCTACATGCCTGCACACAAGAGCACATGCCTGCATACTCACACACACACAATGCAAAGTGGGGGTATATACTATCATGGAAGAAATGTTTGAGTACTGAACATAAAAGCCAGTTCCAAGATAATGGAAAAGATGTTTTACAATCGGTGAGAACATTTCCAAAAGGACAAATAAGAATTTAAAACCATTTGTTCTGGGAGCTGAAGCAATGACTCAGCAGTTAAGAGTGCTTGCTGCTCTTGCAGGGACCCAAGTTTAGTTTCCGGTACCCACATGAGATAGCTCATAACCATGTAACTGCAGCTCCAGGAGATCAGTCACCTGTACTCATATGCACATTCCCACATACTCAGAGAATCCTATGGAATAGGGGGAGGAGGGGTTGTAGGAACCAGAGGGCCCAAGGACAACACAAAAACAAAAAAAAACCTACAGAACCAACTAAACCAGGCTCATAGGGGCTCACAGAGACTGACCCAACAACCAGGGAGCCTGCATGGGACTGACCTGGCCCTCTGCATATATGTGACAGTTGTGTAGTGTGGTCTTGTGAGACTGCTAACAATGAGAGCAGGGGCTGTCTCTGACCCTGATGCATGCTTTGGGACCCACTCCTCCTACTGGATTACCTCATCCGGCCTTCATAGAGGAGGAGCCTAGTCTCACTACAACTCCATACACTTTGACTGGCTGATGTCCATGGGAGGCCTGCCTGTATCCGAAGAGAAACAGTGGAGGAGGAGTGGATGGAGGTGGACGGATAGAGGGGGTGTTGGGGAGGAGGAATTAGGAAGAGGGGAGGGGAAACTTTGGTTGGGATGTAAGAACAAACAAACAAAAATAACACGCTCTGGGAAGCAGCAGTGGAGGGTCAGAAGTGGCTGGAGTGCCCTAGCTCCCAGCTCTGTGTCATTCTGTGCATAGTTTACAAGGGCTTTTAAATTTTTTGTTTCTGTTTCTGAGTCAGGGTCTCACCATATAGACCAGGTTACCCTAGAAATCTGTGTAGTTTATGGGAGCTTCAAACTCATGATCTCCCTGCCTCTTTGTCCCAAGTACTGGGATTACAAATGTGTTTCCCACCATGCCTGGCTCAAGAGTTTAACTCCTTTAAAAAATAATAATAATTTTAAGTGGGGTGATGGTAGTTCACACACCTTTAATCAGAAGGCACAGGTAGTTGGATCTCTGTGAGTTTGAGGCCAGTCTGATCTACAGAGAAAGCACCAAGACAGCCAGGGCTGCACAGAAAAAATCCTGAGTTAAAAAACAAAGAAATGAGAAAAGAGCTTAAGCAGTTATTAACAAGAACAGAGTAGATTCTGATGTTCTAGCAGAACATTTTCCCAGACCTTTCCCTTCCCTCCCTCCCTCCCTCCCTCCTTTCCGTCTTCTGGTCTCGTGTACTTCAGCCTAGCCTCAAGCTCTCTGTGTAACCTAGGATGAAATCACACTGCTTTTCCGGCTTCCGCTTCTCAAATGCTAGGATACAGCCCTGTGCCACCATGCCTAGTTTCTGTGGTTCTAGGACTGAAGTCCAGACCTTGGGGCATGCTCAGCAAGCATTCTACCAACTGAGCTGCATTCCCAGCCCCTAGGGTCATCTCATTATCCCTTCGCGGGTTTTTTGATGTCAGATCATGTGTTTCTCTTTCATTCCCACCTTAAACTGCTATTATTTGTCTGTCTCTGAAAGCCTCCAATAAAGCAGGTCATACTTAAAAATAGGACTTGCTGAAAACTAAGAATGCACTTAGGCACCACCTCAGCACCTCAGAACGTCTGAAAAGAAGAGGCCTGGGATGCCCAGAGCTTAGCTGGAGACCATGGAGAAGTGAGAGCACTGACATATGGTGCCAACAGGAGACAGGGTGATGGATCTTCTCTGGAAATCTGTCTGTCTGCTGCTACTAGAACCAAACACGTAAGAGTGTGTGTTTTCACCGAGGCCAGAGTCCTATTCACCGTAGCTTTGGTCGTGAATACTCTAAACCATACAGTTAAACATCCAGCAATAGGAGAGTGAATACATCAGGCTTGGCGTTTGTCCTGTGGTGATGAAAAATAAGGAATCACTGCATGAACAAAAAGATGAATGTCACAGACATAGTACTGAAGGATGAAAAACACACGTGATGCATTTCATTCCTGTGAAGTCCAGCAGCAGATGAAACTAACCCATGGAGAGAAAAGTCGGGCTGTGGTTAAGTAATGGCTGGGGGCTGCCTAGAAACATTGTATCTCTGTCCCAGTCACTGTTACAGGGTTGGACAGGTGGAAAATCAGTTGCCTTCACCCTCCTGCGTACCCTTTGCTCTCTGCCAGTGCTGCACGTCATCAGGATGCAGAGTTCCTTTTCTGTGAGGTCCTGGACAGGGTTTTCTTTGGTCCTCCATTTCTTTCGTCAGCTCCCATGTATACTCTTGTCTCGCCTGCTTGTGTGCATTTAACAATGGACAGAATGGGTCTGGGTCTGCAGGACTCACAGGTTTTGGGTATTGAGTTCCCCACTCCATCTCAGTTAAGTATTCAGTGAAGATACAAGTGAAAAAGCTCTTCAGTCCTTAGAAATGACCTCATCATTAATGCCTCACTCTCAGTAGAGGTGCGCAGCATGGCCCACGGTCCTGTCTTTTGCTCTCAACTGCTGTCTGCCTCTCCCTGAACTATTCTGTACTGCAGTTGCGGTGCTCAGCCCTGGGGTAAGCACTTGCATGACCAAGGCAGGAGCTTCAAAGGTTCTGACAGTCAAGCCTATAGGCTCCTCTCAGAGTTTTGTTTTTAAATGCAAAAAACACAGACTATGATAATGGGGAAACATTTTAAACATAATTTATCATGCCATGATCCAGAGGATTTTTAATGCATTAGGGAGCCAATCCAGCAGCAAGTTTCTTTTTTTTCTTTCTTTTATTTTTTTTATTAAAAATTTTCATCTCCTCCCACTTCCCTCCCCTCCCCTCCACCCACACCCCTACTCCCTCCCTCTCCAAGCCAAAGAGCAGTCAGGGTTCCCTACACTATGGAAGTCCAAGGTCCTCCCAATTCCCCCCAGGTCCAGGAAGATGAGCATCCAAACTGACAAGACTCCCACAGAGCCCGTCCATGCAGTAGAATCAAAGCCCAGCGCCACTGTCCTTGGCTTCTCAGTCAGCCTCCACCGCCAGCCACGTTCAAAGAATCCGGTTTGATCACATGCTGCATCAGTCCCATTCCAACTGGCCTTGGTGATCTCCCATTAGATCTGTCCCACTGCCTCAGTGGGTGAATGCACCCCTCGCGGTCCTGACTTCCTTGCTCATGTTCTCCCTCCTTCTGCTCCTCATTAGGACCTTGGGAGCTCAGTCCAGTGCTCCAGTGTGGGTCTCTGTCTCTATCTCCATCCATCACCAGATGAAGGTTCTATGGTGATATGCAAGATATTCATCAGTATGGCTATAGGACAAGGCCAGTTCAGGTGCCCTTTCCTCCAGCAGCGGGTTTCTTAAACTCTGTAATGTTGAGTCCCTGGTATAGACCATTGCTTCTCAAAGCTCATTGTCACTGGAGTCTCCTGCATGTTTGCTCATAGGAAGGAGGACCTGGCTTTGGGCCTCAGTACTTCAGGGAGAGAGGGGAGGATGGAGGGGAAAAAGAAAGAGAAGGAGCGGGAGAAAAGAGAAAGGGACGAAAAGAAACAATGGAAAAGAAAGATTCGCAGGCTCCACCTAGAGCGTTCTGGGGCAGCAGCTAAGTAGCAGAGCCACATTGCATATTTAGCTTGTCGAGAACCACCTAGCTAAGGCTCTGCTTGGAAGAAAATTCTCTTGTTTCTCCAGCTGGGTCTTGGAAGCTCCAGAAGCCTGACTGTGCCAGGGCCACAGAGTTCTCTCCAAGCTCTCCTGAAGCTTTTAGGGTCTAGGGCCTTGAGTCCATGACACCAACCTCTATGGAGTCTGAGTGAAGGAGGCCAGCCTTGTTGGGTGGAGTAAGACCTGAGGCTGGTCACGCCTTGGCTCTGTGTACCTGGTTGCGCAATGGAGAGGTCTGGGAACAGGAGTACTGCCAGGGACTCTTGGTGAGAGACTAGTGAGTGTAGATAATGAAGCATACGAAAAGCCTCCAGAGAGTAGAAGCCAACTTGCGGCACCTGAGTCACCCCAAACGTTTAAACAGAGGAAACACCTTGGGGTGATCACAGTTAACCTGTCCACCAGGGGGCACATAGGCAGCTTAAGCAAGTTTATCTTGATGCGCTGAGGACAGCCTTACCTACATAGTGCTCTGACTAGGTTTGCGGACCCTGAATATGTTTGTGGAGGTGCATTAGACAGCCACAGGATAAAGAATGCTTTACTGAAAAGAAAAAAAAGCAAGGAAGGGAGGACACTACGTGCTTCAAAATGCCACTGTCACAAAAGACAAAAATCTGAAAATGTTCTGAAGGGAGTCTAAATGAGATGCAGCAACAAAATGATCATGCACTGAAGGGATGGGGTGGGTGGAGCTTACATTGGCGTTAAGTTGACAAATTCAAAATACAGATGATAATATATTGTTTAGATATGAAATTTCCAAAGTTGATAAAGCTGAATTGCATGGTGTAGCTCAATGGTTGAGTACCTGCCTATCATATGGAAGGATCCAGATTCAATCCCCAGCACCAGGGAAAGGGCTGTATTCTAGTTATGTAAGAAAAGACCCCTTTCCTGAAAAACAGACACTGTTCAGAGATAAAGAACTTTTACTTGTGTAACCGAGTCTTCAGTGACTCATGGAAAACATGGCTGTGCTAGATAGGTGACTCTGTGAGTAAGATCCTCGCGGTACAAACATGAGGACCTGAGATCAGATCCCCAGCACCCATGTAAAAAGCCAGGCATGGCGAGAGGCACCTGTAATCCCAGCACCCATGTAAAAAGCCAGGCATGGCGAGAGGCACCTGTAATCCCAGCACTGGTGTGGAGGTTAGAGATAGATGGAGCCCTGTAATTTACTGTCTGGAAAGCCTAGCCAATCAGGGAGCTTCAGGTTCAATGAGAGACCAGGTCAAAAGCATTAAGTAGATAGCAACATCAGAGAAACAGCCAGAAGATCAGCAGATGCCCTCAGGAACAACCATGACACATCCATCTTTTTAAAAGTCTAGTGGTCTGTTCAGAGAATATACCATGACTTAGTAGGGAAGTCCAGAAATCGAAGAACCATTCAGCCTTAGACCTATTGCAACGTAATATTCTCCTCCATTTAATCTCATCTACAAAGATCTGGCAAAGAAAAGTTTTAAAAGACTCTTTGTAAATTCAGAATTGATGAAAACTTCTTCAATATGATAAAGAACTGATCAGAACCATCTAGAAAGTCACCAAGGCATGTCAGAGTCACAACGCATGCCCTGTATAGTCTGCTTCCCACCATGGCAAAGGTAATGCTCTTGGAGCTTCTCTCTGGTGACTTTAACAGTCTCAGCCTGGCCATCAGAATGTTCCCTGGAAGGAACTGGAGATATGGCTCAGAGATTAAGGGCACTTCCTGCTCCTGCACACGGCCCAGGTTCAGCTCCTCGTACCCACATGGCAGCTCACGACTGCTTGTAATTCCAGCTCCGGGAGCTCTGATGGCCTCTTCTAACCACTGTGTGTATCTGTCATCTTCCGATCTGCATGATTTAGTATGATTCTGTGTTGTTATGAAAAAAAAAAAAAGATACCTGCGTATGGGTCGGGGGAGACTGTGTTAGTCCGAGTCTAAAGCTACAGAAGTGATGGAATGAATATCTACTTGGGAGGCAGAGGCAGGTGGATCTCTATGAGTTTGAAGCCAGCCTGGTTTACAGAGCAAGTTCCAGGACAGGCTCCAAAGCTACAGAGAAACCCTGTCTCAAAAATAAGGGGGGAAAAGGAGAGCTATTAGATTGGCTTACATGATGGCTATCTTCACACTGGAAGGGCTGAGAACCCAATCGCTGCTTGATCCACAAAGATAGATGTCTCAGTAATCCCAGTCTGGTACTGAAAGTCTAGAAGATTCCTGGAGATCCACTGGTCTTCAGGGTTCTGATCAGCAAAGAATAACAACAGCAGTCGTAGCAGCAACAGAGGTGTTGACCCAACAAGAAGACACAAAAAAGCCTTTTCCCCTGGCCCACCTTTTTCAGACCTCTACCAGAAGGTGTCCCCCCACACACAAACATTTAGGGTAGATCTTCCCACCTCAAATAACCTAATGAAGAAACTCTCTCACAGATGTGCCCAGTGGCTTCTCACAGATGTGCTCAGTGACTTTCTTCTTAGTTAATTCCAGATCAGTCAAGTGGGCAACCAAGATCAATCATCATATATACAATAGCTATCTTTTGATAGGGTTACTCATTGTGTTTGTACACATTTTCCACACCAACTGGGTAATTGCTAAGATGCATTTAAAAACTCTACAAAGCAAACGAACTTGAGTAAGATGCTAAGAAATGTCCCCTAGGTGTAGTGTGCTGGTGGTAGGGTGGTAAGAATCGGTGCCCTGGGGACAGTAGTTCCCATTTACTGGGATTCCATAGGCCAGAGGAAAGAAAGGCTTTACACTGCTGTTAGAACTGGGCCCGCTCGTCCTTATTCCTGCGCCCTGCTGGCTTCTAGCATGTCTCTTGGATGTGACTTTGCACCACATGTCAGTACTAGTGAGAGCGTGTGGTCACAGCCTTCATGTGTATGCATTTAATGGTGACTTTTCCCCTGGTCCTTTGGCTTCCGGTTATTGCTAGTTTCATGTTCATTTTCTAAGCACACCTTTTAACAACACAGCTTTGTTCCATTACAGAACGCAGCTGCTCTGCCCGGCACTTGGCGAAGAACAGACGTGCACTTGGAGAACCCAGAGTACCACACCCGATGGTATTTCAAGTATTTCTTAGGACAAGGTAATTGTGCCTTCACAGCAGCTGGGGGAAGAAGTGATGCTCGAAACTGCATAATCTCTAACACCCTGCATGAGTGGAGTGAAATAATTTAGGGGCAACAGTGTCAGAGCAGCTCTCATCAGGGTCCGTGACGAGCATTGTAGTTGAGGGCTAAACTCGGAGCTTTCTTGATGCGGGCTACTGTTTGCGAGGAGTGTTGTGGGGCTGGGTTTTGTTGTTGGGGATGTTTGTTTGTTTGTTTGTTTGTTTGTTTGACTTGGTTTTGGTGGAGGGGTTGGGTTTTTCTCATTACAGGGTTTCTGTGTGCAGCCCTGGCTGTCCTGGAACTTGTTCCATTCCTGGCCTCGAACTCAAGGCTCTCTCTGCCTCCACACGTGCCACTGCCACCGGCTTGTTGTTTTAAGCCTAGTAAATGGGGACTTAGCTCATCTCGTCTTTGAGAGATATGAATTTTCAGGACGGAAAAGGCTTTAACTTAGCAAGGTCAGTACACGCCTGTGTGAGCTGTGTCTCGCTTGAGACCCTGAAGGAGAGCAGTGGTTTCCCCGGGCAGATCTCAGCCGTAGGACTGTGGCTCTACCACATTCACTCACCAGTGACATGGATTCAAGCTCTACCTGCTTGTCTGGTGGGCAGTGCACATCGCAGAGGGGTACAGTGCAAAATGAGCCTGTCCCCTAACCTCATGGAGCCTGCAGAATGGGTTTGTAACTTGATTCTGCTCTCGCTAACTCGAGGACTTGGACGTGGCTTCACCGTCTGTAGAGAAGACCTATTTCTAGTCCTTCCCTCGAGGTCTGAGCAAAGCTTCCAATGAGACTGCAGAAATAACACATAAGTCGGTGCCTGACACATGCCAGGAGTTCAGTCGCTCATAGATTTTAGACTACATTTAGAGAGAACACATGGAAAGACAGAAAGCAGGTGTATTGCTAATGAGAGGGGGGCTGGGAATGGAGGGAAAAGACTCATGTGGGAGGTGAAATGTCAGAGAAACTCAATGAGACATCTACTGTAGAGCATGATTGATGTGGGATGGCCTTCTGTACACTGTGAACATGTATTCCTCCCTTTGGTTAATGAAGAACCTGCTTTGGCCTATGGCGGGATAGAATAGAGTTAGGCGGGAGATTCAAGCAGAGAGAGAAAGAAGGCAGGGTTAGAGAGATTCCAGTGAGCCACGTATAGAACGAGATACCAGAACACCTAAGGAAACACCACGGCCACATGGCAACATACAGACTGTTAGGAATGGGTTGGTTTATAGGTGAGAGCTAGGCAATAATGCCCTAAGCCATCAACCAAACAATATATTAATATTAGCCTCTGAGTGATTGATTATTCTATAAGGTTGCTGGTCTAGCAGGCAAGAGATAAACTGATCCAGTGGGCCCGGGCAAGACGGAGAAAAGCCTCTAGCTACACATGATTCTTAAGCCAGGAAATGAGAGCAGTGTCTTTTTAAAACCTGTTACAGGCTCAGAGGGTAAGAGCGCGGGGAATTACTCTGCGACATGACAACCTGAGTTCAAATCCCCAGGCCCCTGTAAAATATCTGAGCATGGCTAAGCATTCCTACAACACAGCACTGGAGAGACAAAGACGGGTGGATCCTGGTGGCTCACTGGCCAATTAAGTGAGAGGCCCTGCCTGAAGACAGTAAAGCTGAGAGCAAGGAAAACTGTTGCGGTATTATTCTAAAAGGTTAAAGTTCAGGTCTGGCCAGGCAAGGTTTGTGTAGGTTGGTGGGAAACATAGAAGCATTTACAAAGAAAGAAATATGCCAGCCATCTTCCCCATGGCTGTGTCCGGAGTGCCTACAGCATTGGCTTTTCAGCAAAAGGGTTGCTGTGAGTTTGAATGCCAGCAGCATCCAAAGAGGTAATGCAAAACTTACCTCAAACTGGTTTAAACAAGAAGGAAATGAGCAAAGTTTGAGGCCAACATAGTCTACGTAACAAGCTCTAAATGAGCCAGGGAAGGCCCTGTGGTTGGTGGTGTCAAGAGTTCAGTGATATTAGAAACCCAGGCCCTTTTTCATTTTCTGCTTCCCTACTATTAGTGCGATGGCTTTGCCCTCCTTATGACCACAAAAGGCTGCAGTAGCAGACATCACTTGTTGTAGCAGACACTACAACATCCGGGGGTAAGGGACGTCTTTAGAGTGGGAAGTTTTTCCAGAAGGCTCTTGGCAGATTTCTCATCCTGTCTCAGCTAATACTGAATAACATACTCGTTTCTGAACCTGTTGCTGGCAAAGGGAAGTGGGCACACAGTTAGTGGTCAGTTCCTACCCACACAAGTCTTAGGATGGCTGCTCGTGTGGGCACTGGCCACTGCTGGCTGAAAGAACCTGCTGGGTCTTCACCAACTACCTCTCCTCCAGTCCATCAGAATTACATTGGAAATGATGCGGAGAAGAGCCCCTTCTTCTTGTCTGTGACCCTTTCTGACCAGAACAATCAGCGTGTCCCTCAGTACCGTGCAATTCTGTGGCGGAAAACAGTGAGTATCTGGCTCGCACTTCCACTCCGGTATCTCCTGTTCAGCACGTGCTGGGAGGGCCTTATCTCAGAGTCCGGTTAGCCGCTGTCAAGTGGTCCCTCACTGTAGATAATTCAGAATGTCATTATCCTGAGCTGGGACCACCAAGCCTGACCTTAACAGCAGCTTCTCCCCATCTCTAAGCCACAGTCAGACACAACCACTTCCTCAGTCTTGGCCTCAGGGGAATGGCAGTGGGTTTTATAGAGTGCATTAGTTCAATAGCCTTATCTACTATACTTGGGGGTTTAGTGGTAGCGGTAGGTTCACTTTTGTTTACGGGCTGGAGGGGAGGACATGAAGGGGTTGGTTTGTTTGTTTTCGTTTTGGGGGACAGTCTCATATAACCTGGGTTATCTTAAGACTCACTTTGTAGTTGAGGTTGACCTTGAACTTCTGGCCCTCCTCTCTCTAACTCCTGGGTTATGCACCACCATACCTGTGTATGATGCTGTAAGACTCAAATCTAGGCTTCACGTGTGCTAGGCTCTGCCACCTGAGTCGTATCCCCAGCCGGAGTTTTGTTTGTTCTTATTTATTGTTTTGTTTGTTGAGATAGGATCTAACTTTGTATTCATGAACTTGCTATGTTGACCAAGTTGGCTGCAAACTTTACTATCCTCCTGCCTCAGTCACCTGAGTATTGGGCTTTTAGGGGTACACCACCACACCCAACTGACCCTAGCTATTTTTTGATTACATTTCTTTTTTCTTTTTTTCTTTTTTTTTTTTTTTTTTTTTTTTTTTTTGGTTTTTCGAGACAGGGTTTCCCTGTAGTTTCTAGAGCCTGTCCTGGAACTAGCTCTTGTAGACCAGGCTGGCCTCGAACTCAGAGATCCGCCTGCCTCTGCCTCCCGAGTGCTGGGATTAAAGGTGTGCACCACCACCGCCCGGCTTTGATTACATTTCTTGTAATTTTATGTGTATGAGTGTTTTGTATGCATGTACAACCGTGTACCGTATATGTGCCTGATGCCCAGGGGCTCAGAAGAGGGCACCCAATTCCCTGCAACTGCAGCTATGGGTGAGTATAAGCAATCATATGGGTGCTGGGAACCAAATCTGGGTCCTCTATAGGAACAGTTACTGCTCTGAACCACTGAGCTGTCTCCTCGGGCCCCGACCCGAGCTATTTTTAATAATTAAATCTATGAACTAGCCTACCTTTTAGTTTTCTGGAAGAACAGACCATTATTATTTGGCTGTAGTTCCTATGGTGTCCCCATCTCTCCAGCTTGCTCAGCCAACACCAGCATCCAGCTGCACTGCTGGAATTTGTCTTAGATTTCATATTTTCCTTATGTGCTTTTATTGTCTACTTGCTACTCTGATTCAGAAATTTATTTTCTAGTAATTCTTGTATTTGATTTTTTTAATAAGTTTTTCCCATTATTCTCTTCTATTCATATTATTTTCTAGGACATTTTACACAGACAATATGATACCCTGGTAAAAGCATATACACATACACAAACTCACACC
Source organism: Arvicola amphibius (assembly GCF_903992535.2). Lineage (NCBI taxonomy): Eukaryota > Metazoa > Chordata > Mammalia > Rodentia > Cricetidae > Arvicola > Arvicola amphibius. The sequence goes on along the minus strand of NC_052053.1, from coordinate 51,010,381 downwards.
CCTGCACACCTACATGCACACATACACATATATCCATAGGGTAACAAATTTAAACAACCTAAAAATAAGGGCTGAGGATAAGACTGTTGATAGGGTGCTTGCCCAACATGCATGAAATCCCGTGTTCAGTCCCCAGCATTGCATAAACCAGGTATGGTGGCATATGCCTGTAATCCCAGCACTTGGGAATCAGAGGCAGGAGAATCAAGAGTTAAAAGTTATCCTCATTTACATAATTAAAGTTTGAGGTCATCTTGGGATATGAGACTCTATATCACAAAGAAAAAATTTCTAGGAACCACTACTATTAAACAAATTATGATTAGGCACTTCAAAAATAGTGAGCTAAAACAGTAAAGAATAAAACCTAACGTTTATTGTGCACTTACTATAGTCTAGAGCAGCGGCTCTCACCCTTCCTAATGCTGTGACCCTCTGATACACTTCCTCGTCTCCAGGTGACCCCAACCATAAAATTCTTTGTTGCTACTTCATGGCTGTAATTTTGCTACTGTTATAAATCGTAATGTAGCCAGGTGTGTTTTCTGATGGTCTTAGGCAAACCCTGTGAAAGAGTCATTAGACCCCCAAAGGGGTCACGACCCACAGTTGAGAACCACTGTGGTAGATAATTTCCTAACTACCCAAATTGTAATACCTGCTGTTAAATGGCAGGGCCAAAGTCCCTCCCAGTAGATGACAGACCGGATGTATCCCAGGGCTCAGTGACCAAGGTATCACTACTGTACATAATTAATTCTAGATGTGAGTCTTTGACTCACTGTGTCTTCCTTCGATGTCCCCACCATGTGGCAGAATACCTGGCACATAGGCACAGCTCGGGAAGTAGATGGCACCAAGGCCTAGCTTAACATCTCTGGATGCTGCTGTTTCTGTTTAAATAAACTTGTATAGTATTTTCAGAGATTGTCTTGTTTTGAAGCAGATTTGGGGTAAAAATCTTTTTTGTGCTGCTCATGAGCTTATTTCCAGCAGAGGCATGTTCATAACAGGGGACTTTAGTGGGACCAAGGTTTACAGGGATAGGTACTTTCCAAGACTCAAAAGAGCTGGAAGGACCAACACATCTTCTCCCCGTGCCACCACCATAGCTGGGGCCATCACCCTGCTACCAGCACAGCTATGTGACAAGCAGAGCCATGAATGAGCCTAGGAGACCCTGGCGTGTGTGTGCCCAGTTTCTGGAATGCCTGCATTGTAGTCTCTGCCCATTGTTCTCCTGGTGACTGACAACCGTGCTTTCATCCAGAGCCCCTGTCTCCTGAACCAGACAGGTGATTTGATCCAGACCTTCTGCTGTCAGTGTCCTCTTTGGGAAGACTGTCATCTTTTCCCTCTTTCTGCTCCTCTAGCAATTGATATGTAGGTGCATGAGGAAAGGGTTGAGCTCTCGTGGCAGTAGAACACACTTGAGTCAGGGGTTAACGTATAGAATGAGTTATGTACAATGACATGCGTAACCCATTCCCAGATTATTTTGCTATTTTTTTGGACATACTTTCCTATGACCTTTGGGATAGAGCAGGTCCTTTCTGCTCTCTCAGGCCAGGGGAAAGTTTGTGTTCCTAAAGTCTGTGGGTCTTGCTGTTTTTCCTTGTGTGTGGCCCAAGCTCTGGTCCCTGCTAGCCTCTGAACCTCAGCTCTACAACTTACCCCAGGGCTCACCCCTGCAAGCCGTGGCCTTAGGCCCATATCTGTTTTCTTGCCAGGCATCCATGTTGGCAGCTACTACCCTTCACCTTGTCTCTCCAGGTGCCACGTGGGCTTTAGCTCCTGCGAGAGGTCCTACCCAGGAAGCAGCCTCTTGCCCCATTGCTGTAGGTGCCTACAGGGCTCACTTGGGTATCTCTGCAATGTTTTCCTGTGCCCTCATGGCCTCCCTCTCCTCTCTTCCTTCCTTCCCACCTCCTCTGACTTCCAGGGATGAGTTTACTTGATATCCCATCATCTTCCTTCTTGACAGCCACCCCTACTTCCTTATCTTAGATGGTTGCTGGATACTGAGCAAGGGCAGGCAGGACAAACTCAGGGGAAACCTGGCTTATTTCCATTTCTGAAGGAGTTGTCTGTATTACGTATAGACTGTGGTCAGCACCCTGAAGGTGACAAAGCTAATGAAGATGCTGAGACCCCTGAAGATAAGGTCAGGGAGATCTTCCACAAGGAGATCCAAAGGATAAATGCTGTAAGCAGAGGCAGACTAGAAGGGGAAGCTGGAGAATAGTCTAGGCAGAAGGAACAAGAGTTAACAAAGTAGTATTTTGTGGAGCTGCTTTTGGCCACCATTAGAGAAGTGTAGATGTGACATTTAAGCCCCCAGATCATTGTGAAAGTTGCCTAGGGCTGGCCATTGGGAACATTAATCCCACTGAGAGTGTCCATGCCTTCATCTAACTCCTCTCCTGTAGGTGCTAAACTTGTGGGCCAACAGCAGGGTAAGTTTTGCTCATAGCTACAAATGGAAATATTGAAGGGGGAGAAAATTAAAATCAGAATTACCAGCAGAAGCCAGTTACTACATTCCTGTAACTGCAAGCTGGCGCTGGAGGCTGTGGGAAGTTCGGCTATCAGGTTCTGCCCAGCTCCCCACACCCACAAGCCCATGCTGTGTAAAGGCAGCTGGAAGACCAACCAAACACATAACCCTTCTGCAAGTAGTCTTTCTGTGTGTCTGTGCATGGTTTTTGAGGTGTTGGGGATGGAGCCAGGATAAAGCACATTCTAGGCTAGTGAGTATCCCCACTATTGTGTGGATGTTGTCTGAACACGTGGGGAAGATTTTTATATAAAAACAATTCAGACTCACTGTAGAAATTCCACCCAGAAAACACAGCAGAAAGAGGAGGATCAAAGTCTTCTGCTCAGAGAAATTATAATATCTCCTTCTGAGAGGCTCTACACATGCATGTTGGCAGGTGAACACACATGTGCATGCATGCACACATCCATTGTTATACAAACCAGGTCATGTCCAGCTTGTACTTCTGAATCTGCACAGTGCTCCCCTCTGGTTGCCTGATATGTGCAGACACAGGCTTCCACCTAGGGCATTTGATGTTTCTACCAGAAAATACAGAGTGGTTTTATTTAAATATTGACTCTAGAAAGCTGCAAACAGGAGATGGGAAAGGAGAGCTGTGCCAGCTTGTAATGAAGAAAACCACAAGTCCACAGCCCCTGGCTCCCGTCCACATAGTTACTCATGAAGATACCATTGTCAGCTCCCACAAGCTGTACGGGGCTTGTCTCTTGAACAACTGCCTTTGGCTCAGCTGTCTACCTTGGTACCAAGACGCCGAGGCCTGGTGTGTTGAGTTCTGCTCAGAACCAGAAGTTTGTATGAGAGAGGGGGGTGCCATCAGCCAGAGCAGAGAGAAAGAACAGGCATGGTTTTACACAGCCACCAGGTGAGGCTCTTCAGAGGTGAAGGGCACCAGACTCTCATCACTGATGGTGCTTTGTTTCTTCCAGGGTACGCAAAAAATATGCCTTCCTTACAGTCCCACCAAGACACTGTCTGTGAAGTCCATCTTAAGGTGAGTTCTCACGGACAGTCAGAGGCCCATGAGGATGGATTGCATGGTCCTGGGATCCTTGTGCATTCGCTTTTCTTGATTGGCATGCCAGGCATTCCCTCCTAGAGTCTCCAAGGCAGCCCCAGAGAGCAGGACAAATGATGAAATGGAGACTCAGAGCGGGAAGCCAGGGTTTCCTGTGGTGGCTAGGCATCCCTCTGTGCTGTGTCCTGCGCCTGCGGGAAGCCAGGGTTTCCTGTGGTGGCTAGGCATCCCTCTGTGCTGTGTCCTGCGCCTGCTGCTTGTTTGTTTGTTTTTCTTGGGCTCAGTTGGATACTTCAGGTTTAGAAAGAAAATCAAGAAATCTTTTCATTTCATTTTTATACTTTGAAATAGAAACCCAGATGTCAGCAAAGGCTTCCTGGGGGGATGTGCCTTATTCTTCACTGAACAGCGAGTGAAGGGATTGGAACATCTGTCTCCTGCCCCCGTTTGCCACCTCCCTCTCGTCTCTCTCCCAGACCTGGGGAAAGCTGCCACTCAGATGGAGCTTGTCACTCTGTCCCCAGCTGAGATATTGCATCCTAATAACAGTAGCCTCTTTGTCAGACACTGCTGAATGCTTCCCAGCATTTGCTCACTGACTCTAACTCGGCTGCATGAAGTCCACCTGCAGTTGTCTCCATTCCCCTAAGAGGACTCAGGCCTCGGAGAACAGGAGAGTCCTACAAGGCTAGTTAACTGCAGGGTTTAAACTAGATATCTCTGGCTCTGGGACTCGGCAGTAAAGGGTGTTGTAGACGTATGAAATTGTCAGTAACAGAACAATAAATAAGTCAGTAGCAATCTGGGAGAATAGCAGGACAGAAGGATGCCTGACGCCGACGTCTCTGATGACTGCCACTCTCTTACTGCATGGGTGCCCTGGAGGGACAGTTACCCATGGCAGTTGGTGACGTTCATGGAGTTGCGCACCTTTCCTTCACTTGCTGATCTGCGTTTCCAGTGTGTCAGGCCCTTCAGAGGATCCACCATGACTTTTCTAGACAACATTGTCTATCTTCTCCAGAGAACTGCACCTTACTCCCTCTTGCTTCAGCTCCCACCTCCCTGACTCACTCTGTTTGCTGTTGCAGTGCCATGAACCTGGACAAGTTTGAGAAAGGCCCTCGGGAAATCTTTCACCCCGAGATACAAAAGGTAAAGGAAGCTGTGGGCTTCATAGCAATGCGTGGACTCAGTCTCACCTTGCCAGGATGGTAGGGCAGGCTGGTCTGCCCAGAGAGAAGGAAGTGTGGTGTCATGGTGAGGGTCAGGGGTGTGTGTGTGTGTGTGTGTGTGTGTGTGTGTGTGTGTGTGTGTCTGTGGAGGGAGGGAGGGAGGGAGGGAAGAAGAGAGGGAGGGAGGGAGAGAGCACAGTTGTACCTTCATCGTGCAGCTGTAACTGATTTAGTTCTGAAATTTTAGAACTGTAGCCATCCTCCCTAGGATGCCAGCCAGCAGAGCAAAGCTGGGCTTCCAGGAGGTGGGCTGTGCCCACCTAGATGACAAGGAAGAAGCTTGAGAGGCAGCTTGATCTGTGTCCAGGAGGCAGCAGGGGTCTGTAAGCAGAGTGGGGTGGATGAGTTCATTTGCGGGGGTACCTCAGATGAGATGTGGAGGACTGAGCAGACCATAAACAGTTATTTCTGTATCCCTTAAAGGTAAACTTTGAACTGAGGTCATCGTTGCTAAACCCGGACGTACAGAGTGGAATGTCCTCATGCCTTTGCTTTCATTTAATTTATAAAATACTATTTGTTTGACCACCGGGGCAGCATGGTAGAAGGAGGGAAGTGACTTCTGCAAGTCACTGATTTCCACATGCGTGTCAAAGCACTGTGTGCATCTGCACACACAGACACATGCTAAATAAATAAAATAAACAAGTATTTGTGCCCTGCTCGAATAAACTCAGGCAAAATTTAGTGTGTTAAGTTCAGCTAAGCAAATTTAAGATACGCTATGCTTAAAGTAGCTTTGGAAACCTTAAGAACAAATTAAAAGTATAAATACATGCCTTTACTGCTTCATTGTACAACTTAGATTTGTTTTTTTGAAAAAAAGACAGTATCTCACCATAAAGCCCAGGCTACCCTGGAACTCACTTTATAAACCAGGCTGACCTCACGCTCACATCCTTCCCCTTAGCCCCAGCAGTGCTGAGAGCATGGTGCCTGGGAGTGATCCCCACTCCCAAGACCCCACCCCAGAGTCCTGGAGGGGCAGGCCTATGCTGTGCTATGTGTCAGCTGCTGTGCTAGCCCACCCCAGCTGCCTTCCCTCCCGCAGAGTAACAGATGACCAGACAGGAGTCGGCAGTACCTGCGACTGACGTCACCATTCTGTGCCTATGGGAAAGCTGTTTCGTGCTCTCACAGCTCTCCTAGTTGTGCACCCCCTTACCCAGGAACGCTCATGAGCCTCCCTGGGCCTGAGTATGAGGCCCAGTCCCCAGAGTCACGCTGCTAGAGCCCTTCACAGTCACAAGATCGACACAGTGAGTGGAAGCTGAACCAGCCTCATTATGAGAAGGAAGGGGGCTGTCCCTCTGCTTCTGCTTGCTAGGATGCAGTAACATTTTTCTTGACCAGATTCCTTCTAGAGGCAGTGTGTGTGATTAAGTTGGCTTTAAGTAAGTGGAAAGTGGGATCTCTGTTTTCTTCCTGCCTCTCTATCACCTTGAATCCTAGACAGTTGTCAATGGCTTTCCTTGTGACCAGGGATTGTATAAACATCTACAGAACTAAATCTGAATGTTCAAAGCATGTCTAGGACCTTAAGTATATATAACATTGCACCCTCTTAAATCTAATATTTATTTTTGGTTTTTGTTGGTGGTGGTGGTGGTTCTTATGGGATTTTTTGTTTTTTGTTTTTTTTGACATGGGGTTTCTTTATTATGTAGCCTTTGCTGTCCTGGATCTTTCTCTGTAGACCAGACTGGCCTTGAACTCACAGAAATCCACCTCCCCCTGCCTCCTGAGTGCTAGGATTAAAGGTGTGTACCACCACTGCCTTGCAAATATTTATTTTTTAAAAAACTTAATATTAGCTACAAACTGATGCTTAAAATCAAAATTCCATAAAACAATAGCAGGGATTGGCACAAGCTTGAAGAATGATTTCAGATCCCCAGAGCCGACTGAAAGAAGTAGCGAGCATCTGTGATCACAGCACACCAACAGCGAGAGGAAAGGCAGAGATGGGAAAATCTTCAGAAGCCTGTGGGTCAGCTTAGCTTGCTGCACACAGTGGAAACCAGTAAGATACCCAGTGCCAGACAGTGTGGAAAGCAAGAGCCAACATCACAGATTGTCTTCTGACATCCACGCATGACCTGTGACACACGTCTCCCACCATACATACATACATACATACACACACACACATGTCACACAGACACAAAGAAAAACAACATCACTTTATTAAGAAACACCATTACTGACATAAAATTAGACCTTTCAGGCTAAAATTACAAATTGGGAAGCAACAAAAAGAGACCTAGTTGGTCCTCATAAATCCAGAAATGAATTTTTAAAACTCTGAATGCTGTCAAATTAGACATTGATCAACCCCGATGCCTGGCAGGAGCACCCACTTCTAAGCAGATATAATCAAAACCAAGGAAGATACAGAGGGAATGTGGCCTGGCGGCCTGTGGCATCCCTCCTGCCACCAGGGCTGGATGTCAGGCCCCTGGGGACTCCCACAGTCTGCCTGCCAAGGCAAGCCCTCACCAGGCCTGGGACAGTAGCAAAGTGCCCAGTCCTGACACTGCTGGACTAAAGGCCGCTGGGAAGCTCCCGGTGTCTTATTCACCATGACTGTGTACTTGCAGGTGTCAGAAGAACCAGGCCACATGACCTTAACCCATGCTCTGCGGAATCTCCAGTTCCTTACCTGTAATTCTGGAGTGACACAGCTGCATGGCACGGTGGTTGAGATAGAAGGAAACTCTGGAAAAGAGGATCTTGCAATAAAATGTGTAATGATGTGCAAATAAGTGTGTCTAAAAGTATAAGACACATGGCAGTTTCATTTTTTCCTCGGATTCAAAAACAATGATGACCGCATTCGTAACAAAAGCCCTGTGTCAGAAACGACAGAGAGCTTTGTGTGCCTCGTGTACTTCTTTAGGAATTGCCAGCTTCCCAGGTGACAAGAGGGTGAGGGTCCCTCAGCCTCTTCTTTCTCTATCCTGGCCCTCCCAGCCATTCTCATGGCTGCCATGGCTTGACTGGACCCACCTTCCCTACCTCCACGCACCCATGGCTTGACTGGAGCCACCTCCACGCACCCATGGCTTGACTGGAGCCACCTCCCCACCTCCACGCACCCAGTGACCTCTGCTGGAGTCCTTGGCCTTGGTGTCTGCTTGCCAACTTCTTCCGAAGTTCACTGTGAAGTAACTGTGTGCCAGGTGTCCCTACGCTCATTCTGTCACTCTCCGTAGTGACCTGCACAGGGCAAGAGAGTGGGTGAGGAATAGACCCAGATAGGCCAAATGATTTGTACACAACACAGTTGTAGGCAGCAGAGCAACGTCTCAAAGCCAGGACCCTTTAGGGTCATCACTGCTCCTGCTGACCTAGGAGAGGGTCCTTTCAGGGCAGCTGACCTAGTGCGAGGCAAGCAATGAGACGCAGCGGACCAATTCCTTGACCCTCCTGTCTGCCTTTGGCTCTGGTGTTCAGTTCTCTAGTTCTCAGCTGTGTCTCCTTACCAAAGGGATGCTTTCCTGAAGCAGTGAGTGTGCTTGATTCAGGGAGGCTGAGCAGCGGTTAGTATCCGATTCCAGAGGTTTTCTGAGAGATGTGTGGCCCAACCAGGGTTTTGTTTTCAGTTGTTTACTTTTGTTTTTGTTTTTCCTTAAAGAGAGATCCCATAACCAAAATGTCATAGCATCAAATCGTGTGAGTATGTAAAGCTTGGCGTTCTCAGAGAGCCAAAATCCAGTCATCACGATATATAAATGTAACTTCTGAAACTTTCCTTGGCAGGACTTGCTGGTTCTGGAAGAGCAAGAGGTGAGTGGTCTATCAGCGTATCTGTCCCCTGCCCTTAGCAGCCAGTGCCGTCCCTTCTCTCACTGTGAGCTCAGCCCCTTCTCTGTGAGCGCAGCCCCTTCTCTGTGAGCGCAGCCCCTTCTCTGTGAGCTCAGCCCCTTCTCTGTGAGCGCAGCCCCTTCTCTGTGAGCGCAGCCCCTTCTCTGTGAGCGCAGCCCCTTCTCTGTGGGCTTCACTGTGAGCGCAGCCCCTTCTCTGTGAGCTTCACTGTGAGGACAGCCCCTTCACTGTGAGCACTGCCTTCTCTTTGAGTCAGACCTTGGTCATCTGCAGTGTGGGTTTGTTCTCACAAAGAGACCTTACTGAAGGGGCTGTCCGAGGTCTCCTTCAGAACTTTCCATACAGCTGTCTATAGAGCAGTGTACTTAAATCTGCATAATGTATGAATACAGTGTAAAGAGGGGCTCATTTCCATTCAACTAGGATGTCAGTGCCTTAGCCGCACATTTTACTGCACTAGATGCCAAAGAAATCTGCATGCTTCATTCCATTACCCCCACTGTGTGTATGTATGTATGTATGTATGTATGTATGTGTGTGTGTGTGTCCTGGAAATATCCGGCATGTTATCCATAAATAACTGAGTAAGGAAATGATGGCTTGTGCATATGATCCGTAGCAGAAATGAAAAATATCATTTGTCTAGTTGCTTGGGTCAAACTTAGTAAAATCCTAACTCCTCCATTTCTGATACCCCAAATCTAATCTATCTCCTCACCTAGTTGACATAGCTTTATAAAATGTCCTGAGCTTAAATGTCTCAGCGGCTTTGGCACAACCACTCCAGTGGGTTGACAACACCCACTTCACCTCTGGCCTACACTGTACAGGCCAGATCTCTGTTTCTCAATGTTGTCTCCTTATTAAGGGGATATTTGCTTGAAGAAGCAAATGTTCCCTGTTGATGACTTGGAGGGGCGAGCAGAGGCACCATCCATCAGAGCCTTTCTGAGAGATGGTGGCCAAGCCTTCCCATTTAATCATGCAGTTTCTCAGTAGGGAACACTGACCTTGGTTCTAGTCCATCCTAGTAATAAACTATGAGTTGTGATGATGGGCAGGAAAAACAGAAAACAGAACTTAATATGGAACACTGATAATGAAGTTGCTCATGACAGCACAGACAGCCATCCCCACAAGAGACGTGGGACTCTATGTTGTAGTCCACGCAAGGGGGAACCAGTGACCTGCGAGCAGCAGGGCCCCTATGAGTAGAGAGACTGTCTCAGCTTGGGTCACTGTTGCAGTGACCAGAAGTGGGCGGGGCGGAAAGGGTTTGTTTGTCGCTGTTCGTCACTGAAGGAACTCAGACAGGGCCAGTGAGGTGCGAGCTGTGCAGAGGCCATGGAGAGCCGTTTGTTACTGGCTTGCTCAGCCTGCTTTCTTATAGAACCCAGGATCGACAACCCAGGGATAGCCCCACCCACAGTGGGCTGGGCCCTCCCCCATCAATCACTAATTAAAAAAATGCCCTACAGCCAGATTACAGAGGCATTTCCTCAGTTGAAGCTCCCTCCTTTCAGGCGACTTTAGCTGTGTCAAGCTGACATAACACTAACCAGGACACTGTCCCAGCAGCAATATCCGGGGACCAGCAGTGCTGTTTTTGAATAAGGCCATCCTTTCTTAGTTCCAGCGATTCTTCTGGATTCGCTGGGAGTTTCTGCTCAGACTTCCCTTTTTACAGAAGGAATATGATTTAAAGAATTAATTCCGTAGATAAAGTTAGAACTAGGGGCTGGACAAGTGGCTGAGCATTAAGGGCACAGAGAGCAGGTTCAGTTTTCCTAGCACTGACATAGTGTCTCACAACCATCTGTAACTCCAGTTCCAGTACCTCTTCAGGCCTCCACAGGCACCAAGCACACATGTTGTGTGCTTACATATATGCACATAAACATAAATAGATCTTTTTTAAATTTAGAAATATTTTAACTTCCAAACAAATAGAAATGACAAAAGTGGCCTGTTTCTGTGCTTGAGCAGGACCATGTCCTGAGGAAACCAGTACCTAGAACTCTCCAACAGGCAGCTCTCTCCAGGGGCCCAGACTGAACTTGGGACCTGGAAAACTCCCTACGTCCCTCAAAATGATGTTATGATCCAGTAGTCCCAAACTATCAAACTACCTCTCCTAAGATACGAAACAGCTCATTATGTTGACCAACACCCTGGTTTTTGAAAACAAATAAATGTTTTCTGCTCATTGTGGACATCATTTGGGAAGCCTCAGATGCCAGATTATTTCAGGAGAGTCCTGGAATGTTCAAGAACTTAAAACAACACCAGTCTTCCTGGAATGTTCCTGAAGCAGAAGGTTCTACACAATTTCTCATTTAAACTGGGACTCTCTGGAGACAGCAGAGGAAAGAGATGCAGGCCAGGGCCATCGTGGCAAACCTGGAGTCATGTTCTCCTTGTAAGTGGCCTAGAAGACTGGAAATCTCTGCATGCCAGGGAACCTGGGCAGTCCCCGTCCTGCACCCTCCACTCCCTAAGGCTTTGCGGTGCCTCAGCCTGACTGGGATAACGCGTCTTACAAACCCGGCCCTTCCAAGGCCTCAGCCAGGGTACTGGTAGCATGCTGCCAACCTCACAACATCCTCATGACATTGCATAAAGTTTTGGCTACTTACATGAAGGCCCCATCTCTGCCTGTGCTCTCAGCTTTGCTCAGTACAGACCTGTCCTGGGAACACTATGTGCTATTGGCAAGAACCTTGGTCAAGAGTCAGGAGGCCTAGATCCCAGCTTCAGTCTGCTTCTCACTTATGACCAGTCTTCGGCAAGTCTCTTCTTCCCTGGACGTCCCTGTCTGTGGACTGTGGGCCCTTTCTGGTTGTAATGAGCCGCTAGTTCACCTAGTCCTTCTGCCCTGTGCTTACTGTCTATCGGATCGGTTGAACCTGATCCTGGGTCGCCTTGAAGCCTCCCAGTTTGTCCCTTAGTCCCCTGGTTCTCAGTCTGTTTTCAGGACAGCAGCAAGATCATCTAATAGAAACCTTTTGGAGGCAAACTTCCAAACCTTTTTGATGCAAACTTCCAAGCCAGATATCAGACCTAGTGAGCTGGAAACACTGGACCATGAGCCAGTCATCTTCTAACAACCCCTCCAGGGCTCCCGAAGCCTGGAGGCCAAGTTTGGAGGACCATTGCTTCAGACGTTTTGTGATTGCTCTAAAAGGGCTATCTGCTAGACTACAGATTTCTATGGATACTTTTGCTGCTGCTGCTGCTGCTGCTGCTGTTGTTGTTGTTTTGGTTTTTCAAGACAGGGTTTCTCTGTAGCTTTGGAGCCTGTTGTCCTGGAATTCACTCTGTAGACCAGGTTGGCCTTGAACTCACAGAGATCCATCTGCCTCTGCCTCCCGAGTGCTGGGATGAAAGGCGCGCACCGCTGCCACCTGGCTATGGGTGCTTTTTAAGAGGGTGCAAGAACAGAAGAGATGCCACCATCTTGGAGACACATGATTACTACTGCCGTTTCTCCAGAATAAGGAAGAAAAGTGATGGCGGTAGAAACCCTAATAGGTAGAGGTTCCTGATGAAACTGCAGAGATCAGGGCTGGAGGGATAGCCCAGTGATTAAGAGTATGCTCTTTCATGGAGCCCGAGTTTGGTTCCCAGCGCCCACTCAGGCAACCTATACTACCCCCTGTAACTCCAGCTTCAGGAGTCCCACACCTCTGGCCTCCACAAACACCTGAAGTTGTGTGCACACACTGCCACACACACAACTTAAAACAAGAAAGTAAGCCTTTAAAAAAATCTCCCCAAAAAATCAGCCAAAAGCTGGCTAGCAGAGAAAAAGCAAGTGCTTTCTGTCCACCTTTGCTGTTTTCCTTGCTCCTTACGCAGTCACAACGCCACATTTGTCCCCAGCCCTGTGCTCGCTCTGCAAACTCAATACTAATTAAAGTGTGGGGTCATCTTTCAGCAGCTCAGGCACCAGTGAGAAACAGAGACATGTACAACATAAGAATTATAGTGGGGGCTGGGCAATGGTGGCGCACATCTTTAATCCCAGCCCTTGGGAGGCAGAGGCAGGTGGGTCCCTGTGAGTTCAAGGCCAGCCTGGTCTACAGAGTGAGTTCCAAGACAACTAGGGCTACACAGAGAAGCCCACCACCAGTCTTGGAGGAAAAAATTATAGTGGGGATAGTGGTATAAAGGCTGAATGGTGGCAGTGGTAGGTGACCTCTCTGGAAATTGCTGTTGGAGCTGAGGCTTGTCTGCTGGGGAAGAGTTCTGGGTATAGGGATAAGGTAGCAACGCCCTCCCTATTTCTGTGTCTGTACAGAAAGTCACTGAAGGGCATGTACCTATTTGCCAGGTGTATTAGGGAGAGAAAGGTTTTGAAGAACAGCCTCAGGCATGGCTTTTCAGATTCTTTTCTTTTTCTTCTTTTCATAAGTATATGTGTATGCAGTGTGTGCTTGTTTGTGTGTGTTTGGGTACATGTGCACTTACATATGCCTTGGGTTGACGTTAGGACTCATCCACTATCCCTCTCCTACCTTATTCATTGAGTCAGGATCTCCTAGTCAAATACAAAGCTACCTAAACCATTCAGTTTTGCTAGCCAACTTGCTCTGGGGATCCCCTAACTCTGCGTTTCTGGGCTAGGAAGCAGGCACCTTGTCATACCTAGCACACTTCCATGTGGGTTCTGGGGATCTGGATTCCAGTTCTCTTGCATGTGTGGTGAACACTTTAATCACTGAGCCATCAACAGGCTGGGTTTTCAGAGTCTTAATTTTACCACTCCACTTCTGAGTCCTGGCGTTCTTCCTTGACCCCTCACCCCTGGCCCCATTGGCTAGTACTCTAGATCACCCACACCTTGACTGACCAACACCCGGAATCCTTCACCTAGTGGCGGGTCAGTCGGCCTTGTAATGCTGATGTTCTTCCATGAAGAGGCTTTTATTATTACATAATGCAGGCACGCGCAGAAGTATAGAGAATAACATACAAATCCCCTGCCCAGATTAAGGACAAAATCATTAAGAACACAGAATGGATGGGCTAGAGAGATGACTCATCAACTAAGAACTTGTACAGCTCGTGCAGAGAACTCTGGTTTGGTTCCCAGCGCCCACACCCAGCAGCTCATGCTGCCTGTAACTCCAGCTCCAAGGAGCCCAATGCCCTTTTCTGCGGGCACATGGACTTGTGTGATGCATAGAACCACCACATACATATATGATAATGAATTGTGGCAACACGTAACAAACACATAAGTAATAACCAAGTCTTTAAAGAGTAACAGCTGCCCGTCTGCTTTCTGCCCCCTGACTCCATCCCTCTGTCTTCTCTTCCCTGAAGCAGCTTCCATCACTCATTGGTGTTGGTCCTTTCTGCAGGGTCAAATTCTATGAGTCCTCTGCAGAGCTGAGAATCATAAACTCAAACTGGGAATAGCCGTGCTTGCTTGGCTTGCTTTGTCTTTCATTTGCACATCTGTGACTTGTTCAGATTAAATATCTTCAGGAGTGGGGGCGAGCTTTTCATATAAATTGCCCACAATTTCCATATCTATTTCTAGAAGAGCCTACCAGACTTTAGTCTAAGATTGTTATGTTTGGCTCTGAGTTACAATTAGCTCCCCTAGTCTTCTGGGAACTGTTGCTGACGGGTGGATCAGAATGTGATGCCAGACCCATGGGTGCCTGTGGCCGTTTGTCATCAGCAGAACCCTGCTGCCCCTGCTCGGGCTTGGAATCCTCCTGATGTCAGCAATAATGAAATTACAACTGAACTGGTAGAGAAATGGATCGCCTCACCTGCTAGCTATTTTGTAAGCTACAGAAAAATGAGAGTCTCTTGCTAACAATGGCCAGTCGGGGCCAATGGGAGGAAGGACTCCCCCAAGTGTCCACTCTGGCAACTGCAGTGATCCGAAATGACAAACATCATACCTTAAAACTGTGTGCTTCAGTGATAAAATTAATTTGCATGTCTTTTGCTGTCTCATTGTAAGGGCTCTGTGAATTTCAAATTCGGGGTTCTTTTTGCCAAAGATGGACAACTTACAGATGACGAGATGTTCAGTAATGGTGAGCAGCCCCTCCCCACCCCTGCTGAGAGAGACCCTGCCCTTCACCTCACCCCTGCTGAGGGAGACCCTGCTCTTTGCTGCTTTCCTGCAGCCGAAACTGAATATTTGGTTGGGCTGGCATCTCCAATCCCAGGAGGCGGCTTACAGAGTTTCCTAAGGACCAGTTTCATTTGTTTGCCAAGTATTTTACTGATCACCTGACATCTACAGGTCCCTCGATGGGCCCTGGGGAACACGGCTGGGAGGGGAGGAGACCACATGAATTTGGAGAATCTGGTTCTACAGAGTGCAGGGTCCTTCCTCGCTGGTTCTGGTTGAGTGTAAAGATGGTTTTCTCTCCCTGTATTTGTACCCTTCATGTCACAGCCCTGTTTATCACTGGGCAAAGCGCAGTAGAACCTGGTTCATCTGGATCTGTTTTCCTCCCTTGGCCTCCTCGTGGCCCCTGGGTGGGGGGCCAGGTGACCTCGTGTTTTGATACTATGCACGTCAAAACCACCTCACTGTCCATTGAATTCATTATGGCCAGGAAATGACCAGAGATCGATGCTTTTCTCATCCCTTGCCTTTTCTTGCAGAAATTGGAAGTGAAGCTTTTCAAAAATTTTTGAATCTCCTCGGAGACACCATTACTCTAAAGGGCTGGACAGGCTACCGTGGCGGTCTGGACACCAAAAGTAAGCTTGCTCCTTGTTGGAATTAGTAAAATTCTGTTACTTGAGGGTCATCCCCAATGTGACATGGGTCACTGGGCGTGATCGTCAACTCCACTAACTTTATAAGACCCATAGGATGCACCAGAGACATGATCAATAAATACATGAAGTCATGAGCAAATGAATGGCATTTTCATCAAGGAAGGACCACATCTGTTGTGGAATCTCATAAGGCTATACCGCCTGGTATCGTATATCATCATATCATATCATATATATCACCTGGTACCACTGTGGTTCCCGTCAGCCAGGGGCACTTACAACACAAGTTTCAGTTGTCCCATAGCTATATTTACCAATGAGCACCATGTGTTCCAAGACCCTGCTGGTCTCTGCGGTCAGTATGCATAAAGCAGCAGGGTCCCTGCCTATGCATAAAGCCGACAGTCCCCTGGGCAGCACAGGCGGCACACGGGTAACAGTTATGAAATCGCTTGGCAGTCACTGCTCACAGGAATCAGGAGCCACAGAGAGTGCCACAGGCTCTCTGCCGAGTCTGGAGAATAGAACACTTCTCCGAGGGAACAAGGGAATGATGAGTGGGAACAGTTGGAGTCTTGAGGAAAGAATTCCAAACAGGGAACATCTGTGAAGTCCCTGAGGCAGGAGAGAACATGGTGTGCTCTTCTAGAAACTAAGAGAATATCTTTCTGGCTGGAAGGAGCAGAGGGACCAAGAAGGTTGCAATGAAGACTAGAGAAGGGAAGGGATGGCCCCGTAGGGAGTTTGAAGTCCCCTTGTATGTCACCGAGTAGGAGAGTAGTGAGGGTCCCTTAGGGCAGACCTGAAGGGAGCAGGCCAGGGAGCCATTGGAGAAGCAGATTCCACAGTCTGAATGGGGGGGAGGGGTGACGATGACTGTGGCTGCTGGAGCGTCGGGCTGGCAGGGAGACTAGTGCACGTTCCAGAGCCTCTGAGGCAGAGATCACAGGATCCCATGGTGATGGAGAATGGGGATGAAGAGGAAGGAGGAGTCTCACTGGGTGCCGGCTTTCTGGCCTGAAGTGGCTGATGGAGAGAGATCTCGGGGATTTGAAGGGGAGACTTGGAATGGTAGGAGGGGATGAAGAGAGACTAGTTGGCAAGTTTGGACTTGAGTCACTTAGGTTGGCATCTGTCTGAGGGGCATTTCTAGCACTTTTTTGTGTGTGTGCTCCTGTGTTTGTAGTTTCGTTTGCTCATCGGTCAAGCCCATAGAAAGCCGGGAGGGTGGTACAATGCTCCTTCCGCCTAAATGTGACAGACTCCAGGCCAGGTAGCCTGACTGTCTGGGAGCCTGTCTTCCTGGAAGTCCCCACAAATTCAGCATGAAAGCAATGCATGAGGACTGCCATGGCAATGCCATGGTACCAGTTCAGAGGTGGAAGGTGCCACCCAGCCTCCCTCTGACAAGCTTTCTCGTGTATGTGACGTGCTCGCGAGCTCATCACCATGCTCGGCTCTCAGCCTCACTGTGGTGGTCCTGACCGCCATCTACTGAGCTGTCTCATAGCCCAGCTCTCCTGTTAGGTTAGCACTTTTCAGGGACCATCTTGCTGAGTCTTCCCGGCATCCCTGAGAGATACTACTGTCCTCATTTTTAAATTAAGAAACAGGATCAGAGAAACTGTCTGTAACTCCAGTTCTAGGAGATCTGATACCCTCTTTTGGACCCCATGGGCACTGTAAATTCTTGGCGCACAAACATACATGCAGGCAAAACACTCAAACACATAAAAATACTTAACTCTTTAAAAATAAGTGTTAGTCATTGATTTAATCCTCCAAGTTTAGGAATAGCTTATACAGCAATGGATAACTGATATACTGGCTGTAAATCCAACAGCCAGGCTTGGAGAAAAGATCCAGTAGAGAGCAATTGAAGAAGACCCTGGACATGGACCTTTGGACTCCCACACATGTGCACACACATACGAACACAAAGTAACATAGTTCTAAAAATTGAATTACAAAAAAATGATAAAGCCTTAATTCTGGGGAGGGGCACGGGAGCAATATAGCCAATGAAAACTCGGGTCCTAGTCCGTCTACCTTCAGAGCCTTTAATCAAGCACAGTTCTTAGAAACCTCAACTTGATTTTGTGGGCATCACAGCCACATCAGCATGCGAGAATTGTAGCCCTTACCTTACAGCCACAGGAAGATGGGGTGCTGCAGCATGCTCTCCCTTACTAGCCAGACTTTTCCTGACTTCCTGTAATACAAGCTAGATGTGCAGCAGGCAGCAGGGAGCTTAGAGAGTGTGAGCGAGGTCTTTCCTCATGGGCAGGAGCCTCGAGGGAAGGGCAGAGTTGGCATTCAGGTGATCTACTCCTGCTCACCAGCACGGATGAACCCAGGCGGTCTTTGAGAATGTACTGTGCACTGCACGCCTTCTTCTGTATATACCCTGACTACGTTCTTGTGTTTTACAGATAACACCACAGGGATTGTGTACTGCACGCCTTGTTCCGTATGCCCACTGACTGTGTTCTTGTGTTTTACAGATAACACCACAGGGAGCCACTCAGTCTATACTGTGTACCAAGGGCATGAGGTCATGTTTCACGTTTCCACCATGTTGCCGTATTCCAAAGAGAACAGACAGCAGGTACTTGTGACCACAGCGGCTTTGGAAACACAGCCGTCAGACAGTGACTGAATGTGGGATGACCATTGCAATGATTTATAAACTAGAGACTGGGTGTGTTACTGTGAGCCTGGCTTCAGTTACCAGGGCCAGTTCAGACACTTTTTTTTTTTTTTGAGACAGGGTTTCTCTGTGGCTTTGGAGCCTGTCCTGGAACTAGCTCTTGTAGACCAGGCTGGTCTCGAACTCACAGAGATCTGCCTGCCTCTGCCTCCCGAGCGCTGGTATTAAAGGCGTGCGCCACCAACGCCCGGCCCAGACACTTTTTATAGTCTGTGTGTGAACAGCAAACAAGGCTTAGGAAGCATATTGTTACTGCCTTTGTCATCTAAAGAAGGGTCAGAGATGCTAGTGAGTGTATGGTGTACACATATATGTACTTGTACATGTTCGGCTGTGGTTTTAAAGACTTACTAGTCTATGTTGTGTTTGCCATAACCAAATACTTGAGGACTGGGTACTTTATAAAGAAAAGAGGTTCATTCTGCTCAGTCATGTAGCTTCGAGAACACTGGTGCTTCCTGGGCTTTAATGAGATACTCATGGTGTCATCATGTTAGTGCAGATGTAGAAGAAATTGCATGGGAAAAAAGAAGCATGAGAAATCCAGGTTTGGTTCCAGACAAACCTAAGTGAGTAAAATTGAACTCCCACGAGAAAAGCATTAACCCCTCCTAAGACCTCATCCACCGGCTACCAGGCCCCGCCTCTCAAAACACCACCATCCCTTAGCAACACCACGCTGGGAGCCAGGCTGAGCACATGTAACTGGGAGACCCACTCAAACCACATGAAGCCTTACAGACTGTCCTGTGTTTAACATGCCTTCACCCTGTGGCTTCACTCAGTGTGCCTTTGGCCTTGTCAGAATGAGATTCTAGAGCATGAAATAAGTTGATGAGCTGGCTAGTTTCTATCAACCTGGCACAAACTAGAGTCATTTGGGAGGCGGGAACCTCAATTCAGAAAGTACTTTCACCAGAGTGGCCTGTGGTGCATTTTTTTTTAATTGATAATTGATGTGAGAAGGCCCAACCCATTTATAAAAGGCTGTAGCCATGAGGTGGTGGCACTTAAATCCCAGCACTCAGGAGACAGAGGCCAACCTGGTCTACAGAGCAAGTTCCAGAACAGCCGGGCAACACAGAGAAACCTTGTCTCAAGAACAAAACAAGCAAAGAACAAACAAACAAACAAACAAAAAAACCACAGACTGAGCAAGGCATGGGACAAGTTAGTAAGAAACGCTTCTCCATGGCCTCTGCATCAGCTCCTGCCGTGACTTCCTCAGATGGTGGAGTGTGGCAGCTGTAAACCGAAATAAACCCTTTCCTCCCCAAGTTGATTTTGGTCGATTGTGTTTATCATGTCTAGAGAAGTTCTAACTAAGATAGTTGGTTATGTGGTGTTAAAAGTGGCTTTCAGATTGATGTTGAAGTTAACCTTGAGTGTCTGCATGGGCTGGCCATGCTGGGAATGCCCACCCCCCAGAGTTCTCCTTACTCACCTAGAGGTTGGCCATATTTAGGAAAAAAATTTCCAACTTATTGGAATTTAGACACAACAAAGATATGGGCTGCTGGAGTTTGGTTTGTTTTAAATGTGTATAAGTGTTTTGCCTGTGTGTATGTATGTGCACCATGTGTGTATGTTTGTGTTGCCCCCAGAGAAAAAAACAGGGAGTTTGCTCACCTAGAGCTGAAGTTAAAGATGGTTGTGAGCCACATGTAGGTGCTGGGAATCAAACCCAGGACCTCTGCAAGAGCAACAAGTGCTCTTAACTACTGAGCCATCTCTCCAGCCTCCAGCTGCTAGGTTTTGACAGATGGGATTTGGGGGGTTATGCTTACATTGGATGAGACTCTTGTCACCTTTTTGTGCATTGAAAGAAGTTATCTGCATGAATAAATGTCACTGGTGTAAATGAACCTTTATTCAGCAAAAGAAATGCAAACTTAAAGGGGCCACAAAGGCTTTTTACTGAACACATAAAACTCTTGATTCTAGGAAGAGGGAAAGGATACAGCAGCCCAGTGTCCTGGGGTGGTGCTGTAGTACTGGGGGGGGCCGGAGGTGGAGGGGAATGTGCAGAGAGGGAGGAAATAGCAAATGCTGTTGTATGGTCTGACAGAAAGAAAGAAGTAATGGGGCTCTCGTGGACCCTGGGGACCATAGGGGCCTTGAAGCTGTTCTTGTTTTAGGAGAACTCTGGTCAAGGGTATGTTGAAGCAGGAAACTCAGGGGCTGAGGAAGCTGCATGTGCTGAGACTCCTGTGTGCAAGATGTCTTCTCTGTTTGGTTGGGAAGACCCAGGTCTCTGCTGCTAGGCCTCTTCATGGCAGCTGAAACTCTTAGGATCTTGGGGTCATGTGAAGAGGATAGACCTCACCCGTCTTCTCTACCATCCTGAATGCTGTTAACCTTACATTTCAATAGTAGCATCAGAAAACTTACACTGGGGGGTTGGGGCTCAGGGGTGGAGTGCTTGTCTAATGTGTGGAACCCTGGGTTCAGGCATCAGCACCCCACTTAGAGCAAACAAACAAGCTTCAGTGAAAGCCTTACAGTCCTCTCCCCAACACTGGCCAGCACTGCCTCGTCAGATAGCAGATGAAGCATTAGCCGCATATGGAGCTATGGAGCGTTGTGTAATGCAAGGTCTTTAAATATTTGTGTGTGTGTGTGTGTGTGTGTGTGTGTGTGTGTGTGTGTGTGTGTGTATGCCTGAATATAAATGTACCCTGTGCATTCAGTAGCCCACAGTGGAGCCCATGCCAGATCCAATGAACTGAAGTGACAGATGGCTGTGAGCCACCAAGTGGGTACTAGGAACTGAACTGCAAGAGCAGTCAGTGCTTTTAACCTCTGAGTCATCTCTCCAGCTCAATATATGGTCTTTAGAAACTGGCATCTAGTAGTCTCCTTATTTTTAAGGGTTGTGTTATAGTGTATATGTCTGATTCACTCCTTTTTGTTTGCTTTTTTTCTGATTATGTGTACACATATAGTCCAGCACACATCGAGACCAAAAGAGAGCATCAGATCCCCTGGAGGTGGAAATACAGGTTGTTATGAGCCGCAGGCATTGGTGCTGGGAATGCAACCTCAGCCCTCTGCAGGAGTAGCATGCCCAGTTAGCCACTGAGGTCTCTCTTCATCCCTGTTACTTTTGTTTTTGGAGACACCATCTCATGCAGCTCAGATTAACCTAGAACTCACTGTGTAACTGAAGCTGGCCTTGAACTCCTGATCTTCCTCCCTGCCTCTGGAGAGCTAGAGTGCTTCCTTACTTTTTAAACTCTTCGTGTGTGTGTGTGGGGGGGGGGGTGTTTTGCCTGCATGTGTCTGTGTTCCACATAAGGTACCCTCAGAGGCAAGAAGAGGTTATCCAATCCCCTGGAACTGGAATTACAGGCCACTGTGTGCAGCCTAATGTCAGTGCTGGGAATTGATCTCAGGTCCCCTGCAAAAGCAGTTATAGCTCAATTAATAAAAACCCAGAGACAGATATTGGGGTTCAACCTGAAACAACCAGCCACTGGCTGTTACCTCTACCTTAGTCTGAAATGACAATCCTGCCTCCAGGAATCCTCAGAATGAGACTGTGTGAGAGCTGTCTCCTCTTATATTCCTCTCTAGTGCTGGGATTAAAGGTGTGCACCACTACCGCCCGATTTCTATGGCAAATTAGTGTGGCTACTGGGATTGAAGGTGTGTGTCACCACTGCCTGGTCTGTAAGACTGACCAGAGCAGCTCTTTTGCTCTTGATCTTCAGGCAAGCTTTATTAAATACAAATGAAATATCACTACAATACATAAATGCACACATATATACACAATATATACAAAGATGCACATATACACACAGAGACACACAGACACACCGGCTCAGTTGGTAGAGCAGGCAGTGCCCTTAATCACTGAGCCATTCCTCCAGGCTGCTCAGTCCGCGCTCCAGGAGTTTATGGTATGGAATAGAGACTCAACGGACATTAGCAGAGCCGCCCTTCCCCACAGCATGGAGTCTGAAGGCTTCCCAAGGCCTCTCAGTGGTTCCCTCATCAACACTTCTCCACTGGCTCAGGCCTCCCAAAAGCATATGTTCTGAGAGGAATGTGGGAAAGCTGATTACCCTTTTATTTACTTATTTGTGACTGACTATTTTGTTTGTGTGTGTGTATGTATATATGTATGTATGTATGTATGTATGTATGTGTGTGTGTATTTATGTATGTTTGTCTACATGAGATCAAATTCTGTAGAGATATTTTGTCGCCATATGAATGTGCAGATTACTCAGATGAGCTGTAGTGTAGATCAGTGGCGGGGCACACAATAGCCTGCTTGAAGCCCTGGTTACATGTGTGCTGTCTCCCAGACACCCTCATGTAGGCCTCCCGTACTCCTGTTTGGACCTCAAACACAGCTCTGGGGATGAGGAAGCCTGTTAAACATGATAGAAGCAGTAATGTTTGTTGGGAATGGGGGTCTTGAGCCTGGCAAGGGGCATTAGCTGAGGGCAGAGGAAATGAAGAAGCCTCACTGGGAGAGTCACCCCGACAGTTTGCAGAGGCATAGCGGTGGGGCTGTGGCGGCTGTGGCGGCTGCTGCAGTGCGCTTTACCTGGGTGTGTCCTGGGGGAGCAGCTCTTCTCACCGCGTCGTTTATGCTCCCCACAGGTGGAAAGGAAACGCCACATTGGAAACGATATCGTCACCATCGTGTTCCAGGAAGGAGAGGAATCTTCTCCCGCCTTTAAGCCTTCAATGATCCGCTCCCATTTTACACGTATCCTGGGCCTGCATAAATGCTCCAGCTCAGCAGCCTCACCAGACCTTGGTGATAGACGCATCCCGGGTGGCCAGCCTGACGCGTTGTCGGGGAATTTTTGCCTAAGCACTGCACTGTCCTTCTCCAAAGTCTTCCACCTCTGCAGTGGTGGGGAGTAATTCTCGGGGTGTTGTGGTTATCTTAGTGCTCTTCCTCAGGGTCACACACATGGCCTTGGTCCTACCCTGACTTTCTCAGGGTCACGCGTGCACACACACACACACACACACGACCTTGGTCCTGCCCTGACTTTCTCAGGGTCACACACATGGCTTTGATCCTACCCTGACTTTCTCAGGGTCGCACGCACACACACACATGACCTTGATCCTACCCTCCACTGTCCTCTCATCGTTCTCTCTCCCCTGGTGAACCTCGTCTTCCCACTCTTGGCTTTCTTGTCTCTGTGTGTCCCACTGTATTTAATCAAAGCTTGCATAAGCATTGGGAACAGTTATATATTTGAGCAAAGGCAGTTTACCAGCAGCTCCGCCACTGAGGCTAGGACTCTGTATCACAGCCACTGTTAACTGCCTACAGCTCTTCAGGGAAGGGGTAGGGCCTCATGAATCCCTCCCTGTCCACAATGGAATGGTCATGGCCTAGTCTTGGGCAGGTAGCCGCTATGGCTGTGTTCCTGAGCCCATCAGCCATGCCGTGGATAGAAGAGTATTCCACAGCTAACCCTCAGGGAGTCTAGAACTTAGCTTCCCTGCCTCCGACCTCTGGGTGCTAAGACCACAATTACATGCCACCACTCCCAGCTTTAACTTCCAAAATGTCTTCCTTTTCTCAGAAAGTCTCTGAAATGAGGGGAACATCCCGTTATCCACTGGTCATGAATGAATCTGAAGAATAAGTAGTGGATCCTCCGGGAAGTTGACCTCAAGTACCAAAGCCCCACACACTGACGCCTGGGCAGGAGGGTCTACATAGCGAAACCTTGTCTCAAACATGAAAAAAATATCTGGGCATGCTGCTCATACCTATAATTATACTCAAGAGGCTGAGGCAGAAGGTCGCCATGAAAAATGATTCTAATGCTGGGTGGTGGTGGCGCACGCCTTTAATCCCAGCAGTTAGGAGGCAGAGGCAAACAGAGAGAGAGAGGGAGAGGGAGAGGGAGAGGGAGAGGGAGAGGGAGAGAGAGAGAGAGAGAGAGAGAGAGAGAGAGAGAGAGAGAGAGAGAGAGAGAGAGAGAGAGAGAGAGAGAGAGAGAATTTACTCTAAGCCCTGGTGGTAGCTGCTAAACTGAAGGATGAGATATGGTTGAATTAATGATGTTGTTCACTTTACCTAGTCCTGCTCAGCTCAAACTGTCTGTAGATGGAGGGGTGACCTCAGCAGTGCTCAGCCAGGCAACTCCAGGGCATGATGGGAAGGGGTGACCTCAGCAGAGCTCAGCCAGGCAGCCCCAGGGCATGATGGGAAGGGGTGACCTCAGCAGTGCTCAGCCAGGCAGCCCCAGGGCATGATGGGGAGGAGTGACCTCAGCAGAGCTCAGCCAGGCAACCCCAGGGCATGTATTTCTCATCCTGGTCTGCCAGACTTCAGCCATTGTTCACTTGCCTTGGTCACAGACCGCAAGAGCAGAACTCGGTAGGTTAGCCACAGTAAGTAAAGGACATGCAATAGCTTTTCAGAATGAAGCTTGGCCTCACCACACCTGTACCCAGAGACAGAGCCCTGTGCTTCCTGTGTCTGTGGGTGACGCTGCTCCCTATATTCTAGCCGTCTCCTGAAACTGAACTTGCAAGGAAGTGTTTAGAAGTAGAAATGGCCAGATTTCTCCCCAGGGTAGGCGATCACAAGTAAGTGGAGGCCAGCCCATGCGAGTGCCTCTGCTCACCCTGCTTATGCCCTGGTGCCCACATTCATTGTCTGTGGCACTAACAGTCACCGTTTTTTATGGTGATTTTTCTTGCCTGACAGGAAAGTTCTGAGTGGAGCAGGGAAGACGGGGATTTGTGGTGTCAGGGAGGCTTTTGGATGCTCCTTATTGGAGATTCTCCACACTGGACTTGACACATGGAATTCTAAAAAGAACCAAAAGACAGTTACTATGAGTTCATCTCACAGAGCACAGGAGTGGGTACCCGAGGCTGCTGGCTTCAGCCCTAGACAGCAGCAGGGCTGGCCATGAGAAAGGAGGGCAGGGCAGGCAAAAACCTGCTCCGTGCAGGTGGTTGTGCTGTTTGGGTTTTTTTTAAGAGTTATATTGAGATGGAAGTCCCATAACATATTTATCCTTTTTTCTTAAGTGCTGGATGGAAACCAGGCCTCCCACTTGTTAGACAAATGCTTTGCTGCTGATCCACACCTGAGCAGTTAGCTATTCTGGACACTTTGGGCTCCAGCCCAAGCAGAGTCGACTCTGCTTTGAAGCTGCTACCAGCTGCCTTGGCTTGTTCTCTGGTGCTATTTTGTCTACCACGGCAGGAGGAGAGGGAAGGTGTACGGTAGAAACACTGCGATTGTTTTCCCATCTCAGAATGTGTGGATGAAATCGATGAGTCATCCATGGCAGGATCCCTTTCGGGTTCCAGGCGAGGGAACTGCTCCTTTGGTTCTGCTGGCTGCTGCTTTGGGGGAGTCGTCTAACCCTTTCCCAGCAGAAGAGCACACAGAAGCTAACCCTAGACACGGGGCTCTGATGTGTCTTCTCTGAAGCTGTCTGTCCTAAAAAAGGTGACTTTCTGTCCCAACCTAAGAGCAGTAGGTGCCTCGTCACAGAAAGGCCTGCTCAAGGACTCTTCTATAGCAAGGATTTTCAGGGCCCAAGCTGTCAGGTGGGAGCATCAAGGGTACTGATGAATTGCCTTGACTGTCCCCACAGATATTTTTGCCTTAGTGAGGTATGACCAGCAAAATGACAATTACAGGTAGGTGATGACCTCGTCTCTATTGTTCTTACCCTGACATTTGCTTCACCAGTTGGCAGTGACGCTCAGAGAATCCTTATGTGCCTTCTTCTGGATGGCTTATTAGACATTTCCTCACCTTTTAAAATATCCTGAAAAGCCACCTCTCTTCAGGAAAAGTTTCGCTCCATACAGTTTCACTATGTCCAGCGGCCCAGGGGTCAGGGGTAGTTTGGTGTTTTGTAGGGAAGTCATTCTGTCTGACCCTGGCCGGTGTGCCCTTTCTCTAGACTACACCTTGCCCACATATCCATACATTTCCCCACACTAATCTGTTAGAAGGATGTGAAAGTAATGACATTTCCACCCGTCAGGGGAAGATGGCTTGAATCTCAGCTCAGTCTTGTACTGACTTCGAAGATTTGTGAAAAGTATTCATCCCCCTGGGACCTTGAACCTGGTGTAGAGGGAGTATGAGTACCTCTGGCGTGTTTAGCAAGCCTTAAAGTCCAGACTTCCTGCCTGTGTGCGTGGTTGTTCAGGGCACCATTACTGCTGAACAGCCTGTCCTTAAGCTAGTCAACTAACCCTAAAGACTGGGTCTCCCCTGGAAGGGGGTGCCCAGGGGTGGCATAGTACACAGATCTCTGGACACAATTGACTTGCAAAAATATTGGTGATCTTTGAAGAAGAGAGCCAACTAATTCTGGAATGTTTTTTATGTAGGCTGAAAATATTTTCAGAAGAAAGTGTGCCACTTTTTGGCCCACCCTTGCCATCCCCACCGGTGTTTACAGACCACCAGGAATTCAGGGACTTTTTGCTTGTGAAATGTAAGTTGTCATTTTGAAATGCTCCTGTCACTCGTTCCATACGAACAATGATGTGTCTCTTCATACTCTCCCAGACACTGTGTAAGAACGCGTCACGGTTTAGATAGTCCATACCTGTTCGTCTGTTGCCCAGGTTTAGTGTCTGGCAGTACTAGGTAGGTTTCCTGCTGGGTCTTCATCTACACTTACTGTCCCGGTGCCTGCTTTGCAGACTGTCTACCTTCACCCCTCACAGTGCCTGGGGGCCTCAGACTTGCCTTGCTACCCCGGGTTCTGATGCTACCATTCTGAGTCTCAGCCGTTACTTATCTGTGTCTTTATCTGAGCAGAGTGGGGGTGGGGAAATGGTGATGACACACCCTGGGGCAAGGAGAGTGTGTACGTGCAGGAGTGTGGGGTGTGAACAGAGTACGCAGAACTTCCTGCCCCAGCCTCACTAGCCGGTGGACTAGTGCACATGCATCCTAGCTTACCGATGATTCCCAAGGCCTGACTCTGAGCTCCCATATTCACGTGACAGAAGCTGGCCACACCTCCTCAGAGCATCCTTGGTATTGTGTCTAGAAAGCCCGTCAGGACCTATTGGTCAGAATCAGGACTCTGGTCTCCATCCACTGCAGTCTCTTCCTAAAGGCCCAGACTGTCAGCCCTGGAACCCTAGGGGTGTCACCTGCTCTGTCACCTGGCCTGTGCCCTCTACAAAGAGGCCAACTCCAGTCTCCTGCCAGCACACTAGAGGCTGCAGCTGCCCCTCTGGCATCCGCCCCCACACCCACGCACACAGTGCCTAATTCTGTCACTGTTGCTATGTAGTTTGAGAGCATTTGGGAAAGCTCCTGTCCTCTCATTGAGTCACCTGACTCCACAGTGGCATTGACTGAGGCCAGAACCTCACAGTATCCCACATCTATACCTGATACTCAGCTTCTAGTCGTCAGTCTCCTTCAGAGTTGGCCAAAACTAGTGCCACGGGCCAGGCAAGAGCTGGATGACATGTTGTCCTTCCTTTGTTTCTTCTTTAAAGATTTATTTAATTTTATGTGTATATGTGTATTGCACCACATGCATGCAGGTGCTGTGCCCACGGAAGCCAGAAGAGGGGACACTGGACTATTCCCTTGGACCCGGAGTTATGAGCTTCCCAATGGGTGCTGGGAATGAAACCCAGATCCTCTACTAGAGTAGGAAGTTCTGCAGTTTTTGGTTTTGGTTTTGGTTTTTTGAGACAAGGTCTCATTATGTAGCCCTGGGTAGCTTTGAATTCACTATGTAGACCAGGTTGGCCTGAAACTCTCCAGAGATCTGCCTGCTTCTGCCACCTGCGTGCTAGGATTAAAGGCCTGTGCCACTAGCAGCAAGTGCTTCTTAAGCCCTGAGCCATCTCTCCAGCCCCCCCTTTGTCTTCTTATCTACTAGTCTCCTCCATAACCCTACACGCGAGTCCTCCATCAGCACCCACGCAAGGTTCCCATGCCGTATCAGTCGTGACAGTGCACTTGAAGGGATGGATGTCACATAACTCCAGTTACCAAATGCATCCCACTCACAACCAAGCTGGCTGAAGGGGCTCTTCCCTCCAAAATCCCAGCAGCCCCTCCCAGGGCTTCCACATGCTTCACAACTGTCTCCTGGTGGGGACAGCCCTTAAAGAGGTGTAGCTGGGTACTCTCCACACTGTTAGCTTTGGCCCATGGCAGGGTCATAGGGAAATATTCTGCCCCCAACGTTAGAAGCAGCAGCAGATTGCAAACCACTTGGCAGAGGTGATGATTCTGTACCTTCCATGTCCATGGGCCAGTTCAGTGGCTGGGACACGGGTCACATATTCGTGTGTGGAGGGGCAGGGGCAGAGGATAGGAGATGACAGTGGGGAAGACTGGAGAGAGTGCCAGGCGGTGCTCTCCAGCCGATGAAGTACAGTGTTGCCAGATAGGCTGTGTTTTCAGAGCATCCAGACTTGGGAAATTCCATGTGGATCAAGCCCAGGGTGTCAGATAGGAAGCAACAAACAAACAGTTGCTGCAGCTCGAAGGAGGGAAGGAGCCAGGCAGAGTAGACGAGTGTTCTGTAGGACGCTGGTAGCATAGCAAGAGCCCAGACCCTGTGGTGCTTTAGCCTCAGATGTTCAGAGAACAACACTGGGGACCCACTTGTAGCTGGAATCCATACATCAGAATCAAGTGGCAAAATTAGGTCAACAGAGCAAGTTCCAGGCCAGCCTGGTCTACAGAGCGAGATCAGTATAGCAAGTGCAATGTAGAGAAACCCTGTCTCAAAAAAAAAAAAAATACAGAAAAGCTTGCCCACAGCCCTTTGAGATTCCTCCACTGAGAATTCTCTGTTTAGATCTGTACCCATTATTTTAATTGGATTATTTGATTTGTTGATGTCTAGTTTCTTAAATTCTTTGTATATTTTGGAGATCAGCCCCCTGTCAGATGTGGAGTTGGTGTTTTCCCATTCTGTAGGCTGCCATTTTGTCCTTTTGATGGTGTCCTTTGCCTTACAGAAGCTTTTCAGTTTCATGAGGTCCCATTTATTATCTGTTGATCTCCGTGCCTTTGCAACTGGTGTTCTGTTTGAGAAGCTGTCTCCTGTGCCAGAGCTTTCAAGGCTATTCCCCACTTTTTCTTCTATCAGGTCCAGTGTATCTGGTTTTATGTTGAGGTCATTGATCCACTTGGACTTGAGTTTTTTGCAGGGTGATAGAAATGGATCTATCTGCATTCTTCTACATGCTGACATCCAGTTAAACCAGCACCATTTGTTGAAGATGCTTTCTTTTTTCCATTGTATATTTCTGGCTTTTTTTTATCAAAAATTTGGTGTCCATAAGTATCAGTGCCCAGCAACTGATGGAAACAGACACAGAAACCCACAACCAAACAATAAGCAGACATCGGGGAATCCTATGGAAGAGAGGGAGGAAGGATTAGGGGAGCCAGAGGGGCCAAGGACACCACACACACACACACACACACACACACACACACACACACACACAATCAACTAACCTAGGCTGATAGGAACCGCCAGCCACAGAGCTTGCATGTGACTGACCTAAGCCCTCTGCACATATGTTACAGTTGTGTAGCTTGGTCTTCTGTGGGGCTGTCTCTGACTCTTGCCTGCTTTTGGGCCCTTTACTCCTAGGTTGCCTCGTCCACCCTAATAGGAGAGGCAGTGCCTAATCTTACTACAATTTTGGTATGCCATGGCTGGCTGATATACAAGGTCTGCCCTCTTCTGAAGAGAAAGGAGGAGGAATGGATTGGGGTGGGGGGAAGGAGTGGGAAGAGAGAAGGTTGGGAAAACAATTAATTAGTTAATAAAAAACAAAAATATGTAATTTTCTAATGTACTAATTTGGAAAATCCTCAAGAAAGAAAAAGAGAACTTCCTAATGTGTGCATTTCAGAAACTCCTAAGGGATGCCATTGAATAACAAGCCCAGCGTGGCCCCAGCCCATAGGAAGTGTCCAGGGAATCCCTTGTCCCCAGCAAGTTCTGTTTTCAGTCCATGAACAGACCTTCCCATCGACCCTCTGGATGAGAAAACTGAGCGAGAATAAAAACTCTGCTCAATGTGCCTAGCACTGTACTGAGTGTGTGTGGTATTACTTAAATGACAGCAGCCATCTATAATAATAGGATCGTGCTTAAGACTCCACATCAGTCACAGACTGGGTTCCACACCCATGACTTCAGGCTAAACCTCTTGGACACACCTGTCTGAGCTCTGGCGTGTAACCGCAAACTCAACCTTGTTAGATCATAGTGCCTGTAGGCCATGAAATGCTTAACCGCCTCCAAAAGAAACATTCAATCAGCTAAGAACCCAAGTCCTGTGCTAAAGCAGCTCTTTCTTTTCAACAAACATACACACACACACACACACACACACACACACTCTTAGTCCCATTGAATGACACCCTAGGGGAATAAACTGGGAAAAGATGGATGAGCTGATGGACGGCTAGAGAGGTCTTTAAGATTAGATCTGCACTCTGCTCTGGATGCTTACAATCCAACAAGAAAGGGAAGATAAATACGCCTACAGATTATATAAATCCATACTTTGGAATTTAAATTTGAAGCATTCTGCTATGAAAGGAAGGTTAGATCAATGGTAATGCCAATTTATTTAGTCATTTTTAATCACTGTAGTAAAATACCTGAGAAAATTAAAAGGCCGGACAGCAGTGGCCCAGGCTCTCAGGAGGCAGAAGCAGGTGAATCTCTGAGCAAGTTCCAGGACAGCCAGGGCCACACAGAGAAATGTTGTCTGAAAGAAGGAAAGGCTTGTTTTAGATAATGCTTTTGGAGCCTTCTCTTGTCTCCTGGCTTAAGGTAACAACCATCATTGTGACAGCAAGACACGATGGGGGGGGGGGGCCTGCTCACCTCGCAGTAGCCAGGAAGCAGAGAGAACAAGAGAAAGGACCAGGGGACAAGAGCCATCCTTCAAAGGCACTACCCCATGTCCTGCTTCTTCAAATAGACCTCACTTACATATGTCTCCACCACCCACCAATAAACAAAGTGTTAACCAACCAGTAGGTTGGCCGCTGATAAAATCAGAGCCTTCCTGATCCAAGATAACTGCCAATGATTGGATCCACCAGCTGGGGCCATGCCCTTGACATTTTTGGGGGATGCGCCATTTCCCAATTATAATGCTAGCATTATAGTGACAGGTGGCATTCACCGTGCGGCTTTCCTTGCAGCGAGCACTCGTCACTAGCTATTAATGACTGCAATGCCCTTTTCCCTTTGTTTCAGTGATTAATGGTGAGAAAGCCACTTTGGAGACCCCAACCTTTGCCCAGAAACGCCGGCGTACTCTGGACATGTTGATTCGCTCCTTATACCAGGATTTGATGCCAGATTTGCATAAGGTACCTGTGTTTCCTTTTTCCCATGGGGCTTCTGGAGAGCGTAGATCTAGCCTTGAGCCCTGGGAAAAGCCCTGAGCTCCCACAGGGCTTGCTGCCTGATACCCTGATGCCACACAGCTAGCATTCTCCGTGACAAGGAGGGTCCTTGAGTATCTTTATGCAAGAATACGGCCCTGACGAAGCTGTGGCCTAAGGTATAGGTGGGCACAGAGTATGAGTCAACACCCGAACCCCACCACCGCTGTCCAGTGGTGCTGTCCTTGGTACTAGAGACACAGCTGATGAACCGGCAAAAATGCTGGGTTTTGGAGAGGGAGGAAACACCAAGCACTTTCTTGGGTTTTCTGGTGGTTTTCTGTCTCTCTATGATCGGATGCTGAAGAAGTGGCTCCACTGAGGGACACCCACTGTGTGCTGGATACTTCGTAGGCCCAGGGCATTGTCTACACTGATGAGACTCAACTCCACCCTTTCCTGTCCCCTCAACAGTACACATGCTCTTAGGAGGTCTCCCGCCTGAGTATGAGGTCACCAAGAGAGTAAAATCATTATTTATAAACCATTTCCCCGAGACCAGTGGGATGGCTCAGCAGGTAAAGTCCTGGACTCCAAGCCTGGCAGCCTGAGTTTGCTTCCATGATCACACAGCAAAAAGAAAGAGCCAACCCCACAAGTTGTCCTCCAACCTCCACATACATGCCATGGCATGTATACACACACACACACACACACACACACTTATTTATTTATTATTTATTTTGGGTTTTTTTTTTTTTTGAGACAGGGTTTCTCTGTAGCTTTGAAGCTTTGAAGCCTGTCCTGGAACTAGTTTTTGTCGACCAGACTGGCCTTGAACTCACAGAGATCCACCTGCCTCTGCCTCCCAAGTGCTGGGGTTAAAGGTGTGCACCACCACCGCCACCTGGCTTTAATTTAATTTTTTATTTTTTCTGTCTAATAAAGAAGCACTGAACAAGTTAAAAATAATCTTAAAATTTTGTCATTCATTCCAGAACTCCAATAAAAGTAATTAATCTCTGGTGATGTATGTAAATGAGAGCTGTCTGCCTGTCACTCACCCAGGGAGACAGGCTGTCAAAATGAAGTAGAACATATTGGTCCCTTCTCTCTGCACATGACACCTCCTTTTTTCTAGCAGCTCTTGACTTCCGTCTGGCTGGTAGTATGGCAGGTCTCAGGAAATGAGCAGGCTAAACCCAGGACCTGACAGAACAAATACTAGCAAGTCAGGGAAGGCTTCAGAGAGACCAGCATAGTGAGGAATCATGTGCCTCGGGCCTCAGCCCAGGTACTGTTATCTCTAGATGAAGTCATCTCCCTTCTACAGCTCCCCTTTCTATCAGTGACCAGACCAAACACGTTAGTCCTGCTAGCCTCTTCATCTGTTATTCCACCAGCCTCTGTGATCTACCAAGACAGAAGCTGTGTCTGCCAGATCCTGAGACTGGTGGAATCGGGGCAGTCAGCCAGGGCTTAATGAGCCATTTGGAAGGAAAGACCAAGGGCCACACTAAGTAGCCTCTGTCCATTACCTCACTGATCCCCACCACCCTCCTGGGAGACAGATGTTGGCCACACAGGACTCAGAAGTTAACTCATAGGGCCCCAGAGCCACACAGGAGAGGGGTGCCAGCCCCATGGAATTCAGTGTGCTGGGTTCCCAGGGTGCCACTCCATGGGACTGGCATCCTGCAGCTGTGCCATGAGGGGGGCCTCAGTTACAATGCTAGTGAGTGAAGGAGCTGCTGGTTTGCCTGGTCTGAAGGCTGTGTTCTCAGCTTTTACACAGTGCTGGCTCTACATGTCTAGACTCTGTCCCTGTGTCTGCCACAGTACTGAATGAGTGAATGCTGCCGGTAGAAATAGTACTGTTTGGATGAACATGTGCATGTGTGTGTACGTGTGTCTGTCTGTGTGCATGCATGTGTCTGTGTGTGTGCATATGCATGTGTGCATGTGTGCGCATGCATGCATTGGACACCAAAGGATGAGACTTGACTGTATGAGGAATCCCAACCTTGTTTTTCTTTTTTAGAACATGCTCAATCGACGGTCTTTTAGTGATGTTTTACCTGAGTCACCCAAGTCAGCACGGAAGAAAGAGGAGGCCCGCCAGGCCGAGTTTGTTAGGATAGGACAGGTACGTCCTGGAAGTGCGCTTGTGAGTCCCTCCAGATCAGACACCCCCACAAGAAACTTTGTTAGGATTTTTTATTTTGGAGGAGGAGGGGATTCTTGTTATTCTGTTGTTTTGTTTTGTTTTGTTTTTCAAGATAGGGCTTCTCTGTGTATCCTTGACTGTCCTAGAACTTACTAATAGACCAGGCTGGCCCCAAACTCAGAGACCCACCTGCCTTTGTTTCCCCAGTGCTGGGACTAAAGACTTGTGCTACCACCCACCCAACTGATAATTTGTTTTTCTTGCAATCCTTGTGTGATAAACACCATTACCAAAGGCAACCAGGGAAGGAAAGGGTTTACTTCCTCTTTACAGCTTACAGTCCCTCACTGAGGGAAGGGAGCTGAAGCAGAGGCCATGGAGGATGCTGTTTACCACCTCTCTTTCCATGGCTTGCTCACTCTGCTTTCTTATACAACCCAGGACCACATGCCCTGGAATGGTTGGTGCCTCTCAGTGTGAGCTGGGTGCTCCTGTGTCAATCGTTAATCAAGAAAATCACAGACTTGCCCACAAGCCAATCTGATGGAGGCATTTTTTTTTCAATTGAGGTTCCCTCTTCCCAGGTGACCCCAGCTTGTGTCAAGCTGTCAAAAAACTAACCATCCATCTGGAGGCTCATGCTTCCTCTCACAATCATAGTGGAAAGGCAAATGGGGTTTTGACAGCTGTGTAGATTCAGTTCCCCTTGCAAAAGAGTAGTGCTCTAGTGCAGGCCATGGCTCCTGCTGTCCAGACCATCCCGGCAAAGGCTAAGACCTCTCGCCTGCGTACAGGAATTGTCTGAAGGGGGAGAGCATTTTAAGTATCATCAAGCTGACCACTAAAACCCTCCCTGGTAGGAGGGGACACACTATGCAGTCACTAAACTCACCCTGGTAGGAAGCCAGGCCTTGGAGGAGGACACCCCCCCCCCCCCCGCCGCCGCCTTACTTCCCTGGTAACAGTAGCAGCTCTCAGCTCCAAGTTTTCAGTAGGAAGGGGAGGGGCCTTCAGCCATAGACAGGGGGGCCAGAGGAGGACCCTAAGCAGCAAGGCAAGTAGACAGTGAATGGTCCTGTGACCAAGGACTGCTTGGAGATAGAGGTCACATTGTTTTAAAAATATACATCAGTCTTTGTTGAAGATAACTGGGACTGGCAAGATGGATTAGCAGGTGAGGGGACTTGCCACCAAGCTGACAACCTAGAGAACCGAATCTTGCAAGTTGTCCTCTGTCTTCCATGGAATTGCCACAAGTTGTCCTCTGACCTCCATGGTTGCACCATGGCATGCATAATACACATAACATACATACACACTCATGTACATACATGAACATGCAAAATACATAAGTAAACATAATTTAAATTTTTTTTTATTTTTCAAGACAGGGTTTCTCTGTGCATCTCTGACTGTCCTGGAACTCTCACTGTAGACCAGGCTGGCTTCTAACTCACAGAGATCCGCCTGCCTCTGCCTCACTGAGTGCTGGGATTAAAGGCGTGCGCCACCACTGCCCGGCTAATTTTTTAAAATCTTAAAACTAAATGGCCTGTCCCTTCAGGGACTCTTGAGCCATCAAGACTGGAAAGGTCTGGGGGCTGGAGAGATGGCTCAGCGGTTAAGAGCATTGCCTGCTCTTCCAAAGGTCCTGAGTTCAATTCCCAGCAACCACATGGTAGCTCACAACCATCTGTAATGAGGTCTGGTGCCCTCTTCTGGCCTTCAGGCATACACACAGACAGAATATTGTATATATAATAAATAAATAAATAAATATTTAAAAAAAAAAAGACTGGACAGGTCCTGGGAATCTGTATTTTTCAGCATTCTTAGTTTTGAAATCACAGAATAGAACTAGTTTAAATGCTAAAAACAGTAGGTGTGGTCTGGGCCATAACCCAGGTAGGGAGTGCCACTGTCTAGTCTGGGCCTAACCCTGGTATAAAGCACCACGGTCTCCCTAACTCCTTATCAGCGATGAGTCAGCGGAGGATCCTGTAGTTTTAACCCCAAGTTTCTCCTGACTCATTGCTGTCTCCCAAGCCTTGGCTGTTTACCCTGCTGTTTGTTCACTGTCTGACACCAAACCCTAAGTAGCATCTCTGCCCCTTAGGCCCTGAAACTCAAGTCCATTGTGAAAGGGGATGCCCCATCGAGCTTGGCAGCTTCAGGGATGTGTAAGAAAGAGGTAAGTGGTTGATGCTTTCTCTCTGAATTGTGGATGTTCTTTGTGCTCAGTGAAGTTATGGCAACAGTTGGGGCAGGAGGAGGTCCCTTTCAGAGTCCTCGGGAGCCCAGGTCATGTAGTGCATGCCTGCATTCGTGTGCAGACAGAGTGCTGGTTTCGAAAAGTGCTCCTCACACGAAGCTCCATGTGCTTTCTTGTCATCTGACCTCAGCCCAATACAAACAGCAAGATTCTGGAGCCAGGATTCTTAGAGGGAGTCCGAGTCAACGCCAGCCTCTAATCTAGTGGTTCTCAACCTGTGGGACTGGACCCCTTTGGGGTCACATATGGATATCCTGTGTATCAGATATTTCCAGTTCATAACAGTGGCAAAATTACAGTTATGAAGTAGCGATAAAATGATTTTACGGTTGGGGTCACCACAACATGAGGAACTGTATTAAAGGGTCGCCGTGTTAGGGAGGCTGAGAAGCACTGCTCCAATCCAACAGGTTGGACGTGGGCTTGAAAGGCTGCTGTCCTAGTTCCATACCTGTGATGTTTCAATGCTGTAATAGAATATTCTGGCAGAAAGCACAGTAGGAGACAAAGGGCTTATTTTAGCTCGCCTAGGTCAGTCATCACCATAGAGAAGCCTCAGTGATGGGAGCTTCTCACATCCACATCCACACAGACAGACTAACTGCACCCATGCTTGCTTGTGCTCAGCTTGACTGCCTGTGTTGTACAGTTCAGGGCACCCTGCCTGGGGAATGGTGCTGCCCTCAGTGAGCTGAGTCTTTCCACATCAGCTCAGACAGCCCCTGACAAGCCACCCAGTGTAGACAGTTCCTCATTGCGACCCTCTTCCAAGTAGCTGTGCTTCACAGAGTTCACTGTCAGGTTGTTCTTCTAACTAGTCCTCAAGGACTGCTGTTCAGAGGAGTGTAGGTGAGAAACCATTGCAGTGTGTTTAGCTACACAACCAAACAGCAAGCCTCGTAGCCTGTCTACTTCCTACTTCTAGTTTTGCAGGCTGGGGAGAGTAGGATAGGTGATCACCAAGGACAGAGCAGGGGACTGGAAGAGGACTTACCGCTCTTACAGAGAACCAAAGTTCAGTCCCAGCACCCACATCAGGCTTTCCACATCTGCCTGTAGCTCCAGCTCCGAGGGGTCCTCATCTAGCCTCTCTCAACACCCACGTGTGTGCTTACAGACACACACTCACACGTAAAAATAAAAACAAAACTTTTTAAGGCAATTAAGAGCCAGCGAGATGGTTCAAATGGGAATTGCCACTGTGCATGACCACCTGAGGTCAGTCCCTGTCACCCACATGGTGGAAGGACAGAGCTGATAAGTTGTCTTCTGACCTCCTCAGGTGCAGATGCAGACGCACGCACATGCACGCACATGCATACACATGCACACACAGAGACACACACATGCACACACAACGCGCACACACACTAAATAAATAAACAAGAAAATAAATAAGCAGGGTTTTTTAAAATTTAATGCAACTGACCCTGACAAAGCACAGCACCTTCTGATCAAATGAGACAGACATCCTTTCCCAAGCTGCAGAAGGTCCGACTCTGCCATTTGTGTGTGTGGTGGGAATTCGCAGTGTTTCTAAGTGCTTTATAAATGGTACTGAGATTTCCTGACATCCTTAAAGCCCTTAGGCACATATTCCAAACAAATGTCTGATCACAAAAACTTGTCCTAGTGTACAAGAAAAAGCTGCTTTTGTTGCTAGGATCATCTAGCCAGAGAGCTCCGTGGTCCACCCTTGGAGAGACTCTGCACCAGAGAACCTTGGGTCTTCCAGGTGAAGAGCCCTTCTGCATGTGTCCGCCTGCCAGGGGACGCTTTGCTATTAAGATTCAGTTGATGACTGCTCATCCAGAGGACTGGGATCCCATCCCCACCCCCACATGATGCCTAACAACTGTCTGCCACAAAAGTCCCAGGAAGTTTGATACCCTCTTCTGGCCTCCAAACACCCTACATGCATGTGGTACATGGACATACAGGCAGGCAAAATACCCATACACACGAAAGTACTAAAATCATTATATATTTTAAAAGACTCAGTTGAGGACTCGGGTGCTATCTCAGTGAGGAGATTTAGGACCTGAGTTCAGATCCCCAGCTCCCACAGACAAGCCCTGTGTGGTGTTTCATGCCTAAACTCCAGTGCTCAACGGGGTCTCTCTAAACCCTTGCTGGCCGGCTAGTCCAGCAGAACTGGTGAGCTTAGGGTTCAGTGAGACCTCGTCTCAGAGGGCAAGCAAATACGTAACTAAGGGACACATCATGGTGTCAGCCTCAGGCCTGCACATGTACCTGCACAAATGTGCATGTGCATGCACACATGCATACACACATGCACACACACACACAACTCCATTGTTCTGTCTTGGTATTACCTAAAGTGTCGGTTTCAAAGTCTGTCTCCATATATATATATTTTCTCTTCATTTTCAATTCCTGTAGCTATACATCGCCAACTTGGAATTGCCAGACCCCTTCTAGGGGAAATATTTCAGTTGGTGACCTGTCTCTGTGTTTTCCTTTTTCAGCTTAGAAAATGTGTCCGTATTCTCTAGGCTGCCTCTTCAGAACAGTGCAGTCCCATCTTTGCAAGGCTGAGGCTGTGGGTGTCCTGAAGGGGAGAAGCCTGCTCTTTGCTCAGCTAGAGACAATCCAGTATTAGGCTCAGTTCTGGAAGGTGGTCCTTGGCCTTCCTTGAACTTCGAGGATGTGAACATGTCTCTCCTGGACAGTCACACATACCACAAGAGCAAACACAGGTTCTTCTGCTGCCCAGCTGGGTCTGTCGGCACTTAGGACGGGTTGAGAATAGAAGTGAAGATGGAAGCCTTCCACTTATCCCCAGAAACCACAGAGGTTTTCAGAGCATAGGGCTAAGAGAGGTGTCGGAAAGAAAATGAATGCCTGTTGGAACTGTTTACAGTTCTCAGCACTAGGGGCCTAGCTCTGTGGGAGGGCTTTTGCCTGGCATACGAGAGGCCCTGGGTTCGATTCCTAGTGCTACGAAAACAAAAACCATCCACAACACCGTGTGACTAAGATCCTAGCAAACAGTGCTTGCCGCCTCCTGGCCTTCACACCCACCTCAGGGGCTGTTGTGAGGGAGAGCTAACTTTACCCCTGAAATGGAAATGAATAAGGTCCCAGGAAGTGTTCGTGCAGTGTGACATGTCACCTGGGGACCAGAAAAAGTGTTCGTGTGGTGTGAAGGTCCACACAGCGACCTGGAGGAATTTCCTGAGCAACCTTTGCTGTTTTCCTGTAAACATGTGCTGTTTTCACTTTAAGATTTTATGGCCTTATATGGGTCAGTAAGCACCTATATATTAAGACAATATCAATCTCTTGTAATATGTAATGTTTAATGATTTTGTTGAATCAGCAACACAGAAAAAAATTAATAGCTACCTGGGACTTCCTTTTATGCTAAACTAACATCAGCCCTCTTAAAAAAAAAAAAAAAAAAAGTAAAAGGCACCAATTTGCCCAGCTACTAGGTGTTAAAGAAAACCGATTACCCGTGTTTCTATTGCCCAAGGAACATGATGGTCGTGCAGAGCCAGGCCATGATGCCAGAAGCGTGAAGGCACTGCTTTCCTATGGCACCCATGTTTGAAAGGAGGCTTTCTCCTGAGGAAGATAATGGAGCCCAGGCCCCGGTCGCTGCGCAGCCTGGCGCAGCTCATCCCGTGGGCTGTCTGTGTTACTGTTTCAGGTGTTGTACTCTGCATTTCCGTCTGGTGGGACACAGTGCGTTCTGTCTGGTCCACTCACTCTCCAATGCTTGTGTCACCTCACAGCCTTGGGAGCCCCAGTGTTTCTGCAGTAATTTCCCTCACGAAGCCGTGTGCGCAGAGCCCTGGGGCCAGGCCTTGCTGGTTTCCACTGACGCCGGCGTCTTGCTAGTGGATGGTTAGTGAGTAGCAACTCCTACAGATGTCCTTTTTTGTGTGGCTTGTGGTACTTCTCAGGTGGGTGACTGCCAGTCAGCTCCCAAGGGGGAGTTAACCAGGTTTGTTTTTCCAATCAGATTAACCCCTTGTTTCAGACAGGCGCTCTGAGGGGTATATTTTGAGTTAAGCATGCTGGAATGTTCATCCCTTCCTCCAATCTCCGATTCGTTCCCAGATATTAAGCCACCTACTAAAAGAGTATTCTTCAGCAAGCACTCATTGTGGTCCCAGGACTTATCTTATGATGACAGACATACTATTTCATATCATTTTCTTAGGGACATGTGCTCTCTTGAAGCCTTTAAAAAAAATCTTAACTAGAAAAAAAAAAACTTGATACCTAAAACAAATCATATAAATCTTAGAAAACTGTGTTTATGGCTAGAGAAGCAGGAAGATTTTGACAAGAAGACAGATTGCAGCTCGGTACTAAATGGCAGGTTCTGGCAGCGAGCTAGACCAGTCAGACCTCGGCCATAGCGATGACGGGATGCAGACTCTAGGACAGCAGCAGCTGCCTCCAGATCACTCCAGACTCCTAATGAACGACAGAGGACTCATGCACAAACATTACGTCTCCGGGGCTTCTGAGGGAGCCACAGGCCCCAGAGAAGCCTCAGCTTCACAAGCGCATCCTTTGGTGAGCGTGGCTTGGTGCTCTGAAACGACATCTCCTCCCCACCCTACTGCGGGGCCTAGTTGTCCCTCTGACATTTGCCTAGCACACTCGCTACCTCCTCCTCCCCCCCCCCCCGTTCCAGGCCCTGTGCCAGGGGCTTCCTGTGGGGTGGCAGGAGAACAAACTGGCCTTACCTGTGATTTTCCAGAGGTCCCATAACCTAATTCTATCTATGGCTGTTTTAATACAATGTAGAGAACTTAAAACCTGTCATGTTTCCTGTAACCTAATTATATCTATGACTAAGTTAATAGAATGTAGGTAGCTTAAAACTCATCAGCTCAGAATTTAAATCATTAATTTGAGAAACTCTGTGGTTTGAGGAAAACATAGGGCAAGTGTATATAGTTTAGTAATACAGCACTTGCCTGAACCGTAAGACCTGGGTTCCTCATCCCCCTGCTCCAAAAAGAAAATTTACTTTCTCCGAGGCTCTGGCCTCAAAAGGCTGAGGAGTTGTTTACAATAGTGGAGCGTGTGAGACACACTGGGACGAAGACTGGAGCTGCGGGGAGGGACGGCAGGACTACTGGCTTCCTGTGCCGAGTGCCTGCATGGTCTCTGGTCCAGGCAGCTGCTGTCTTTACCATGTTTCCAGGGGTCTTCTAAAAGCTCACAAAATCCTTAGATTTTTGCCAAAAGTTTCTTTTTATTTTCAAAAATCCAAACCGTCTTTAGTTATTTAGTCTTCTGATTTTATCGATGACAAAGCAGAGGCCTGAAGTAACAGCTTGGCCTGTGTGCAGTCAGGCTGGTGACACACACCAGCCACATCGCTCTTCAGCACAGTAAACCCCTCCAGCATTTCTGGTTTGACCTCGACACCAATTTCCAAAACCACAGTCCCAGGTAAAAAGGTCTGAGAATTTTGCACTAGTTTTCCTTTCAGATCAAAGAAAGTATTCTGTGTCAAGACTGGATATAACCTCTGATCAAAACCCAGAACAAATATGAATTGTTTATTTTAAAAAAAAGTTAGGATCCAAACCAATATTATCAAGTGTTTTCTGAAGCTGTCGCTCTGCATCCAGAGTCTCGTGGCGGCACTGGTATAAAGGCTGCTGTGATCCTCCAGGAAATCCTTCTTTCCGCCTTGGAGGGGCGTGCAGGCTGTCCCCCGCTGTCCAGTGATGCCTGCCGTTGGCATTTGCAGGGCAGAAGCCTGAGCTCTTTCTGCATCTCGCTCTGTGGCATCTTTCTGTTATTTCTTAGTCTGCCTTCTGCTCTGCACACAATCACATTACAGACTGTTTTCTGTGAGCCGGTCTGTCCCTTTCGCTTCAGGCTGAATCCCACTCTAGCCCATTAGCCTTTGCTCCACGTCATTAGCCTTTGCTCCACGTCATTAGCCTTGCCCTGGAGAATCTGCTTCTTTCAAGGTCATTGTCTTTAAAGTCTCAGGACCCTCTGCACTGGGAGTGCAGCAAATCTGCTTTGAGGGACAGGTCACTGAGTAAGCTGTTTTATGGTAATAGAAACGCTCTCTCTAAAAGACTTCGTTTTCATACCACGATTACAAAATGGAAGAATGAATCAAGCAGCCGTTAAATTTGTCACTTTCTCCTGTCCTTGCCTTCTCTCCTTCCTGTCTGCATACAAACCCTTCAGCTAACTGAGGAGTGGATGGGGAATGCATCCTAATCAACTCTGGGCTTGGCAGTATACAGTGCACCTGTTTCCAGTGTGTGAGGAGGTGCTCTATCCTTTTTGGATTCATATGTGTAAGCAGTGACCTTGAATGAGTTTTATGAACACTTTAGAGCATCCAGTTCCTCCTTGGTTAAATAGGAACATTACAAGTGCCAGCCTATTGGGGAAATAAGGCATCTAAATTCAAGATCATAGGAAGTGAGCCCTTAGTGTAGTGACCTGCCACTTCTCATGCTCCTGTGGACGCATAAGATAACTGCAGTTGTTCACCCAGATGGGACAGTACTGGAATGATCATTCCTCGTTTGGAACAAGCAGCATTACAGAGCCCCTAGTATCAATAGAGAAGGGCAGACCATGACTGATGCTCCTTCCATCTAAAAGGGAGGACTAGAAGCAACGGGGGACTCTAAAGGGGGACTAGAAGCAAGCCCTATGTGACTAAGGGAGACAGGGACAGGCTGTTTATCTCATGGGACCTGTTATAGGCAGATCCAGAGCCCTCCATGCCTGCTGGAGCTGGAACCCCTTCTCCATTGAGGATGCTGTCCTAATGACAGAGGCCCTGCCTTGATGGGAAGCATCCCGAGATGGATCAGCTCCCAGCTCCATTCCTACTTCTGCAAGAGGACTGAGCCCCACACCCCCTTGTACCTAAACTGTGAAGAAACAGACCAACCCAAGCCCATAGCAAAGCCTTGAAGAGAAAGTGCAGAAGAAGAAGGAGCCAGCCACCTGTACCTGAGATGTCCACACTATCCCTGGTGGTCTCGGCCTTGTCCTTCCACAGCAGAATACCCCTAACAATTCTCTTAGGGTCCCTGAGAGGCAACGATGTAGTTATTACCGCTTGCAAGTTCCAGATAACCTCAAAGTCAGATTCTGTTCATAATCACAGTGTCATGAGCCGTCCACCCGAACTCTCGCTGGGTGTTTTACTTCCCATTGTCTGTTCCTGATATTTAGACAATTTAACTGATACTTCTCCCATTCTTTTGTCTCAAAAAATTTCAAATTCCTATCTGAAAAAGTATTTAAAATGAATAAGCAGTAAATTAAAGAGATGGTTCAGAGGTTAGGAGCGTTTGCTGCTCTTCCAAAGAGTTTAATTCCCAGAACCCATGTGAGTAACTCACAACCACCTGTAACCCTAGCTCTAGGGCATCTTAAGCATTTGACCTCTGAGTACACCTGTGCTCTCATGCACATAGCTGCATGCAGATACAAACACACATAATTAAAAATAATAAAAACATATATATATGCCAGGCATGGCGGTGCACACCTGTAATCCTAGGACTCAGAAGGCAGAGGCAGGCAGATCTCTGTGAGTTCAAGGCCAGATTCGTCTACTAGTGAGTTCCAGGACAGCCAGGGATACACAGAGAAACCTTATCTTGAAAAACAAAACAAAACAAACAAAAACCATATAAGCAGACTACTGTTGATACAGACAGAGGGCCTGTGAGGGATGGGACATGTCTGTACTCACTTTAAATGTAAAAAGAAGTATTAAATTTACTTTCTTGAGAGATGCATGAAATAATACAAAATATAATACTTTGTATTATAGTATTAGAAATAAAAGAAGTAGCTGCTCTTTTTTCCCCTATGGTGTTCAGTCCTTTGATAAAACCCCTATAAATTTGGAGTTGAGACACGCTGCTCTTTCTTTGGTGACATGAACAAGAAAAACAACTTCCTTTGTGTCCCTGCTGATATGCCTGCTAGCCAGACCCCCACAGAGAGTTCTGGATGCCACTGAGCAGTGCTTCTGCTCCATGAGAGCTGGAGAAGCAGCTCCATCCCTGACTAGAGAGGCTCAGGTCAGCCCCAGGCATGCATCATGGTTGTGCAGTGGAGTAACCAAACTTCTTTTCCAGACGGCCTTCCATCCGTGCCTGTGTTCGACAGAACTCTGCCTGTGAAGCAGATCCACGTGCTCGAGGCCCTGGACATCCTTGTTCTCCGAGCAGACAAAGGTGCTGCCCTCAGATGGTGGCTCTGGGAAGAACATGAGGGCGGTGCCCACTGCAGCAGACCTCAGGGTCACCGTTCCTTTTCCTGCTGCCAGTGCAGTGGTCCTTCGGTGGCCCATGTGTCGGGGTAGCTGAGGGATGGAGAGTATCATTCTCCCATGATTATGTTGAGTAAACGTTCTATAGCATGCCCCGGACACCTCCCAAGCCTGGTGTGCACATCTGCCCTGGGAGTCCCAGCAGGTCATGGCTTCTCTATCCATCCTGGGAGTCCAAGCAGGTCATGGCTTCTCTATCTAACCCCTCCTCTGCCTTCCCTCACTGTCACCAGGGAAAGATGCCCGCCTGTTTGTCTTTCGGTTGAGTGCCGTACAGAAAGGCCTTGACAGCAGGCAGACTGGAAGGAGCAGATCTGACTGCAGAGAAAACAAG
This sequence comes from Arvicola amphibius, assembly GCF_903992535.2. Lineage (NCBI taxonomy): Eukaryota > Metazoa > Chordata > Mammalia > Rodentia > Cricetidae > Arvicola > Arvicola amphibius. The sequence continues at coordinate 50,965,800 of NC_052053.1, read as the reverse complement.
CTGGAAAAAACCAAAGGTAAGGGCCGGGGAGTAACTTAGCTGGTGCAGTGCTAGCCTGGAAGGTGTGAGACCCGAGGTTCAGTTCCTGGTGTAAGCCATCCCTGGCTGCAGAGTGAGTTTTAGACACTGCCATAAAGGGAGAAAGAAACTTTGTTAAAATTTTCAAGCTACTGACAATAAAAATGAAAATCAGGGAACAAAAAAAAAAAAAAACATAAACCAATTCCTCCTCTGTGGGGAGATAAGCAAGAATATGGGGCTGTGGATCAGGGAAGCACTCTTGCCAAACACCCACAAAACCCTGGGTCCGAACACCCACAAAACCAGAACTGCCAAAATAGAACCTCGGCTTCTCTCAGAAGCCAGGGAAATAGGAAAGCAGGTTAAAGACAGGACGTTCCAGCCTTGGGCCACAGGTTTCCGGCCTTGGAGGTGAGTTCAGTTCTCTCAGCTAATGTATAACAAAGGACTTTGGTTCCTGGAGTTCCCATCAACCTCTGCTTCAGCTCCTGTTGTGTGGTGACTACAAAACCAAGAGACTACCCAGAGGTCAAGAGCAATTGTTGCTCACACGGCAGCTCACGGCTGCCTGTAACCCTTCTGACATCCTCAGACACAAGACACACACATACATACGTGCAGGCCAAACACTCACACACATTGCTGTAGTTACTCTTCTGCTGTGCTCGGATACCGTGACCAAGGCAACTGTTGTAGTACTATGATGTTAAGCTCTTTGGACTGTTTTAGGGAGCCCACCAACCACCTCCCAAATGGAGGCTTATTCTTAGTTATAAAAGCCTTAGCTTGGCTTGTTTCTTGCCAGCTTTTCCTTAACTTATATTACCCCTCTACCCTCTGTCTCTGCGCTTTCTTTCCCGTTCTCTTACTTCTGTAGATCTTACCCTTACTCTGTGGATTGCTGTGTAGCTGAACGGCTAACCCCTGACGTCCTCCTCCTTCTTGGGTTACTACTCCGAACCTTCTCCCTGCCTGCCAGCCCCACCCATCCTTTCTGCTGCCTCACTATGGACTATTCAGATCTTTATTAGACCATCAGGTGTTCTAGACAGGCAACACATCACAGCTTTCACAGAGCTAAACAAATGAAGCATAAACAACAGTAACACACCTCAAAATAATAATCCCAGCAGACTGTAGAAGAACTAATCTATTGGGGGATTACAGTTTCAGAGGGTGGGTCAGTGACTGCCATGGTGGCAGCAGGCACTAGAACAGTGACTGAGAGCTTGTATCAACTTTGAGGCCGAGAGCTAACTGAGAATGGTGTGGGCTCGTGAGACCTCAGAGCCAGTGACACCTCCTCTGACAAGGCCACACCTGCTAATGCTTCCCAAACAGTTCCACAAACTCAGGACCAAGCACTCAGATCTGTGAGCCTATGTGGTCCATTTTCATTCAAACTACCTCACACATAATCCAAAAAGAAGACAGATAGATAAAACCAGGTCCACCATAACTTTGTTTTCATGTCCATCTTGCCTGGTGAATTAGTGTCTTTACTACTAGCTGTGACCAGATATCAGGCAAGAAGCAGCTTAAAGGAAGGAGGGCTTTTTGCTTACAGTATAAGCAGGCGCAGGAGCACGCAGTGGCTACCTGTGTTTCACCTCAGTCAAGAAGCAGAGAGCAGCCGGGTGGTGGTGGCGCACGCCTTTAATCCTAGCACTCGGGAGGCAGAGACAGGCGAATCTCTGAGTTCGAGGCCAGCCTGGTCTACAAGAGCTAGTTCCAGGACAGGCTCTAGAAACTACAGGGAAACCCTGTCTCGAAAAACCAAAAAAAAAAAAAAAAAAAGAAGCAGAGAGCAGCTGGGCGGAGGTGGCACACACTTTTAATCCAGCACTCAGGAAGCAGAGGCAGACGGATCTCTGTGAGTTTGAGGCCAGCCTGTACTACAGAGCTAGTTCCAGGACAGTCAGGGCTACACAGAAAAACCCTTTCTCCAAAAACCAAAAAAAGAAGAAGAAGCAGGGAGCAGATGGGAAGTGGGAATAGGCCATAAGACCACCAACAGTGACTCACGTCCTCCAGTGAGGCTCCACCTTCTAAAGATTCACAACCTTCCAAAATGGTGACACCAGCTGGGGACCAAGTGTTCAGACATGTGAATGGGGATAGCTGGTATCAGAGACATACTTGGTCCGTCTCAATTATGCTTCATTCCAAAGGTTCTTAGGAACTATTGCCAAGGTCCCCAGACCTGGGGGCTACCAGCCCTCCCTACACTTTTAACGTTACCCTTCCTCTTCCCAGGATGCCACCTATATGCTATTAACACTCACCACAGCAGAGAATTGAGAATCGTGGTTGCAATTCGTAATAAACTGCTTCTCATCACAAGGAAACAACACAACAAGCCAAGCGGGGTGTCAGGGGCCTCGCTCCTGTCGCCCCTGTCAGAGTCACCTGTGGAGGAATTCCAGTACATCAGGGTAGGTTTGCTGTCTAGCTTCTGCTCTCCTGGCCAGGGTTAGCTGCCTCCCTGTCTAGTCCCGAGACAGTCCTTACTCTTCAGTAACCCCTGCGGAGTCCCAGCCTCCTGTGCCCTAGCTTGCCCAGATGTCTAAGCTGTGTGCTCTTTCACAGTAACCTCTGCAAGTTCTGGGCATGGCCGTGCAGCAGTGGCCTGTGCAAAGTCTCTCTCCCACAAAGCTTGCCCTCTAGTTGAGCAAGCAAACACCTGATAGTCGGCAGAAATGCACTGAGGCTGGGTTTGGTGATCACGCCTTTAATCCCAGCACACTGGAGGCAGAGGCAGGAGGATACCTGTGAGTTCGAGGCCAGTGCGGTCCACATGGTGAGTTCCAGGACATCCAGATTATATAGTGAGACTGTGTCTCAAAAAATAAAAATGACTACAGCTCGTCAAGCTATGGAGTGCTCCCAGCATTGGCCGTCGGAGCAAACCGAGAAGGCAGTTTCACTCAGTTAAGGCCTCCCGAACGCTGCACGCTGGTTTCTGCAGCTGTTCTGGGGACAGAATACTCTGCTGGTTACACTAAAGTTAAAATCTTATTCTAATTAGGTGTCTGCCTTCTCAAGACTAATTACCACCCATAATGAATATTTATATAGAGTAGTTAGGTAGTGTGAGCTCTGAAATCAGATTCACAAATCATAGCTTTACCACATAGAAACTTTGTGTCTGTAAGCGAGCAGCTTGACCTTGGAGCCACCGTTTCTTCCTCCATAGAGTAACAGCCAGACCTGATTCCAGGGGTCGCTGCAAGGATTCTGTGAAAGCACTTCCCGGCATGTGTGACACAGCCAACTGTCATATGCTATTACTGTCACAAGACAGACAGTAGGGACAGGGCAACTGGACAGTGAAATCAGGTTGTGAACAGAGGTCTGAGGCTTGAAGGGAAGTTACAGGAAGGAGGAGACTGGCGGGACCCTGTCTGTGCAGCCCAGCTCTGCTAGCCGCCGGGCTGGACTCTTCGGAGAGGCTGTCTAAAGATGGCCACTGTGTGCTAACTGTGTGCTGCTCATCCTCGCCCACACAGGAAATCTGTCTATGTGACTCCCCAGCTGTGATGACCTTAGTGGATGGGCCAACGGAAGAGAGTGACAACCTCATCTGTGTGGCATACCGCCACCAGTTCGATGTGGTAAATGAGAGCACAGGAGAAGCCTTCAGGCTGCACCATGTGGAGGCCAACAAGGTACGCTGACAGTTGTAGGAACTAATCACTAATCTGAGAGAGCAGGGGGCTCTGTCTTCTAATTCCAGACACTGTGATGGGGCTTCTTAAAAATTACACACTCTAGTAAGATGTGGAAGTTCATGCCTACAGTTCTTAACTTGTGAAGCTGAGGCAGGAGGATCATGAGTTCAAGGTTAGCCTGGGCTGCATAGTAGTTTGAGGCCAATCTGGGCCACATGAGACCTTATCTCAAACTAATAATAATAAAAGTACATGCTGTGCATCTGTATCATATGATGTGCTCCTTAGTTTGAAGCACATGAAGCTGCCATCAAAGGGCAGAGTTTCTGGACCCCAGGAGGACAAGAGATGGCTACAGTGCAGGCTGAGCACCCTAGTCTCAAGTCTGGACCATAGTGGCCCAGAGCCGCATGTGCCGCAGACCCACTCCACTGCCTTGTTCTGCTTTTATAGGTAAGACAAGTGGAGGTGGAGACATACTGGGTGACCTAAGAGCCCAGAGACCTCACTCAGTCTCCTCAGAGATGTCCTTTCCTCTCGTGTCAGACACAGTGCTGTCTGCTTGGGTCAGAGTGGCACACGTGACAACCCTGTGAACCTGAGCATTCTGGGTAAATAAGAGCACTTGGGAGCACAGCTGGATTCAGACCTAGAAGGGCAGGACAGTGGGTGAGAAAGTCCCACCCAGAGTAGAAAGGAAGCAAAAACATTTCTCTCCCACCTCAGTTCCTTGTAACCCTGGCCCAGCGGCTTACGAAGTATAGTGTGGGCGCCGTGCAGCACCCTGGTTTCCGAGAACTGAGGACCACTGCCGAGACACCCCTAGCTCAGGGAGGTTTCTCTGAGTGTCCACATCCCACCACTGCTACCACCGCCTCTTATCGCTGCAGGTTAACTTTGTGGCGGCTATTGACGTGTATGAAGATGGAGAAGCCGGCCTGCTCCTGTGCTACAACTGTAAGTCAGGGAGCTGTCTGCTCATGCACAAACAGCCCATTTCTCAGTGTGGTAGAATGGGCTTTCCCCCTAGATGACTTGAACTCTTGCTGGGTACACCAAGGATCATCTAAAATCCACATCCCAACCTGCACCACAGACTGTGCCCAGACCTCTCGGTGACATGCTTACCAGAGCTGCCACCGTGCCCTGCTTCCAGGGTATGGGATGAGGACGGTGGCCTCCAGCTAGCAGGCCCTTACTATATGCCAGGTACCCCTGTGTCATTCAGATTTTCACCTACAATGGCCCACAGCAGGCTCAGCTTCTCTGCTGCAAGTGGAACTAAGGCAGAAGAGGCTTGGGTTGTATAGCTGCTCAGCATCAGGGCCCGGGTTTGCATCTGACCCTCCTGACCCCAGTACCAGACTTTATCTTCTGTTACTACAGGGTGAATGTCCCTCACCTGAGGTGCTTACACCCAGAGTGTTCCAGATTCCTGACTTTTAGACTCTGGGTTAGTTCCACATGTATAACTAGCTGTCCCGGGAATGGAACCCAAATGTAAACACAGAATTCATTTACATCTCATAGACACCAGCCCTAGGCCAGAAAGTAATTTCTTGTGTTTTTATTTTTTAGTGTATCTTAATTTTTTTATTTTGCTTTATTTTTTTTATTTTTGTTTTGAGATGGGTTCTCACATAGATCTAACTGTCCAGGAACTCAATATGCAGACCAGGCTGGCCTCGAACTCACAAATATCTACCTGCCTCTGCCTCCCATTTGCTGGATCAAAGATGTGCTTCAGAACACCCAGCAAGAGTGTCTGAATTTGGGCTGTAGCCCATCAGATGAGGTGAGGTTTGGGATTTTCCACCTGTTAGCACTTAGAAAGTTTCAGGTGTTAGGTCAGTGTAGACTTCTGATTCTTTCGGAATAGCGTCAAGATACTCTGTCAACCTGGCTGACCTTGAACTCAGAGATCCTTCTGCTTCTGTGTCTGCCTCCAAAGTGCTGGGATTAAAATGTGAACCGGGATGCCTGGCTTTTAACCTATAACTTTTTTGTGGGTTTTTTCCCTGTTATTAATGAATTTAGCATAAATTGGGCTTATGTAGCTCAATTAGGTTAGTTTGGGTCCACCATCAGGGTGGGTTTTGAGCAGAGCAAATGTATCAGATACTGACTTCTAGCATTTCCAGGATTAATTAATGGTTCAGGGGTCACCAGTATTTGTCAAACATGTAGAAAACCCAGGTTCAGTTCCCAGCACCCACATGTCAATCACAGCCATCTGTGACTCCAGTTCCAGGGCACACAACTCCCTCTTCTGACCCAAGGGCACCAGGCTTGCATGTGGTGCACAGACATATGCACAGCAAAACACTTATATACATAAAATAAGTAAATCTTTTTTAAGTTATTTTTTAAGCAAATGGAAGTAAGATCATTTCCTGGGTAATGATCTTACTTTTTTTAACCTAGAATTTTATTTTTTTTTTTGAGATGGGTTCTCACATAGTTCTAACTGTCCAGGAACTCAATATGCAGACCAGGCTGGCCTTGAACTCACAAATATCTACCTGCCTCTGCCTCCCATTTGCTGGATCAAAACGTGCTTCAGAACACCCAGCAAGAGTGTCTGAATTTGGGCTGTGGAAAATCCCAAACTTTATTCTTTTTTTCAACCTAGAATCATCAATTTCTAGAGTAACAACTCTGGTTATAGCTCATATATCAGATCAAATACTTTTATAAATAATTTATATTTAGTATGGGAAACCCAGTTATCAACATAAAAATTTGTCTACAAGGTGTCATCTTCGAAATTCAGGATTTAATAGGGAATATCCAGAGTAGGCAGGGCAGCAGTTCTCCCTGAGAGGGACATTCATCCACAAGGTTGAGCCTAAGAATTCCTCAAAACAGCGGATCTTAAGAATGTAGGCCTGTGACTTTATTTTGAAAATCTATGGAGAAAGAACTGGCCCTCCCTACCCAACTCCCCAGGAAACCTGAAAACAGACTGGAGAGATGGTTAAGTCGTTAAGCAGTTCTTGTAGAGAACCTAGATTCCGTTCCCAGCACCCATATGGTGGCCCAGAATAACTGTGGTTTAAGAAGCTCTAGTGACCTCTTCTGGCCTCTACAGGCACCGGGTTCACATGTGGTGCACAGACATACATGCAGACAAAGCATTAATACACATAAAATAAAAATAAATAAATAAAAGTTTGAGTAAAATTCTTTTCATATTTTTGTTTAAAAAATTTACTTTTCATTTTACATACCAACCCCAGTTCCCCCTCCCTCCTCTTCTCCCATTCCCCCTTCCCCTCCCCTCAGAGAGGGCAGGGCCTTCCTTGGGGAGTCAACAAGATCTGGCATACCAACTTGAGGTAGGACCAAGTACCCTCCCTGCCTTATCAGGGTTGAACAACGTATCCCTCCATAGGGAATGGGCTCCAAAAAGCCAGTTCATGCACCTGGGATAGGTCCTGGTGTCACTTCCAGGGCCACCCCCAACAGATCAAGCCACATCACTGTCACCCACATTCAGAGGATCTAGTTTGGTCCCATGGTCCCATGCTGGTTCCTCAGCTGTCAGTCAATAGTATGTGAACTCCCACTAACTTGGGTCAGCTATTTCTGTGGTTTCCCCATAATGCTCTTGACCCACCCTTTGTTCATATGACCCCTCCTCCCTCTCTTCAACTGAACTCCAACTGCTTGGCTGTAGGTCACTGCATCTGCTTCCATCATTACCAGATGTAGGTTCTGTAATGACAATTAGGATAGTCACTCATCTGATTACAGGGGAAGGCCCGTTCAGACACCCTCTCCACTGTTGGTAGGGGTCTTAGCTCTCCCCCTCTGCCCCTCCACCAACTCGGTCTTCTTGATCCCTCAAGATCAAGATCCCATCCCCCGTCCCCTCCCTTCTATGCCCCGCTCCCATTTTATCCTGGAGATCTTAACTATTTTCTTTCCTGAGGAATCAGTCAACCTCAAGACCCAGAAATACCGAACTCTTGGGCATATACCCAAAGGATGAACAATCATACAACAAGGACACTTGCTCAACCATGTTCATAGCTACATTATTTGTAACAGCCAGAACCAGGAGACAACCTAGATGCCCATCAACTGAAGAATGGATAAAGAAAATGTGGTGCATTTATACAGTGGAGTATCTCTCAATGGTTTAAAAACAAACAATGACATCAAAAAAAAAACAATGACATCTTGAAATGCAGCAAATGGATACACTAGAAAAATCCATCCTGAGTGAGGTAACCCAGACCCAGAAAGACAAACACAGTATGTCTTCATTCATAAGTGGATACTAGATGTAAAGCGAAGGATAACTAGACTACAATCCCAGGGATGCTAGATAAAAGGGGGACCCTAAGAGGGACACACATGAGTAAAGTAATTTCAAGACAGGTTGATAGCACAGGCTTATAGTACCGCACTCAACAGCCTGAGTCAAGAGGATTATACAGTCCAGGCCAGGCTGGGGTACACAGCAAGACCTGTCTAAAACATATATAACAATCATAGTTGTTATTATCATTATTTTAAAAGTGTGGGAGAAGGCAAAAACAGCTTCTATAATGAAAGGGGATTTTGTTTCTACAAAGTTTTCTTACTCTGAAGGTCTGAGCTACATACACTGATGTTCAGAGGTCAAAATAGACAAGAGCCAGGTAACTGAATTAAACTGTCCTTAACATAGCTGAAGTTCAGTAAGGGGGACACACATGGTCCAGGTTCTCTAGCAACATGTTAGCAGAGTGTATTAGTCAGGGTGCTCCAGAGTAACAGAATTTAGAGAATGGATCTCTCTCTCTCTCTCTCTCTCTCTCTCTCTCTCTCTCTCACACACACACACACACACACACACACACACACACACACACACACATGCACACCTATTATGTATTATACATGTATATCATACATTATATATACTATATATACATATCATTTACTGTCTATATAAAGGGGATTTATTAGACTGGCCAAAGGCTGTGGTCCAGCTGATCCAACAATGGCTGCCTATGAATGGAAGGTCCAAGAATCCAGCAGTTGTTCAGTCCCTGAGACTGGATGTCTCAGCTGGTCTTCAGTATAGGATTGAATCTCAAAGAAGCAGGCTCTAATGCCAGTAAAGGAATGGACTTGCTAGTGAGGGCCGACAGGCAGAGAGTTTTTTCTCCCGTGTCCTTACAGAGGCTGCCAGCAGAAGGTGTGGCCCAGATGAGAGGTTTGTCTTCCCACCTCAAAACCAGTTAGAAGCGTATCTTCCCACTTCAAGTGATTAAGGAAAAGTCCCTCACAGGTGTGCCCAGTCATTTGGGTTTTAGTTAATTCCAGATGTAGTCACGCTGACAACCAAGAACGGCCATCACAGAGGACACATGCAGCTCCTGCGGTGTTGTAGTGAGGGAGGCTCCAGAGCGACCTGCCTTGTAGAAACCCGTGGGCTACCCATTCTGCGTCTTTCTCTGGCATGATGATACAGCACAGGCAGGAAGCATGTGAGCACCATAGCCCGGCCTGGCCTCATTCCACCCCTCCGCCCCGTAGAGCTGCTGGACTCAGGACGGACCGCCTCCCCTCTCCCAACCTCAAGTTCTCTGCAGAGTGTGCTTGTAGGGTGACAGCTTCTACCTTCTGCAGCCAGACAAATTAAATGGACAGTCTTCTCAAAGCTCCATGCTTGACACACTAAATTTTCTCCATGTGGCAGCTGTTAGCATACATGGTAACAGTGTTACACTTGCTGCCACTGCCTCCCAAGGTTGGCAGTGGCTGTTTAGATGAGCTGGCAGAGAGAACCAGGTGTGTGACTAATGCCTGTAATTCCAGCACATGGGAATCTGCGGCAAGAGCATTGCTACAAACTCAAGTCCAGCCTGAGTCCAGAGACCCAGCGGGGAGGATGCAGCCCTAGCAGCCTGCTTTCTGTTTCTCTGACTGCAGGGATGGAGGTGTGGCCTCTAATGGAACACGTTGCTGTTGTTCTCTTTCCAGACAGTTGCATCTATAAGAAGGTTTGCCCCTTTAATGGTGGCTCTTTTTTGCTTCAACCCTCGGCATCGGATTTCCAGTTCTGTTGGAACCAAGCTCCTTATGCAATTGGTAAGAGCAACCTTTTCTATGGTCCCTGCCTGACTACCTGCAGGGCTCGGTCTCCTGTGAGCTGCTTGGACTCCCTCCGTAACTGCCACACCTCCTGGGGCATGAACATTCTGCAGATATCTGCAGTGGGGTAATGTTTATGCTCCCTGTTTAGACTCTTATGTCCCTCTGGCTCTTCTGAGTTCCTAGGCAGATGATATTTGAAAGCAACTAAACAGTTTGTCAGTATCTGGCAGGCCTTTTCTAAAACTCACGCGCTAGCTTCAGCCAGTGCATTGACTGGCTTGGGGAAAATCACAGTGCTACTCTTACCTGCCTTAAAACGGAAAGTCCAGAACCTCAGGGCCCAGCAAAATACCTACCACTAAGATGTCATTGTGGGGCTGGCAAGATGGCTTACCTGGCAGTGATACTGCTGAAAGTCTGAGGGGCTGACTTTCGATGCCCAGACCTGCATGTTAGAAGGAGAGATTGACTCCCACAAGCTGACCTCTGACCTCCACATGTACACCCCGCCCACTGCCACAGACACATTAAAATGGAATTTTAAAAAGGTAAATTAAAGCCGGGTGGTGGTGGTGGTGCACACCAGTAATCCCAGCACTCGGGAGGCAGACAGAGGCAGGCGGATCTCTGAGTTCCAGGACAGCCAGGGCTACACAGAGAAACCCTGTCTTAAAAAAACAAAACAAAACAAAACAGGTGGTGGTGGCGCACACCTTTAATCCCAGTCCCAGCACTTGGGAGGCAGAGGCCAGTCTGGTCTACAAGAGCTAGTTCTTGTAGGACAGCTAGGGCTGCTACACAGAGAAACCCTGATACCTGGTCAGGCTGTGATGACAGGTGAGATCAACCGAAAGGAGGAATGGAAATTGACTCTGGGCTTTGAGCCAAGCACTGGAGAGATCAGGACAAGAGGCATCAGGTAGCAGAATGAGTCGCCAAGGATACCCCCCAGAGTGGACAGGTCACCTATGCAGAGAACTGAGGGAGAAGGACCAGTCAAGTCCACTTACACAGGTGTAATCGAAGCTTAGTTGTGGTGTGTGAAGTCAGCATTGCAAGGAGGAGTGCCACCTGCAACAGAGAAGAGAGCATCTAAGTTTGGTAGCTTTGAAGGGCACAGCTACTGCCTGTGACACAAGGCCAGAGGGGTGCAGGGAAGGGGTGACAGTCTAAACCAGGAAGGAAGAGTAAAGGAAAGATTCCAGACAGCTGTCACATGCTGAAGGCTGTCAAGCTGTAATCCGGAGAGTGTGGGGAAAGGCTCACAGGACTGGGTAGCTGAGCCACCAGAAAACCAGGCAGTAGGGCATCAGGCAGGGATGTAGCCATGACAGCTGGCTGGCATGTATACCTGAGAGGCAGGCCTAGCCATGCAAAGCAGACAAGAATAGAAAGGTTGGACGTTTCTAGAGTGGTAAAGACGCCTGAGCAGTTGCAGCCTTCTAGCCAACAGCCCATCTGTTCCCTTGCAGTCTGCGCCTTCCCGTACCTGCTGGCCTTCACCACCGACTCCATGGAGATCCGCCTGGTGGTGAACGGGAACCTGGTCCACACGGCAGTTGTGCCTCAGCTGCAGCTTGTGGCCTCCAGGGTAAGTGGAATGCAGCTCTGCAGCCTTAGCACCCCAGGTGTCATGTGAGCAGGATCTGCTGTTTATCACACCAGGACAGCTGTCCTGGGTCAGAACGCTGGAGGGAGGTGGGTTTTGTGTCTGCCCTCCTTGCGCTTCCAGATGCTCCCTTGAGGCTGGGGCGCTGGCTCAGCATGTGTAGCGCTTGCTGTGCTGACCTGACAGCCTCCGTCCAGTCATTACAACAAGTAAAGAAGGACAGCGCCACCGCCACATATGCTCCCTGCCTTGTGGAGAGAGCGGGGTGAGAACTAAGTGCTCGTGGGGTTCTCACAAATACGCTTTTTAATGTTTGCTGAGACCCGTATCATACCCAGACTACAGGTTCAACTCCACCTACGCTGGAGTCCTACCTCAGTCTACTCATTATCGTTCCAGTGGGGTTATGTCGAGAAATCTTTCATGTAGTTGGGCGTTTGGCTACATCTGTAAGCTCAGCACTGGTAAGGCCATCAGTAGGATTGCTATGAATTCGAGGCCAGTCTGAACTACAAGCAAGTTCCAGGATAGCCTGGGATACAAAGTAAGATTTTGACTCAAGAATAAAAAATGTCTAATATGTATCCGAGTGTTACACTGTTTTTCTGGGCTGGAGAGATAGCTCATGGGCTAAGTTCCCTTAGTGTTTTTGCAGAGGACCCAGGTCCAGTTCAGTTCCAGCATCCAGCATCCAAGTGGTGGCTCACAGTGTCTGTTCCAGGGCATTCAGTCCTTCTGACCTCCCTAAGCTCCTGTATGTACATGGCCGTAGATGTAGACTCAGGCACACACACACACACAGACAGTTAAAGTTTTTAAATACTTCTCACCAGAAACAAATCATACCTCTTAAACCAGAACTTACTCCAGCTGCAGCCCTAGGCTCCACACACTGTAATCCAGGCTCTCATTGGGAGCACTCACCAATATCTGTGGGACAGAGAATCCGTCCACTGGATGTGGCTGACGCAAGAGTTAGGAGGAGCCCAGCAGGAGCTCCAAAATAATAGTAAATGTAGCCAGATAATTAGGAATGTTGTTGAGACTCTTTGCCTCTAACATATTTAAGTTTGTACCATTTGGCCTGGAGAGATAACTCAGCGGTTAAAAGTGCTAAACAGAACAAGATGAGGAGCTGGGTTCAAATCTCCACAACCCATGTAAAAACCTGGGTGTGTTCACATGCATGCCTGCAGGCCCAGTGCTGTGAGGGGCAGAGACAGGAGGATTGCTGGGGCTGGCTGGCCAGCAGCCTAGCTCCGGGTTCAGTGAGAGACCCCGCCTTAAGTAAGAAGGTGGACAGTGATAGAAGCAGGACACTTCCTCCTTTGACCTCCATGCAGGGGCATGGATGTGCCATACACCTGTGGATCAATACCACACACACACAAAGCTAAATTTATACCTTTTAATATTTAATGATGGCTACATTTAAGCTCTGACTTGCAAAATTCCTGAAAGTTGACTCTCAGAAGCACATGTAATGTCCCACTGCTGCTGTTACCAAAGTCAGCACACGTGGGCATGCTGGAGACTCTAGGACAAACATCCATATTTCTCCCTGCAGAATGCGCCTGACCGAATTCCCGGGGTCCATCCCAGTTCTGAGACTCCTGAGAGAAGTGTGTGCATTGTGTTGGGCTTGCACATGTGTGGCATGTGACTGTTTTCTAGTGTAGGCCAGTGCAGGGAGAAGGGAAGTAAATCCTTGGGAGAGGTCTAGCTGGATGAAACCCAGGTCTGCTCTGTATGCTCCGAAGAGGTCAGAGGTCACTGCCAAGCCTGGGAACCAGTGGTGCAGAAGGTCAGTGGGAGCAGAGCCTGGAAGACCAGGCAGCTGGTAATGTTTCTTCTTTCTTTGCAGTCGGACATATACTTCACAGCAGCCGCGACTGTGCACGAGGGCTCGTCTGCAGGCAGCTCCAAGGGTGCCAGTGCCCACACGTCTCCTCAGACCCCTCCGGCCCGGGACACGCTGCTGTTTCCTTCTTCCCCGGGGGAAGGTGAAGTCCAACTCCTACTGCCTTATTAATAGATACTCTAGCTCATGATTTCTTTGGCTTACTGTCAGAGCTGGACATAATCACTGCTGAAGAAGTTACTGTTCAGGTTGGGCATATATATACTATATATAAATGCCACACGCCTTTTACCCCAGAGGCAGGTGGATCTCCATAGTAAGTTTCAGGACAGCCAGGGCTATATGGAGATCCAACGCCTCAAAAACAACAAAAATGAAGAAGTGAAGCCTTTGTCTAAATTGTTCTATTATTAATAAGATCTCAGGAGTCAGATAGTGGGGTAGGAACCTGAGAGATCAAGAAAGCAGCAAAGGAACAAGCAGCCGACCTTCTGCATGTTTCCCAGATATAAAAGGCCCATGGAGCCGGGCGGTGGTGGCGCACGCCTTTAATCCCAGCACTCGGGAGGCAGAGGCAGGTGGATCTCTGAGTTCGAGGCCAGCCTGGTCTACAAGAGCTAGTTCCAGGACAGGCTCTAGAAACTACAGGGAAACCCTGTCTCGGGGGGGGGGGGGGGAAAGGCCCGTGGATCTTTCTAAGCCCTCCCTACTCTTTCCTGTGCCTCTCTATGTTCTCGCATCCTAGGTCCTCCAAAATCTCTATGGCTAATTCCAGTCAGTTAGTTGTTGACTGCACTCTCTAATTCAAGGTTAACTTTGTTGACAATCTTGGAGTGTCACAGCAATATCAAATATCTACGACAAAGAAGACCAAGGGAGGAGGAATTGTTGAAGTTGTCACTATTTAAAGCAAGTGACAAAGAACTCTGTTGGCTGCACGCCCAACACTTGTGAGGATAGGTGAGACAGAGGGTTTAGGACCAGCCTGGACTAGGTGATGAGACCTGTCTTAAAAACAAACCAATAAGTAGACTTTGTTCTTTGAATTGTAATAATAAAAGCCAGACATGGTGGTACACGCCTTTAATCCTAGTACTCAAGAGGCAGAGGCAGGTGAATCTCTGTGAGTTCAAGGCCAGCTTGGTCTCTATATTGAGTTCCAGGACACTCAGGGCTACACAGAGAAACTCTGTCTCAAAGTAATAATAATAATAATATATTATTATTATTATTTATTAAAATTTTTAAAAATAAAATAAAAGTAAGACAAATGGGACTGAATAGATGGCTCATTCAATAAAGTAAAGACCTGACTTTTGATCTCAAGCAGCAACATGAGAAGTCAGGCACAGTGGTACATACTCATAAGCCCATAAGCTGGGTCAAGGGGATCCCTGGGGCATGCTGATTAGCTAGTCTAGCAAGTTCCAGGCTCGCTGCAAAGCCTCGTTACAAAAAGTAAGCGGATCTTTGTAGTTCGAGGCCAGCCTGGTCTACAAGAGCTAGTTCCAGGACAGGCTCTAAAAAAAAAGCTGCAGAGAAACCCTGTCTCGAAAAACCAAAAAAAGAAAAAAGAAAAAAAAAAGTAAGTTGAAAACCTATGTGATTTACACCTCTGGTCTCCATATACATATGTACACACACACACACACACACACACACACCAAACAATTAGGAGAAATCCCATTATGTAAATTTCCGTGGGGCAAAGGGAAATATGCCAGGGCACAGCCAGCCAGCAGCAGCCAGCCTTCAGCAGCCAGCCAGCAGCAGCCAGCCAGCAGCAACCAGCCTGCAGCAGCCAGCCAGCAGCAGCCAGCTGCAGCAGCATCTCCTCTGGGGTTGGCAGTGCTGTGGGTTTCACAGCTAAATCTGCAGCCCAGAGACTCTCACTTTGCTCCCAGAGGCCTTTGCTGAGCTCCTGTAGGGCCAAGGACAGCATTCTCCTAGCTGCTGGCTGCATCGGTCATCTTTATCACCGTTGTTAAGATGAGAGCCCCAGACGAGCAGCTCCTTGCTCCCTTTATCTGCTTCTATTCTGGAAGAAGCAACTGCACTTTATCAAATTCAAAGAAAGCCCTTGGGAAACACAGGGCCATTAGGCATCATCAACACGTGACAAAAGTCTTGCTTCACGCTAATTATATTACATAATTATATTAAAGGACAAGAAATTATTTCCAGGCCAGCAGGATGGTTCACTGGGTAAAGGCAGTTGCCGTCAGGCCTGGTGCTCTGAGTTTGACCCCTGTGTCCGCTGCTGGAAGGAAAGAACTGAGCCCTACAAGTTGTTCCCTGACCTCCACACATGGACACATGAACACATGCCTGATAAATGTAGTTTAAAACTTTTAAAGAAATTGTTCTGTTGTAAATAACATGAACCTAAAGTTCTGGTCTTTTCCAAATTGTGTTTCAGGTGAAATTCAGTCTAAAAATCTGTACAGGATTCCACTTAGAAACCTTGTGGGCAGAAGCATCGAGCGGCCTCTGAAATCGCCCTTAGTCTCCAAGGTCATCACCCCGCCCACCTCCATCGGCCTTGGCATTGCTGCCATTCCTGTCACCCATTCCTTGTCCCTGTCTCGCATGGAAATTAAAGAAATAGCAAGCAGGACCCGCAGGGAACTTCTAGGTAATCACAGCTGCTTGTAGACAGCCCAGCGGGGGCTCATTGTAGACAGACCGGGGGGGGGGGGGGGGGGGGGGGGCTCGTCTTCAGGTAGCTCTCATTTTCAAAACCTGAAGCTTAAAAAGGAAATTTGGGGCCAGCAAAATGGCTCGGAGGGTACAAGCACTTGCTGTCAAGCTTGCCGACCTGAGTTCAAGCCCCAGGACATACATGGCTGAAGGCGAGAACTAACTTCCACAAGTTGTTCTCTCATCTACACACATGCATGCACACACGCACACACACAAATGCCTGTATACACACAACATAAATAAATGTAATAAAAAATTAAACTCCCTTTCAGAAAAGATTTATAGCCGGGCGGTGGTGGTGCATGCCTTTAATCCCAGCACTCGGGTGGCAGAGGCAGGCGGATCTCTGTGAGTTCGAGGCCAGCCTGGGCTACAAGAGCTAGTTCCAGGACAGGCACCAAAGCTACAGAGAAACCCTGTCTCAAAAAAACCAAAAAAATAATAATAAGAAGAAAAGATTTATAAATTCGTCAATAATAATTACAACTACCCCAGAGAATATTGGACCATTTTCCACCAATGATGGACAAAAAGCTAACCAAGCCATGTTAAGCAGGGGGCGGGGACAGGAGCTTATGAGAACACTGTAGGACTTTAGGGATTTTGCCACTGTTAGACTTCTCTGAGATTGTGCGTGTGAGTCACAGTGTATACATACTTTATAATCAGAGAGGAAAGACTTCAGTAAGGGGAAACTGTTCTGATCTATCTCTGTCATCTTTGCTGCTGCGTCCAAGTCTAATAATGGCCCAGTAAGGATAAAGGGGCAGGAAACCGATGGGGAGCAGGTAGAGGTGATCTAAGCACATTGTACATCTGTGTGAGATTCTCAGAGAACTACATTCTTAAAGAATAAAAAAGGTGGGCTGGAGAGATGGCTCAGCAGTTAAGAGCACTGCTGACTGCTCTTCCAGAGGTCCTGAGTTCAATTTCCAGCAAACACATGGTGGCTCACAACCATCTACGACAAGATTTGACACCCTTTTCTGACATGCAGGCAGTACACTGTATACATAATAAATACATAAATCTTAAATACATAAACAAGGCATCTTCTGTCCCCTGTGGTAATGACCCCTGACCTCTGATCTTCCTCTGTAATGCAGGTCTCTCTGATGACAGTGGACCACGATCAGAAGGAGCGCCAAGGGCCAAATCAAAAACCCGGAAGCGGTTAGAAGAAAGTCAAGGAGACCCCAAGCCAGAGGCTGTGCGGTCAGCTAGCAGTGACAGGTAAAAAGAAGCCCCTGAGTTGCATGGTCACCCAGCGAGTGCCAGCATGCCCAGGAGGTCCATTGGCCAGCACCCTACCCAGTCCCAGAGAGGACAGCTGCCACAGTGGGGCTGAGACAAGAGGACACTGTCACCAGCAACTGAGCTAATGTTCACTAAAATATATTCAGAGGGGCTCAAGACAGTCAGCTGGAGCCTTGCCCAACATGCACAAAGTGTACACAGAGCACATACACGCACATACATGAGACAGAAACAATAGAGAAAGACATTCTGTTTTAGACAAGGGTTCACTATGGCTAACCTAGAACTCATCATATAGACCAGGCTGTCCTCAGACTCAGAGAGCCACCTGCCTGTTTCCGAATGCTGGGATTAAAGCCCATGCACCACCACACCTAGCCCTACAGATAAACTGTTAACATGTATATAATGTATTTTAATCATGGTCTCTCTCTCACACACACACACAGACCCCAGTTACTCTCTCTTGTCCCCCTCCTACTCGTATTGATCTCTCTCCTAAGAGACTATTTTTGGCTCACTAGTTTGATGAAGATACACAAAAACAAGGTTGCTTAGTAAGAGTGTAGGGTCAGCCACTTTCCAGAACTGGTGGACCCTGTACACAGGAAGAGCCCTTCTGAATGGCAGTTCAGCACTTAGGAATAGATGCGTGTTGCCTCACAGTGGGGTGTCTGTCCCTTCAGCAAGGGTACAGGTGCCCTTCTGGAGAGCAATGGAACACCTGTTCAAGCATACTCAAGCTGGGAGTACAGGGAGATGACCAAGCCCCTGTCTGTACCTTCAGAGGGCCCGTAGGCCATTAAGCACCAAGCCATTGCTGCATGGCAGAGTGGCAGGTGATGCAGGCAGTGACAAGTGTCCTGCCACCTGAGCAGAGGGTCTCAGAGCCTGCGGTGGGGAAGAGCCAGCCTCACTCAAGCTTCAGCCTCACATGGAGAACCAGATCTAACTAACACAGTTCATCTCAAGCAACCACGGTGTGCTGTGAAGTTAAAGGGACTGGAGAGCACTGGCTGCTCAAGCTCCAGCACCCACATGGCCAGTCACAGCCATGTGTAACCCCAGTTTCAGGGGATCCAACACCTTCTGACCTCGGGCACCAGGCACTCAAAGGTTGCCAGACACACCAGACACAGACATAGATGCGTGTAAACAGTTATGTACATAAAATGAACATTAAATAATCTTTTTTAAAAAAAAGATAGTCAGCATGGTGGCACATGCTTTAAATCCTACCACTCATGAGGACAAAGGCAAATCTCTAAGTTCAAGGCAAGTTTAGTCTACATAATGAGTTCCAGGCCAGCCAGAGCTACAAAATGAGACCCTGCTCAAAATATCAAACACAAAAATAAGAGACTGGAGAGATGGCGCACGGTCAAGAGCACTGACTACTCTTCCAGGGCACCCACATGGCAGCTTACAACTATCTCTGACTCCAGGATCCAACACCTCACACAGACATACATACAGGAAAAATATCAATGCCCATAAAATAAAAATAAATTATTAAAAAAACTCTAAGTGTTTCCAGGACAGGCTCCAAAGCCACAGAGAAACCCTGTCTCGAAAAACCAAAAAAAAAAAAAAAAAAAAAAAAACCTCTAAGTGGCCAGGCATTGTGGTTCAGGCTACAATAATGACAGGAGAGTCACTGTAAGTTCAAGGCCAGCTTGACCCGGCCTCACAATAATTATGTAAAGGGCTTGGGCTGGGAAAACAGCTCAGCGGTTAAGAGTATTCATTGTTTGACCTTCCAGAGGACCCAGGTTCAATTCCCAGTACCCACATGGTGGCTCACAATCATCTGTATCATCTGTAACTCCTGTTCTAGAGATCTAATACCCTTCTCTAGCCTCTGAGAGCGCAGGGATGCACATTGTACGCAAACATACATGCAGACAAAGCATCTATTTCTATAGTCATAAAATAAAATCTGGGGTTTTTTTTAGATTTTTGTTTATTTGATTGACTGATTGGTTGATTTTGAGACAGGGTTTCTCTGTAACCACCCTGGTTGTCCTGAAACTCATTCTGTAGACCAAGTTGGTCTTGAACTCACAGAGATCTGCCCGGCTCTGTCTCCTGAGTGCTAGGATTAAAGGCGTGCACCACCACCAACTGGAAAAATAAATCTTAAAAAAACAACAATAATAATAAATGATAAAATGGAAGTGGCAGGTAGAAGCCCACTTTGATAGATCCAAAAGGAGTCCAGCATAGGGCTGGCTTGGGATGAATGATAAGAATGTGGGAACAGCCAGGCAGTGGTGATGCACATATTTAATCCCAGCACTCGGGAGGCAGAGGCAGGCGGATCTCTGTGAGTTTGAGGCCAGCCTGGTCTACAGAGCGAGTTCCATGAAGGACAGGGCTACACAGAGAAACCCTGTCTTGAAAACCAAAGAGGACAAAGGAAGAATGGGGAACAGTACCTATGATAGCAGGGACTCTGGGCAGTTGCTCTGAGCAGGCAGTGTGGCCAGAGATGCAGGGAAGAGGGACAGACTTGACCAAGTGTTAGGGAGGCTGCTGGAGGTTAAATGGGCAGAGCAGAGCCAGGTGCTTTCCTAGGCCCTGGGCATTTGTGGAATCCCAAACTCTGAGAACTGAAACCTTTCTTCTCCTTCCTCCTCTCATCCCGTGGTAGATACACTGAGCCCAGAAGGACAGGAGGCAGCAAGCAACCATGCCATGTTACATCCTGCCCACAGAGCCCTTAACAGTGCTTCTCTCTTGCAGGATCCCATCGGGAATTTTGGAAAGTCCTCCTGCTTCTGAAGCCAATGCTGAGGGCCGTAACCACTCGGCAATCTCTGACCAGGACCCTGTAGTGGACAAAGAGGGCAGCTCAGGCTCAGGCAGCAGCCCCTTCCAGCTCATGGCCTCCTCAGAGGAAGACATCATTGATTTGAAATAGAGTCTGTGTCTCCTTGGCAATCCTTAGTGTTCTTACGCAGGTTTATACTGTTTAAACAGCTCCAACAACCTGTCTCAACAAAATGCGCCTCCAGCCAGGCAGCAATCTATTGGACCAAACCTCCTGCACCCTCAGCCAGTTTGGGTCACTCTCCAGTGTCCAGTGCCATCTTTCTTGACTCCCGTTTCTTTCCATTCAAGAACCGTCAGTCCCCTTGTAATAAAGGTGGTAGATTTCATTGAAGTTTTAGATCAAAACTTTGAATAAATCAAAAATGTTCATTCTTATTCACTGCAACCCTTCTCTTATATTTTATAGATTTAGATGGAAATTATTTTTTGTAAGTTTTGACTTCTGTCACATACTATGCTTCTTTTATGAAGAAAAGATGCTGCTTTTTAATTCTACTATAAATAAGTTTTCTTTCTGCACTTGGCCCTGTTGCTGCCTGTGTTCACTGGGGTGGGGCCCCTGCACTCCTGCCTGGAGACCTGGGACAAATGGAGACACTTCCTCCTCCTTTGATCTCAAATAGTAGTAAGGCAAAGGCACCTCAAAGTCTTAGGATACATTCATCTGCGACTGTGATCCAGTGTTTTCAGATTCCCTCCCTTGAGTGGGTTTTGCAGTGTTGGGTATGAACCCCGGGTCCTCACACACATTTGGCAAGCAGGCTCTGCTGCTGAGCTGTGTCTCTAGCCCCTCCTTGCTCTTTCGTCCTTCAGAGCATGGAGATAAAGAGGCAGAGAGCTGGGGAAATGGCTTCATGGTTTGATTCCCAGCACCCACATGTGTCTCACAGCCATTTCTAACTACAGTCCCAGAGGATCCAAAGCCCTCTTCTGATCTCCAAGGGCAGGAGGCACACACGGTGCACAAACATGCATGTAAAATACTTAAAAAACAAATCTGATTTTTAAGATGCCTACCCCAGCTCCCTCCTGAAGAGTGAGCAGGAAGTAATACGGACGGAGCAAGACACGAATGAAAGACTGAAATAGCAGTCCTGTGTCACAGGTCACAGGGCCCATGCAAAGAAACCCATCGTCTGCCCAAGGGGAAGCAGCTCCAAGGAGTTCTGATGCCACGGTGTCAGAGGTTAGAGCCGTGGCATCTTCCTCCTTTGCAGGCCTTAAGATGGACCCGCCTCCCCTCCCTCTTCTGCACAACAGTTCCAAAGGTGCCTACGTGAATCCTCTTTAGCTGTAGAGGCAAACTTGATGCTACATCTCAACCCCACCAACAGTTTTATTAGGTTTATTCTGGCTTTTCTCGGGGTTCCCACGTGGAAGCTAGAGGTCAGCTTCGGCTGTTGTTCCTCAGGAGCCACGCACTCGGTTTCTTGAGACAGGGTCTCATTAGGATCTGGTGGGGCTCACTAGTTAAGCTAAACTGGATGATTAACTTGTTTGTACCTCAGTGCTGACGTTACAGACAGGCACCACCACTCCCAGCTTTCCCTTAGAGAGGACTCTTGGCCCAGGGAGGAACTAGGCGCCTCTCACTGGTTCTCTCCGGAATTACACATATAAGCCACTGATGCCGCCTGCCCACAAAGCTGTGGGTAGCAACTAAGCTGAGAACAGTGGTGGCACACAATCACAGGGAGACTTGGGGAGGTAGAAAGATATAGATTCAAGGCTTGGGATTATCTGTGGGGCAACCAGGGAACAGGAAACCACTAAGCTCCACTCCATCCCACCTCTGGATAGGGTCCTCAGCATCTCGGGGGCCCTAGGCTTTGCAGTACTCCTGATGCAGGTGAGGCTCTTTGTCAAGGCTGGGGAAGAATGGCTGACCATGCTTCAGGGAATTGTTCTGTAGTAAGAGTGGGAAGTCTTGCCCAGCCCATGTGCTCCACCTTTGACCCACTACTACCCTCATTAGTAGAGATTAGCTTGAGAGACAACTCCATAAATAAATAAATACATAAATAAATAAATAAATAATAGTAAAACTATAGATCTGGAGAGTGTGGCTCAACACTTAGGAATGCTTGTTCTTGCAGAGAACTCAGATGCAGGTTCCAAGCACACCTGTGCATGGTGGCTCACAACAATCTGTAACTCCAGTTTCAGAGGATCCGATGCTGCCTTCTAACCACCGCAAGCACCAGGCACGCGTGGGGCACGCATATATATATGTAAGCAAAACACACAAATAAAGATGTTTAAAATAGGCTGGAAAGTGGTGGCGCACCTTTAATCCCAGCACTTGGGAGGCAGAGGCAGGTGGATCTCTTTGTGAGTTAGAGGCCAGCCTGACCTACAGAGGGAGTTCCAGGACAGCCAAGACTGTTAAACAGAGAAATTCCGTATCAAAAGATTTTTAAAAAAAGACTAAAAGAAAAATAAAGAATAAAAACAAATGAAACCATCAAAACATGGGCCTGCTGGTTGCTGGTAAAGGTGCTTGCCCCAAGCCTAACGACATCAGTTCGATCCCAACGACCTAATCCACATGGTGGAAGGAGAAAACCAAGCTTACTTCTGACCTGTCACCTCCGCCCAGGATCGATGTTAAGAAATAAACATCTAAAACACCCAAACAATCTTCTCCATCTTCATTGGCTAGCTCAGTCCTAGGCCTGCTGGCCACGCCTCCAGACTCATCCTACAATCCAATTGGACAATCTTGCCAACAAGCTCCCCCCACCCGTACCTGGGCCGCGGGGGCGTAATTTGGGTCCAGTCAGCTTTGCAACCGGCTCTGTGCTTCCATTGGTCAGCTCCGGCTGGGGGCGGGTCCTGGCGTCATTGGCCCCGCCTGCCGCCGAGGCCGCGCTCGCCCGAGCTGCGACAGTTCGCGGGTACTCTGCTGCCGCCGGCATGTCGCCCGAGGACCCAGAGGAGACGCTGCCGCTCTTGCGGCCCCCGGACGCCAGGTGCGGACCCCGGGGGTCTGCGGCCTCTCCCTCACGCCCCGCGGCGCCGCTCACGCCCCGCCTTGTACCCGCAGCGTTCCCCGCGGCCGCCGGGTCTTCCTCGCCGCCTTCGCCGCCGCCCTGGGCCCGCTCAGCTTCGGCTACGCGCTCGGCTACAGCTCCCCCGCCATCCCCAGCCTGCAGCGCACTGCGCCCCCCGCCTTACGCCTCGGAGACGATGCGGCCTCCTGGTTCGGGGTGAGCCCCGGGTCCCCCACTCTCTGCCGCACCCCAGGGTCCTCCTCATTCTCTTCTGAGGCTGCGGGGCGTGGGGTGGAGGGATCGTGGACCATGGGCCCTGGTGGCCTCCTCCTCAGCCCGTCCGGGTCCCCAGGCCATCGTGACCCTGGGCGCTGCGGCAGGGGGCGTACTGGGCGGCTGGCTCGTGGACCGAGCGGGGCGCAAGCTGAGCCTCCTGCTCTGCACCGTGCCCTTCGTGACCGGCTTTGCGGTCATCACCGCCGCCTGGAACGTGTGGATGCTGCTCGGAGGCCGCCTCCTCACTGGCCTGGCTTGCGGAGTCGCCTCACTCGTGGCACCGGTGAGTGGTTTGGGCCTTCTAGATGACCTTTGCCAGGCAGAGGGCAGCGAGTCAGCAGTGGAGCTGTTCCTCACCGTCAGCATTGCCCTTAGCTGTGCCTCTTTTACTGCACAAATGATGAAATCCCTGTATACTTAACAGTTATGACTGACTATACCCCGTTTTCATGTTAGCAGTTCTGTTCTTTTTGTCCCTGGGACAGACTTCTCGCTCCCTTCACTGCTTGCAGCCAGCCCCTGACCCACACGCCGGGATCCTTTACCTGGGCACAGGCTCCTCTGTGAGCCTGTACGCTCCCTGTGTACTGAGACTTATTCCTGAGGTGGTAGTGATGCCTTTGCACAAGAAGTTGCTGGTCCAGGCATGGCCCCCAGGAGGTCTTGGACCCTGGTAACTGAGATCACCAGCACCCTGCAGCCACAGGCTTGCATGCCCACCCGTCCCTTCCTCGTCTCTGTGGCCACATGCTTAGTCTCTGCCCCTGTGGGAAGTGTGAGGGAGCGGGAGGAGAGGGAAACTGTAGATCTGTAGGCTGTTTTTTTTTTCTTTTTTAAACTAGATTAGTCATGGGCATAAGGTATAGAATAATCTAGAAGTATGGATGATGCCTAGTGATCCCTGAGCTTTAAAGAAGCGATGGGAGCCCCTGGTAGAATTAGGCTGGACTTTCAGTGTCCTGGGTAGCACCTGGAGCTGGCCAGCAAGGGAGAAGTCGTTTGTTCTAACTCACATCTGTGCATATTAAGCATGTACTGAGCTGGGCCTGACGGCACATGCCTGCAGTCCCAGGACTTAAGGGCTACGTACATAAAGATCAGGAGTTCATAGTTATCCTCAGCTCGTTGGAGGTTAGCCTGGGCTACATGAAACTCAATCTCAGAAAATAAAATAGGGAAGTTCTGTGCACTCCTCTCTCCCCTTGCTCACACACAGCAGCCACCATTACCCACGATCCTCTAAAAGTCTGCAGAAGATAGGGTGTCGCTCTGAAGCAGTACAGTTAGACCCTTCTGTTGAAAGAGCCCAAGTGAAGTCTCACCTTAACTCCCCACAGGTCTATATCTCGGAAATTGCCTACCCAGCCGTCCGAGGACTGCTCGGCTCCTGTGTGCAGTTGATGGTTGTCACCGGCATCCTCTTGGCCTATGTGGCAGGTAGATTTGCATGCTGTCTTTTGATCCCCGTTCATGGATACGTGGCTGCTTTGGAAACTGAGGTTTATAGAGGGTAGGAGTTTGCCCTGTGCTACCAGCCAAGATGCCAGGTTCTCAGTCCCACTCCTGGGAGCTTGGTGTGTGAGGGTCTGGTATCTGAGTCTGGGAGAAGTAGAGCAGGAGGCTTCTTCATTGTCACAGAAGCCACTGCACTGGAAGGACTGAGTTCCAGCGCAGGAGGGGCTGGATTTGGGAAATGCTTTAGCTCCCTGCCTGGGAGAACTGGAGTTTCAGCCTGTTATCACTGGGTTGGCAGTCAGCAGAATGTCACGGGTAGAAGGCTGTTCCCAGAGTCCCTGAGGGGCGGAGCTGACACACCTACCACCTGCTGTGTGACTTTGGCCAAGTCCCACTGCCCCTGAGAGCCTCAGTTCCCCATCCCTAAACGGGCCCCTCCGGTAGGGGGAGAGTAAGAGCAGTGCCCGGTAGCTGATAGCCCATCCCCAGTGAGAGCCATGGGGGGTGGGTGGCTGACAGGCTGTGGTTACCTAGCCTGGGGTGTACATACGGGATTTTTACAGTAGACCCCACACAGTCTTAGTCTTCTTTTTTTAACTCCCTTACCATCCCGGCTCTTCAGTGTCTTCTCTGCAGCCTGACTGCCTCAGGAGTCCCACAGTGACCAGAGCACCTACTGGGCACTGGGGTCTGGAGACAGTCAGTGTCTTTGCCACACTGCCTTACATTGATCTGGTCCTGTCCTTTTCACCCCTGGGATGAGTTGGATGTGACACCACAAAGTGGCAATAATGCCCCAGTCACGAGATGTTGTGGAATGGTTTGTGGGACCTTATTGCTGTCGCAGACTCACCCTTGCAGGCTGTCCTCTGACCTCCACACGCATGTTGTATCATGCATCATGCATGCACTTTTTGTTTGTTTGGTTGGTTGGTTGGGTTTTTTTTTGTTTTCAAGACAGGGTCTCTCTGTGTAACTCTGGCTGTCCTGGAACTCTCTGATGACCAGGCTGACCTTGAATTTATAGATCCGCCTGCCTCTGCCTCCTGAGGATTACCGTGCTCAGCTTAGTTCACTTTACATCGCTATGACAAAACACCATGGTCAAGGCAGCTTACAAAAGTAAACTTGTAATTTGAGGTGCTTGGTTCCAGAGTATCCATGGCCATCACAGTGGGGAGCGTGGCAGCAGGCAGGTAGCCATGGCACTGAAGCCACGGCAGAGAGCTAGCTGGGAGTGGCAAAGGCTTATTAAACCTCAAAGCTGTGCCCAGTGACACACCTCCTCCAACCAGGCCACACCTCCCGTTCCTTCCCAGATAGTTCCATCAACTGGGGCCGAGTGTTCAGACATATGAGCACATAGGGCCCATTCTCATTCAGTCTAACACACATAAAAGAGTTGAATAATATAATAAAATTATGATAAAAGTATAGCATAGGGGTTGGGAAATAGTTCAGTTAGTAGGAGAGCTTGCTGCTCAAGCGTGAGGACCTGAGTTCAAATCTCCAGAGCCCACATAAGACGCTAAGTACAATCATGAGTTCCTATAATTCCCGGTGTTGTGGTAGGGCGAGACAAGAGGATGCTGGGGCCTGCTGACCACCAGCCCAGCTCCAGGTTTAATGGAAGACTCCTGACCAAGGAGTAAGGTGGACAGCAATGCACACTCAATGCTTCCACGCTCATGCATGAGTGCATACACACACACTCACACAGATAAACTAAGAATTAAAAGTATACGCGTAGTAAATACATCAAAGCAATAGCGGTCATTCCTAACCATTGTCAAGTATTTTACAGTATCCATCCATGCCTTGACGTGACTGGTTTACACCAGCATTGCCATGGCAGTGTACTGTGATATGTTACCATGGCTACAAGACATGACTTGGCAGTTGGCATCTTTCAGCTGTTACTATTTTATTTCTTATGTGCAGTCCATCTGTATTTCCCTCAACAGATGTCACCTAATGGTGTCCTGGTGGAACATTCCTAGTAGCAACAGTCTCTTTAGCCCAGCAGCTGGGCAGAGGCAGTGATGGGCCCACCATTGGAGCGAGTCTCAGGGCTAGCAAGGGGCTAGCTCTCTCTGGCTGTGATGTCTGCCTTTGCAGGCTGGGTCCTAGAGTGGCGCTGGCTGGCCGTGCTGGGCTGTGTGCCCCCCACTCTCATGCTGCTGCTCATGTGCTTTATGCCTGAGACCCCACGCTTCCTCCTGACTCAACACCAGCACCAGGAGGCCATGGCTGCCCTTCGGTTCCTGTGGGGCTCTGAGGAAGGCTGGGAAGAGCCCCCCGTTGGGGTTGAGCACCAGGTGAGAGACTGAGAGCAGGGCAGAAAGCATAGCCTGTTCTTAAGGCTACACACTGAGTGGCAGCACCCCTCCACCCTTGCTGAGGACCTTGCTGCCTTGCCTGAGCAGCTGGAGGGCCAGCTTGAGCCCCACTTTAGCTCCTGCTGTCCCAACAAGTGAAAGGCCAGGCCAGCGAAGGGAAGCGGGTGAGGGCTTCATCACTTAGCGGAAACCACAGGCAGGGAGTCTTCAGACCAATGGCACGCAGACACTTTGCTGTAGTGTGACCTGACCGTCTTTGAGTCTCAGTTCCTTTATCTGTACAATGATGGTCCTCACCTCATGGTGACGCTGAGGTCTCTGCAGATGGCTGCAGGAAGAGCTCTGCCCCTGCCAGGTGGAGCTGAGCTCTGAACACACACACGTGCTTGGACTCGGGCACAGGATTCTTCCCCCGAGTGCTGGAGTGTGAGCCTTCCACCTCCCCTCCCACTGAGGGGGCTGCAGGGGCCTGTCTGCACACTCAAGGCCACGGGTGTGGTGGGGCCAGCAAGCTGAGGCTCAATTCCCTGCACTTAGGCTTCTGGGCTGAGAGAAGGGTCCTTGGGTCAGGGGGGAGGACACTGATGAGCCATTTTGGTGGCAGGGCTTCCAGCTGGCTGTGCTGAGGCGCCCGGGCGTCTACAAGCCCCTCGCCATAGGCATTTCCCTCATGGCCTTCCAGCAGCTCTCCGGGGTCAATGCCATCATGTTCTATGCCAAGACCATCTTTGAGGAGGCCAAGTTCAAGGTAAGAGGCCTCTGCCCAGCCTGCTTCATGCCACATGTGTGAATTAGCCTCCCGGAGCCTGGGGCTTTTTGACCCGGCTCACAGCCAGAGGGAGGGAGGGACTCTAGCAAGCCAGCTTCTCCCCTCTCCCAGGACAGCAGCCTGGCCTCCGTCACTGTGGGCATCATCCAAGTCCTCTTCACTGCTGTGGCCGCCCTCATCATGGACAGAGCGGGGCGGAGACTACTTCTGGCCTTGTCAGGTGAGGCCTGAGCAGGAGAGCTCGGTCTCCCCAGGGAGGTGGCAAAGGGACCATCTGTCCCCAAGCCTCCTTTTCCCACTCTGAACTGGGGAAGGGCTGCAGTGGGGTCAGGTCCTGGGCAGTAGCTTCTGCCCACACATTCATGGTGCCCACTGGCATCTGTGAAGGCTGCTGTGGTTACAAGGGTTGAACACTGTGATTGCTGTTCCTGCTTCTGTGGGTGAGAGAACACTCAGGAACATCCCGGTATTTACTGAGGTCAGAGGGCCAAAGCACAGTAGGGGGTGCTATCCAGTTGGGCTACCATGGCCAAGCTGAGACTGCTAAACCTGGCCTTCCTCTCTCAGGGTGGCCACGCTGCCCTCTAAGCCATGTCCCCCGTGTCCGGCCTAGCCTGAGCCCTTCCTGCAGGTGTGGTCATGGTATTCAGCATGAGTGCCTTTGGTACCTACTTCAAGCTGACCCAGAGTGGCCCCAGCAACTCCTCCCATGTGAGTCTCCTGGTGCCCATCTCTGCGGAGCCTGTTGACGTCCACGTGGGGCTGGCCTGGCTGGCTGTAGGCAGCATGTGCCTCTTCATTGCTGGTAGGAAGGGACTCGAGGGATGTGGGTGGGGCTGTTGTCCCTGTAGCCCACCATGCCGAGTTCTGGAACTCTCAGCTTCATATCTTGTTTTGCTTGACTTTGCCCTTCTGCCCCAGGAAGCATGACATCTGTGCATGCGGCTCTGACCATGTGCTGGGCACGGGGCAAAATTCTTTCACATAATCTCCATGACAACTTGCAAGCAGGTCCCATCCTTGTCCTGAAGTCTAAAATGGGAAGGGACTGGCCCAAGGCCTCCGCGCAGGGTTGAGGGCTGGTAGAACCCCTAAGGCCCACAGGCTAGGAAGCGTGGTGCAGGAGCCCGGCATGTGTGCCTGAACACTGCCTTGCTCCCACAGGCTTTGCAGTGGGCTGGGGACCCATCCCCTGGCTCCTCATGTCCGAGATCTTCCCTCTGCATGTCAAGGGTGTGGCTACTGGTGTCTGTGTCCTCACCAACTGGTTCATGGCCTTTATGGTGACAAAAGCGTTCAGCAGCGTTATGGTGAGTGCAGACGCGTGCCTTCCCTTGGGCTGTCAGCAAAGGCATTTTCAGAGATTCCCTGCCCATGACCCTGGGTGTAAGCTGAGGTCCCTAATGGCTTAGACACAGCCATCTCAGGAGTGAAGTGGAGCCAAAGGCTAAACCAAAATAGGAACCTGGTCCATGATCCCCTAAGTCTTCCATCTGTGTTGGGGTAAGGATACTATGGCCAGCCTTCCACATTAATGAATGTCAGGTACACAGGCCAGAAACCCATGATTCATATCTATAAGAAAAATAGACAGGCCTGAGCTCTGAGACACACACATGCACAGAGAGGGTGGGGGCTGCTACCCTGTGTGTGGCCTTGTGTACTGCTTAACCTTTTAGCATGGTCCTGAGCTAGAAGTGTGGACACCTAGCAGTACTTTCTTAGGCTGAAAGGCGTGCCAGTTCCACTCAGCCTTTATTTCCCTCTGCGTCCGCTGATGCTCATAGGGCTGCTGCCTGCCAGCTTCCTCGCCACGAGAGAGAACTTCTGGTCCAGATAAGCAGGCCATCTGTTCGGTCGCTGGTGCCCTCCCTGTCTCCTAGCATGTGCCATGCCCAGGCCTGTTTAAGGCAGCAGGGAAAGCAACAACTGAACAGGGTCCCTTTCATGACAAGTGCCAGGAAGGTAATGGGTGGCGTGGACACCCAGCTAGCCAAAAACGTGCTCAGACAGACGGGGCTGCCCAGAAAACCCAGAGGAAGGCAGGCAGAGGTTCGCCATGGAATGTAGGAGGGAGCAGGCAGCAGAGGACCTGAGGGAAGGTAGGTATGGGCCCAGGATATGACAGACCCAGCAGTGACCCGGGGAGCAGCCTGTCAAAGCTGAAGAAGGCTCACCCGGTGACCTCTCCTGCAAGGACTCTGCTCTGCCACCTACAAGGTCACAGACTCACCCTCACCCTCTCAAGAGCAACAGTTCCCCTTCCTCACCACACAGAGAACTCACTTGTAGCTGGGACACTGGAGAGGCGCAGGTGGCTATAGGCCTGGGATGCCCAGAAACGGGAGCCTAACTGTTCCTTGACACTTCTGCTCTCAGGGCAGTCACTACATTACCATGAGCCTCAGTTTCCCACAAACATCACCTTGGGTGACAGTGAGCTACCACGCACACAGCTGGGTCTGCAGAGCCATGATAGGCCTGGCAGGGCAGGCTGCGGTCAGGGTGCTCCTGACTTGTATGGGGCCTGTTGACCTCTCCACCCCCACGTGTGCCTTTCCTCTCTGCAGGCGATCCTCAAGCCCTACGGAGCCTTCTGGCTCACCGCTGCCTTCTGTATCCTCAGTGTTCTTTTCACGTTGACCTTTGTCCCCGAGACTAAGGGCAGGACTCTGGAACAAATCACAGCCTACTTCGAGGGACGGTGACAGCCCCTTTCTGTGCTGGCAGCCCTGAGCTGGCTTAGCTCTGGGTTGCAGGAGTACAGTGGCATGTAGCTGAGCCACACCTCAGTTTGAGCCTGGAGCACCCCAAGTCCTCAGGCATCAGAGCCCCTCTTTGTCCATCCTGAGGTTCTCTAGATTCTGGATCTAGTCTCTTCAGCCTGCTGCACACAACAGGCCATCTGAGGAGCTGTGCAGTCACCTTTGGTCTTCTTCCTCAGACAGAAGCATCTGAGGCAGCTCCTGTTTGCTGGCTGGGGATCTTTTGGCTCCTGGGTCCTAAGCCCCCGCCTATGCCTCACACCTGACTGTGGGATCAGAAAGGACTTTGGCTACATAAAAGTTGGGCTCAGAAACAAGGCTGCGACCTCTTTGAATGAGCCCAGATGGAGAAGAGAATGTTGCAGTCAACCGAGCCCTCCTCGGCCCTGCCCAGAGGGGCTGTGGATTCACCTGGGGTCAGCTCACCCGTCACTCACAGGTTCTTTCCAGCGCTTTCCTGGGCTCAGTGTCCTGAGTCATTAGCCACCAAATCTTGTTTTGTTTCAGAAAATAAAAAGCCTCTTTCTGATTAACTTCGTGGAGCCAGAAGTCTTGTAGGCGCTTATATCACGACTCAGTACTTACTCACTGGAGTAAGTGGAGGGCAGGTGGAGTTAGCATGATTTCTGCAGCTGCCAGTCTTCTGCTGGCACTTTCCTCTCACGGAGAAGCTGCCCTCTCCAGCGGTAACCCAGTTAGGACTATGGCTCTCTCTGACACCCACTCTTTCACTGTCAGTCATTCAAAACAGCAGGCTTGCCGGGCGGTGGTGGCGCACACCTTTAATCCCAGCACTCAGGAGGCAGGGGCAGGCGGATCTCTGTGAGTTTGAGTCCAGGACAGGCTCCAAAGCAACACAGAGAAACCTGTGTTGAAAAAAAACCATTGTAGTTTTCCCCATCCTACTAACTAGCCCTCCTTTGCACTGTTGGTGCTAGTGGACTCTCCTTTTGATGTTTTGTTTTGTTTTGTTAAAGACAGGGTCTCACGGTAGCTGTGGCTGCCCTGGATACAGACCATAAAGAGGTCTGACTGCTGAGATTAAAGGTGTGCCCAGCACACCTGGCTTTGTTGTTTTTTAAGATAGTGACTCACAATGTAACACAGGCTAGCCTACAACCTATTAGTATTCCAGGCTGGCCTGGGACCCACTGCAATCCTCCTGCCTCAGCTTACTAAATGCCATTCTGTTCTTTCTGACCAACTTGAAAAGCTGTGGTCCTAAGTTTTCAATCAGTGAACTGTTGGGACAAATGTTCCTTGCTCCTTGGAGCCCAATTAGTTTGCTGAAATCTTCACAGAACGACGGCCCTTTGGTATCCCAGGGTTTTTGTCTCAGGCCACCAGGTGTGATGGCGATAGGCTGTCCCCAAATCCTGAAAAGCTGCCACCCTCAAGTGATGGTTCTGCCCAGACACTTTTCTTTTTCTGTCACTGGAGATTGAGCTCAGAGCCTGGCTCACATCACGTTAGCCAGCCAAACACTCTCACACCTGCTGCACCTACCAGCCGTCGGGTGCCATCTTTATTTTCTTTTTTATTTTTGTGTGGGGGTGTAATGTATGAATGTGTGTATGTGCTGGTGTGTGTGTGTCTGTCTGTCTGTCCATCCTGTCGGTACCTACAGAGGCCAGAAGCATTTGATCCTCTAGAGATGGGGTTATAGGCAGCTGTGAGCTGCCTGACGTGGGGGCTGGGAAGAGAAGTCTGGTCCCCTGCAAGGGCAGTATAGGTTAAGTCATCACTTCTCCAACCCATCCCCTGAATGTTTTGAGACAGGGCCTCACAGAACCTGAAGTTCATGGACCAGGGATCCATGTGTCTGCCCCGCCTACCAGGCACATGCTGCCGTTCCAGCTTTGAAGACTGAGTTTTATTCTGTGGGACTGTGTGAGCCACAGCACACAAGTGAAGATCAGAACAGCCCGCAGGAGTTGGTTCTCTGCTTGCACCATGCGGGTCCTGACCCTGGACAGAGTCGTCTTGCCAGCCCTCATGCCTGGCTTTCTGTGGACGTGCTGGGATCTCAGTGCGGTCCTCACACTCATACAGAGACCACTTTACTGACCGAGCACCCCTCCAGCCCCTGGAGTTGTTTTTTGTGGGTTTTTTTGTGGGGTTTTTTTTTGTGTGTGTGTGTGTGTTTTAGATTTATTTACGGCGAGGCAGTTATGTCAGAGTTCACGTCTGAAGGTCAGAGGTCAGCTTTTAAAGGTCCCAGGTTTCTCAGCCTTCACCCACTCAGCCATCCTTGCCAACCCCAGGTGTCTGGTAAGGCCTGCAGGCTGATGGGAAGTCTTGCCAGCTGATCCTGCAGGTAGAATCCTGCTGCAGATTTCACAAGCTTGGTCGTCAAAGCTGGGCAAGAAAGAATATAACTGTAAATCTAGTGATGTCGGTGAGGGTTTTCTTTTTTATTTTGGGGACAGTCTCAATTCTGTAGTCCATCTCTTACCTCTTGATTCTCCTGCCCCAGCCCTTGGCTTCCCTGTCCCCTCATGCTCTGTCAGGACACCATTCTCCTGCTGTCAAGACTGTCCAGTGCACGTCGTTTCTGTGCCGTTCCCGCTTCATCCCAGCTGTCAGGTGGACGCCGTTCCCGCTCCGTCCCAGTTTAGTGGACACTGTTCTTCCTGGTTGATGCTTTTTCTCTTTTTTTCCACTGAAGATTCTTTCGCAGGGAGGCTATGGAGACAAGTTCTAGCTCTGTAACAGCCTAGGTTGGCTTCAAATTTAATCCCAGATGGTGAATTCCAGGCATGCAAACCACGCCCACTATCCTCTGGCACTCACCTTTTTGTCTTTGCTGTTTTGCTCTCTTCTACAAATATTTTTGCTTTGCTAGTCATGCTTTAAAACAATTCTAATACTTTTCAGTCTATTGATTATGAGACCACACTGTCTCCTAGTGGATGACATACTCTTCTGTGAGTGACATAGCCAAGGTTGGGTGGTGTGACCCAGAATGCATGTGGGGTGTACAGAGAGACAAGGTGTACAAAGGGACAGGGTGAACAGAGAGACAGGATGTACAGAGAGACGGGCGTACAGAGTCGTTGCAAGGGGCCAAGGAGGCCTAACGTGCAGAGTCAGCAAGCTGGTGGCCCGGAGTGCTGACAGTGCGACTCCAGCCCCCAGGCATGCACGCACAAGACTCAGGAAATGCCACTGCTGCTGACCAGTGACCGTGTCCAGCTGTAGTGTGGGTGCTGGGGACCCAGACTCAGATCTCAGGCCTGCAGAGTAAGCACTCTACTGACGGAGCCAGCTCCTCAGCCCTTTTTTCTTGTTCTCTGTGCCTTCATAGCACCGTCTTATGCTGTTTAAGGGGATGAATGTCTTTTCTAAGGATATACATTTTCACCATTTAAAATCAGATAGAGTCAGGCAGTGGCGGTGCACGCCATTAGTCTCAGCGCTGGGGAGGCAGAGGCAGGCAGATCTTTGAATACAAGGCCAGCCTGGTCTACAGAGTGAGTTCCAGAACAGCCAGGGCTAGAGAAACCCAGAGAGAGAGAGAGGGAGAGGGAAAGGGAGGGGGAGGGAGGGAGAGAGGGGGAGGGAGGAGGGGGGGAGGGGGGAAGAGGGGAGAGAGAGAATCAGATTAAGGCATGATTTACATAGGCAAAATCCAGCAATATAAAATCTAAGTATAAAATCTAATGATTCATAGCAAACTGTAGTTAGGGACCACCACCACACTCAAGGACAGGACACTTCCATATCCCTGTCCAGTGTCACCTCCCTGCATCTGTGACCCTGGAAACCAGTACCCTGTGCGCTGTTAGGCTTTCTAGGGAATTTTGTGGAGGTAATCATAGTTTGAGGCCTGTGTACCTGGCATCTTTAATGTAGCACAGCGCCTTCGGATTCATTCATGTGCTTAGGTGCATAACCAATTCATTTCCCGTATTTCTAAGATCATCACTAGGCACTTAGTTACTTCCGGTTTGGAGCTATAACTGGGGGCATGGAGACATATCTTGTGTGGAGTGGTTTTGCTGGACATGTGCTAAGTGTATTTTACAAGCTGCTTTGACTTCCAAAGTCTCCCATCCCATCAGCAGTGGTTCCATGTCTAAAATGCTTATTTACTGCTATAAAGCAAGCTATAGGTTCTAACTTTCTGAAAGCCATCTTCTATTTTCTGATTTCTCCTCCGATGAGTTGATCTGGTTATCCTGGCTCATCTCAAACAGCTGATTTATCTCACATATCTGACGTGTTTTGTCCATGCTTACGCTTAGGAGTGAAGAACCGCAGGCTGCATTATAGTACCTGGCATCAGTCTCCCAACGCAACACACACACCTCCCCGATGCACTATAGATTTGCTTCTATTTATACACCGCCAATGTCATTTCAGGGGGATCTGACAGGGAAGAAAGGAGGTATGTGTATATATTCGGCCCACCATCAGTACCTGTAATCACCACGCTGACATGGTGCCTGGCAAGCATAGATGCTCAAATATTTGCTGGATGTACAATTATCCCAGTGTATATCAGTACTTAAGTCAACTCTGTATTAAATAGAGAACTTAAATCAATTCCATATTCCACATTTACGTTGCTTCCAGTCTCTTTATTGAGAATTCAGGTGCCATATATAGATTCATTGAAAATGGGGAGGGAGGAGACTAACAACAGATGGGAATAAAGGGGGATAAAGGACAATGGTAGAGATGGATGGGGAAGCAAGGGAACGCTGATAAAGGAAGTAGAGGCGAGGGGCGCTGAGGGTGAGGGTGGACGTGAAGGGGTAACAGTAAGAGAACAGATGTCTGAATAAACCTTCACAGTATGAAACCTTACAGGTGTGCTTGTTGGTAAGGTGCACACTGTCAGGGCAACTTCTCCATCTTGATAAGCTGCAGTGGGCTGTCTAAGAAAGGCCTTCCCTCCATGACCAAGTCAGTTCTCAGGGAGTCAGGCCATGGAGTAGGACCTCAGACAGGTACGGACGTGACTATGCTAGGGAAGCTGTCTGGCTCAATACATCAGGCCCCAGGGGCTGAAGCATCAAATGGCCTGCTACACCCATTCTTAGCCTCAGACTGTAGCCTGGCCATTGTCCAACCTCTGTCAATGGACTAGTGAAAGACCAGAAGGCAAGAGTAGAGGTCGGGCACATACACCATCAGAGAGGTGATTTAACATGTAGGCCATGTCATCGTGGCTCCAAACTGTACTCTCTATAATCTGGGGGAGGAGCCAGGCGGCACAGGGAAAGGCTAATTCAATGTGCAAAATTCAAATTCTAGTGTACTGCCCACTGCCGTGTGGCCTGGACCATTACATCTTCTCTGGGCTAATTATTTACCTTTAAATGACGTGGTGCTGAGGAACGGAGGAGGGCATGGTCAGTGCTGGGTCCACAGCAGCTGATGGAGGTGTGGTAGGGAGCCACATGCAACGTCAGTGTGAAACTCAGGGATGTATCATAAATGGACACTTGAAAGGGAGTTTTCAAGGAAGGGCTTCACTCTGTAAACCAAGCTGGCCTTGAACTCCCAATCCTTCTGCCTTAGGTCTCTTGCCCCGCTGTACTGGGATTCCAGATATACACTACCAAGCTTCGCCTGGGGTTTGAAGTGTCTCAACCCTGTCTCCTGTTTTACTCTCCACCTTCAGACTACCACCACCCACTTCTAGATGCCAGTGCTTTGGGGAGCCCATACATTCCCTAAGGTGTCCAGTCTCTGGAACCCTCCCCTCAGAGTATAAATTTTGAGAAACGAAGGGCCAGTTCCATCAGACAGTCCTGCACCTGCCCCCACACTCCCGGGAGCCCATGTCAACACCGTAAGAACAAAGCCATGGAGAGGGGCAGATAGCCATCCCCAGAGAAGAGCTGCAGCAGACACAGCTTTATGCAACCCGGGGTAGAAATCTGCACTTCCCACAAATGTCAACTACCCCTTAACACATCCACACTACCATCCCCAGAATAACGTGGGCAAATCCTGGTTTCTGCAGAGCGCAGGAATGGCCTAGCACCCGCTAAATAGCCATATGCAGAATGACGTCATCTGACACCTGAAGCGCTCTACTACCTCCCGGCGGCCGAAAGTGAGATCACAGGACTAAGACAGGAAACCTGGCCCTTACAGGAGTTAGCTGCTACTAGGCCTTGGAGCCGTGAACACGGTCAACACTAGCGGAGGTGTGATACTCTTTGGACTGCCTCGATCCCAAGCAGAAAAAACGATGACGCCCTGGGCTCCAGAGCTCATCCTGCCGGCAGAGCATGGCAGGTCAGCAGAACGGCGTGAGTCCAAGCTGCTCTCATCGAAATGGTAGTTCTCCCTTCCTAAGCCACCCGGACCACGCTCCACCAAACACTTGCTTGAGAAGAAATGGCATCGGTTCTGTGGAAAAGTCCACTGAAGCAGCCTTTATCGTCGGTGCCCACTGACAGCATAAGCACCCTTCCCGGCATCCCTGGCGGCCCGGTCGCTCCCTGTCCCGGGTTCCGCATCCGGATCCTGGCGCTCCTGGAAGATGCGGAGTTCTCAGGATGGACTCCGGAAGCAAGCACGGGCATTGCGGAGCTTCTCTGTGAAACACACCACACGAGGCAAAAAGGGCCACAGTCCCGGCGGCCGGGAGGAGACTGCAGAGGAACAGACGCACCGAGACTTGCTGAGCTGCGCGTGGCCGGAAGTGACGTCCTTCTGGCGCGCCCGCCTGACTCCAGGTTAGGCGGTCCGTCCGGGGAGGTGCTCGCAGGCGATGGCGTCAGGTGCGCCCTCTGTGCGGGACGGAGAGCTGTGCAGTTGTTTGCCCACTGTGGTGCGCAGTGGCCCCAACCAGAACAAAGTTTCTACGAGCGGTCTGAGCGAAGAGTGGGATCTGGGGAATTTAAGTACGCCCGAGTGATCTCTGCATACATAACTGCCTGTTGTCCGGTGCCGAGACTTTATCCAGGGCGACTTAGCCTTCCGCCCCGGGGGAGGCAGCTAGGGATGCCTGGAACACGGGACACTTCGAGGGCAGGTTCAGCCTCTTAGCAGCCAAAACTTTTGAGGCCAAAAAAGAAGCGGACATCCTCAATGTGCTTGTTTTAAGTCTTTAGTCAGAAGTCTGAGGTTAGTGCCACATTCCCTGTAGCTATTTCTAGCCCGTGTATTTGGGTTTTGTTGGTTTTTAGTACTTGAATTTGCCCCATCCTCTTAAAAAAAATTTTGTCTGTGCGAATGAATGCACCATATGTGCCGGTACCCACACAGCAGAGGTGTCAAGTGTATAAGGACTGGAATTACAGGTGTTTTAGTCACTAGTGTTAGGATACAAACTCAGGCACTGCAGAAGACTTAAAATTAAGTTAACCCTTGCATTTATGTGCATCATATGCATGTCCATGTACATACATGCCCTCAGATGCCAAGAGGGCATCAGCATTATTGAACAGTCATGTCTGCTGGGAATGGAATCCAGGTCCTCTGGCTGAAGAGCCAGTGCTCTGCCAAGCCACCTCTACCCCAACCCTTTTTAATCTTTTCGACATTGTTCAGTGGCCTCATTATTTAAGAAATTCCTATTTCAGCGTCCAAAATAGCCAAAACTATGGCCTGTGCCAGGAGGCAGCTTGTTCTGTCTCCCACGTGCCCGACTCAGGTCACAGTCACTCACAGTGATATAAAAGACATGCTAGACAGTTACCCACTGGCAACATAATTTTCAGCCACTTCCTCCAGAGCACTAAATAGAACGTATTTCTAAGCACCCATAACTACATGGGAGGCATTGTACTACCAACTGGCTTACCCACAGAATCCTAAAACCAGCTAAGTCGTGACTCAGCCAGGTTGAGTTCCAGGACTGAGGCACAATTACACTGTCTTGAAAAAGCAACACCTTAACCTTTTGAAGATCATCCATCCCCCTTCCACTGAACCTAAGTTATGACTCCCAGTGTTGAACATTGGGAGTTTATATTTTTAGCTTTTCAAGACAGAGCTTCTGTATTAACAGCACAAACTCAAGCAATCCACTTGTCTTGAATGCTGGGATTAAAGGCTTGTGCCACCACCAGCCAAGGGGTGTAACTTTGCTTTTTTGGTGATTGACTTGCACGTTATCTGTGCCAAAACTACTGAAAACTAGTTAGTTGAGAACTGCCATACGGGTACTAGGAAAAGAACCCTGGCCCCTCAGTAGTATATTTGTCTGAGACTAGATGGCCAAAAAACTGACCTGTAGCCCAAGCACCCAGCAACCTTGCCAGCTGAGCCTCCCCCTTCATGACCACAGGAAGCAGACAGGCTTCATAGGCTTCTCTTCCAGCACCTCCTTCCCATTCCCTGGGGCGGCTGGGTGGGACTTTGGTCTGTGCCAGCATGTATGTGTACAGCGAACATGCTCGGCAGTTTGGGATGGCTGTAAACTGCTAGTGCTGAAACCAAATGAAGGTCAACTGCAAAAATGCACGCGCCATAACCTGTGCAGCATTTTCTAGAAAGTTGCATCTTCCTCAAAATACATGATTTGTATTGACTGGAAAAAACTCATGAGGCAGGAAAACTAGTCACCCTTATGCCCACATAGCATGTTTTCCCTTACATGTTGTCACTGTCAATTGATGTGACCCAGATGCCTGTGCATCTGAAAAATGCACACGGGGGGAGGGGGTGGCTGGAGAAATGGCTCAGTGGTTAAAGCAGACTGTTCTTCCAAGCAATGTTGTCTTTGTTCTGCCTCAATAATAGAGCAAGATTCTTCATGGCAGCCTAACCGCATCATAGATCTAAAAATAAAAGCACCCTCCACTCCTGGTTATACCCTGTGCCCCATAGATTCTGCTACCATGGCCACAATGAACATCCCCAAAGAAAAAATTACTCCCCATCCAAAAAAGTCAAGCTCACTGGTTAGCAAATGATCTTTTATTGAAATATTTTCTCTTGTTGCTTCTTAGCTCTAGAAAAGGGAGAGAAATTATCAGTCACAATGGGGAACTATTCCCACAAAGAATTTTTACCCTTTAACAATACCTCTATAAGACAGAGGCAACAAAAAGCCCAGCTACCCCCACACTAAGATAAAGGGGAAAATGCAATGTCACTTACAGCTGGACATTCCACGGCACCACTGTTGATGTCATCAATGATGTCATGAGGGTGGCGCCCATCCACATTGCAGCCCACAGACTGTGCAGTTCCCAGAATCTCTTTAATAGTTCCTATATTAAAAGGAGAAGCCTCAGTCCCTTGCAACTCTTTATTGAGGGGCAAAGGGAAAAAACGATGGCTTAATGCACCCCACTGGGTGGTGACGGTGCACACCTTTAATCCCAGCACTTGGGAGGCCAGTCTGGTTTATAGAACTAGTTCCAGAACAGCCAGGGATAAACAGAAAAGTCAGTGTAAAATAACTTACCAGAAAGTTCTCTGGCTAAAGACCTGTGTCGCATCTGCCGGGCAATGTTGACGATCTCGTCGAAAGTGATATTTCCACTGTGTTTAACTGTGGGAAAGAAAGCACAAGGGTGGTTGTTATTCACAAGCTATGTGCCATCTTCGACAGGATCATTTTCTACGTCTAGCTGTCCCCATGCTTTCGGCACAGAGTCATCCACATGGAGGACAACCCTGTTTCCTAAAGCTGGGGCTTACTGTCAGCTCACCACTGGATTGCACCAGCCAACAGTACTGGTCAGGTGCAGTGGCGGGTGGCTGAGGCAGAATCAAGTTCCCCAACAGCCCAACACAACTTCAGGGATGGGAAATGCAGCTTAAATCCCTGGGGCTACGGGTTCAGTGTCAACCAACCCAAGGGTGTTACTTTAAGCTCCTGCACCCAGGAGTCAGAACAAAAAGCAAACACTGGAGCAGAAACCAGTCAAGTGCAATCAACTCACTGTTCTTCTGCTTCTTCCTGTCTCTTGGTGGCTCCTTGAGGGCTTTGATGATCAGGGCAGAGGCAGAGGGCACCACCTCAATCTACAAGAGAAATCCCCCGTGAGCAGAGCAGGAACCCTTCAATACCAATACCGCCACTGAAGTATGTCAGTGGGTAACAGCACTTTCTACCCAGCCCGACCACTTGAGTTTAATCCTAATCCCTAGGCCCCACATGGTGGAACCCTACACCCTAGCACCAACCACCTTCCCAGAAGCCTTCCCGCGAAGATTGATTCACCAGAACAGTGAGATCCCATGACTTCCCAAGAGCTACCATCTCAGCTTTCCCCACACCAAGCAATGTAAATACCTGGGCCTGTCTGTTCTGAATGGTGAGTTTCACTGTAATCCTCAGGCCTTTCCAGTCACCGGTTGCCTTGGCAATATCATCACCAACTTTTTTCGGAGACTGTAAAAACATTGAAGTTGAAGGTTTAGGCTTTGAACTCACGCTTGCCAGCTCTCATTACTCCACACCTCACGACTACGTCAACTGTGCCCCAAGAGCTTATATGCTAGGCTCCCATGGGTTACCCACGGAGGGTGCTCCCTTAAAAAAATCTCACGGGCGAGCAGGTTTTAACCACTCACCGACTCCACTGCTCCTTCTAGGTACAAAGTCACCAAGCACATGGTAACGTCTGAGCCTCCTCTTTGCCGCCTAGAACCCGCCTGATGACTGCCCCAACCGTGCCGTGAGCCATATACCTTTCTCATTTCAGCTTCCCTTGAAGTTTTTATTATCAAAACGGGGCTGAAGTGGACCCGGGTTCGAGCCCCAGCACCCACATGGTAGGGGGCCAACAGGCACATACCCAGGAAAAATGCAGTCTGCCCTTATATTAAAAGACATTAAAAACCGA
This sequence comes from Arvicola amphibius, assembly GCF_903992535.2. NCBI lineage: Eukaryota > Metazoa > Chordata > Mammalia > Rodentia > Cricetidae > Arvicola > Arvicola amphibius. The sequence goes on along the minus strand of NC_052053.1, from coordinate 50,924,387 downwards.
CGACTTACCAGACCCAGGGGGCCGATCTTGGGGGCCAAGGCGGATGTGGCGCCGACCTCACCTCCGGTGCACCTCAGGTACACTGAGAAAAAGCACAATCAGACCTTCCGCCGAAAGCGCCGGGCCGGAGGCCGCCCTGCCGTCGGGCCGCAGCCCTCCCGGGGCCAGGCCTTACCCAAGGCGCACAGGCTGCACCTCCCCGACTACACACGAGGAAGCCGAGGCCCAAGGGAGGCAGCCCCGCAGCCCCGGAGCCAGGCCCGGGACTGCCAGCACGCGGCGGGGAAAGCTCCACCCGCAGCCCGGGCGCGGCGAAGGCACGCACCGACTTTGATCTCGTTGGGGTCGAACTTGGGCGGCATGGTGGAGGCGGCTGGTGTCGGATGAACCCGGATTCGGGACGACCGAAGAAAGTTGCACCGTTGCCTCCTCCGAGCCGAAAACCGAAAGGAAGACCGTCGCCCCGCCCACGCCGGATATAGGCACAAAAGCTCGGCTCTCGCGATAACCGCTGGCTCCGCCCCGCGGCGGGGTGACGCCCTCGCCGCCCTGTTTATTGTGGGCAGGCGTTTGCAGCAGAGGACTGGAGAGCCGTATTCATGGGTGAGCTAGGGAATTCGGAAGGGGTGGATGTTCCAGCACCCTCCCTGGGAACTGTCAGAGTAGTAGGGCTGCCCCCAGAGACCCTGCTTCCTGATGTATTCCACGTTCCCTTATTATGAGGAGGATGACTCTGGAGTCCCAGAGCCCCGCCCCTCCCCTGAGGAATCCGCATCTGACTTGCGGGACCCCAGTACCAGTGCTACCCTAGTAGCCTTCTTACCCATTTGTAGTGTGTGCATGTTAGTTATACAAGCAAACTATTCGGGTCTAAACCACGATTCTTAATTCTGCGATTCTTTGGTTTCTAGAGTCTCGACACTGTCATCCTGAGCTGCATGACTTTATGAGATTCAGAGTTTCCGTCCTAACTTCCTATGTTTGAAAGAGACCCGACTGCAGATCGCCTTACTGGTGCCTGTGTCTGCATCTATGACCAAACCTTCAGAGTGATTAGCCTACCTTGAGGTCCACCCCAACATCGGAACATCGGCAAAGGACCTTTCCATCCACAAAGCCAGGTCAGCCACTGGCCAGCTCTGCCAGGGGAGGATGGGTGTGGTTCTCCCAACCAAGCTACACCATCAGGGAGGTTCAAACCAGATTTGAAGGAACCTTTGCTGGGAATGACTAGGGAAGAGGACTTGGTGTGTGTTTTGAGAGGATTTGGAAATCTGGACTTGGAGGAAAGAGATGAGGGAGGGCTAACCATTAGCGAGCAGAAGGGAAGTCATCGGTAAGGGATGGAGGAGGGCTCTTTTACATCATTCTTCAGGAGTGCCAGCAGGTGAGTGAGGAAGGAGCTGGCTTTGCAGGCCTGACAACCTCCCCTGACAGCCTACACACACCCAGGAATGGAGACTTGAAATCTCTAAGGACCAGGGATGTGTCTTCAACTGCAAGACTCCTCTAGCCTTTTCTCCCTGGCCCCTGTGATAGTCCTGAATCTGTTGGTCATTTGTGTGGTGCACTCTGTCAGAGTCTATGACATGGCCCTGCCATACATGAAATGTCTGAGCCCCACTGAACCCAACAGTGGCAACATTGCTCCATCTTACATCTGAGGAAACAGGCTCTGATTGGTGACCCAAAGTGACAGAGCTGGTCTTGAATGTCGAAGCCTATGCTTTTGTTAGCGACACACTTCCTCTCAGTGATTGCTTCCTTCCTGTCTCTGGCCCTAACACAGCAGTGGAAGTTCTAGATTCTGGGCCAGCTATGGGCACCCAGCTTCTGAGTTCAGGTTAACTTTGTTGAACTGTGAAATCCAGGGAGCTGTGCAAACTGCACAGGGTCAGAGCTTGAAGGGCAAGCACCCCAGATGGTTCTTCTGTAACCCAGGTTGTGTAGCCAGATCAGTGGACACAGGACTGGAGTGAGGATCAAATGGATAATAGCTTCATCAGCTGAGTCTGGCAAGAGTCCTCAGAGAACAGCCCTGGAAGGCATCTGGGGGAATCTTCCCTAAGGAGGGAAAGTAGCTCCACACTAGAGGTGATGTCATCGCCTCCCAGAGGGTCAGTGGCAGGTAAGCCCAAACCCAGGGCACCTGGCCTGCGTTTATGTTCTTTCCACCATATTCTGGGTTTATTGCTTTGTCGACAAAGAACAAAATGTTGAGCGCTGCTTTGTGGGCTCAGGGACCGACTGAATGAGGCAGATAGCCCTATCCACAGGGAACGCTGGCCAGCTGCATCTCCCAGCTGCCCGTCTGCAGTGTCAGGGACAGTGCACTGGCCAGCTGCATCTCCCAGCTGCCCACCTGCAGTGTCAGATACAGTGCCCTAGCCAGCTGCATCTCCCAGCTGCCCATTTGCAATGTCAGGGACAGTGCACTGGCCAGCTGCATCTCCCAGCTGCCCACCTGCAGTGTCAAGGACAGTGCAGGTTCCCAGGTGCTGACTTCTGTCTTGTGCTCCAGTGTCCAGAACTCACACAGGAGGATGCCCCTCTTCTTTCGGAAGCGGAAACCCAGTGAGGAGGCTCGGAAGCGCTTGGAGTACCAGATGTGTCTGGTAAGGCAGGTGTATTTCTCTCACTCCTAGGCCCCCTGACAAGTCTCTAGGGGTACTTACTCCTTCCCTCTGCCTTCCCTCCTCTGGGAGTGCCCTTCCTCACAGGCTGAGTGTGTGTTGGTTTTTTTTTTCCCTGCTGGACCTCAGATTGGGCCACCTGCCAAACGAACCAGTAAAAGCAGGCTGTGGCTGTGTCCCTTCCGGCTCCTTATACCTGTGCTTCCTTCCTACTTTCTCCATCCCACAAGTATGTCTTGCCCGAGTGCTTTTTTTGTTGTTGTTTGTGTGTTTTGTTTTTTTAAAAAACATTTATTTATTTATTTATTTATTTATTATGTATACAATAGTCTGTCTACATGTATTGCCTGCAGTCCAGAAGAGGGCACCAGACCCCATTACAGATGGTTGTGAGCCACCATGTGGTTGCTGGGAATTGAACTCAGGACCTTTGGAAGAGCAGGCAATGCTCTTAACCGCTGAGCCATCTCTCCAGCCCTGTTTGTGTGTTTTGATTTGGGGAGCTGGGCATGGCTCATACCTGAAAATCCAGCACTAGGAAGTCTGAGGCAAGAAGATTGCCACAGATTCAAGGCTAGCCATCCCAGGACCCACATGGCAGCTCACAACTGACTGTAACTCCAGTTCCAGGGGATCTGACACCTTCATACAAACGTAACATGTAAGCAAAACACCAGTGCGCGTAAAATAAGAATAAATAAATCATTAAAAAATGGGATCTTTTTTAGATTTTATTTATTTATTTGCATACAGTGTTCTTTCTGTCTGCATGTTTGACTGCACACCAGAACCGGGTAACTGATCTCATCATTGGTGGTTGTGAACCACCATGTGGTTGCTGGGATTGAACTCAAGACCTCTGGAAGAATAGCAGGTGCTCTTAACTTCTGAGCCATTTTCCAGCCCTAAAAAGTGTTTTGTTTTCAAAAAAAAAAAAAAAAAAAAAAAAAACCTTCAAGACTCAAAACAAAGCCAAACCAAATTACCATTACTTTTAGGAGAAGCTAAACAACATGAATATGAAACACTCACAGAATCAACAGAACTTTCGTAAACATACAGGACTTGAAGATTCTTTCTGTGGGGTTGGGAGGGTGAGGAATTGAGACAGGGTTTCTCTCTGTAGTCCAGGCTGGCCTCTAACTCAGAGATCTGCCTACCTCTGCCTCCTGAACGCTGGAATTAAAGACGAACACCACCACACCCAGGAGATGTGAAGACTTTTTAAAAAGCCTTTCTCTCGAACCTCTGCAGAGAGTTAATTCTTGCAGGGCACAAACAGGAGGATCAGGAGTTGGAAGCCAGCTTTGATGAGTTTGAAGCTGCCTGAAACCTTGTCTCAAAAAAAAACCAATTCAACTTAAAAATGTGTTTTTCTCCGTAGGCAAAAGAAGCTGGGGCAGATGACATTCTTGACATCTCTAAATGTGAACTCTCTGAGGTAAAGAAAGGGTGTGTAAGAGCTGTGAATTTAATCTGTCCTGTGTCCTTGAGGAAAGCAACTATAGACTTTTCAAAACGGCGAGAGTGAAGATGGGCAGGTGGCTCCACCAGTGAAGCGCTTGCCTTGTAAACATGAGGACTTGTGTCCCCCAGAGCTTGCTGGCTAACCATTCTGCTGAATCAGTGAGCTTTAAGTTCAGTGAGAGGCGGGGAGTAAGACACTCAGCATCAGTCTCCCGCTTGCCTAGAATGTGCGCACTCAGACGCAGTCAGACACGCGAAGTAAGAGGTGCTCACTGTATTTCATTCTTGTCCAAAAGAGTTGAGATCATCTTTTGGCCTCAACATAGTCTCCAAAAGTCAGGGCCTAGTTCAAAAATGAGCCAGGTGTAGCAGAGCGCACCTTTACTGCCAGCATTCCATTCAGGAGGTAGAGGTAGCAAGGATGCTGAGTCCGAGGTCAGCCTGGGCTACATAGTAAAAGGCTGGAGAAAGGCAGGAAGGGAAATCTGGGGATGAAGCTCACTGGTAGAGTTTGTCAAGCATGCAAGATGCCCTAGGTTCAATCCCCAGTACTATGGGAAGAAAGGAAAATACACTACGGATTTCTGGGGTGCTGGGAGAGAGGACTCTACCCTCCAACAGTTCCTGATACCACAGAGTAGGTAGGCTAGGGTTGGCTGAGCAATCTCCTGCCAGCTGATTGCCAGATCCTCCATTCTTCCCCAGCAGTCCCCTGGCTAAGCACTGTCCTCAATCCCCTCCCACCGGTGCCACTGAGAGAGCAGTTGAGGCAGCTGGCAGGCAAGGAGGCTCTGACCCTTCTTTGTCTTGTCTTAGATTCCATTTGGGGCTTTTGCAACGTGCAAAGTTCTGCAGAAAAAGGTAAGCAGAGTCGTTGTTCAGAAAACCACTTGCTGAGTGTCTGCCTGGGGAAAACTACATGAACTTAGAGGAGCCACTGTCCTCACACAGCCTCCTTCCTGCTCTCTGGCCCTTGCCCTTTTGGCCTGCAGTAGAGATTGTCGCAATTAGAGCAGGCTCTGGGACTGGACCACTCTGAGATGCTCCTGGCCCTGACTTTCATAGCCTCGTGACTTAGATAGCTTCCATACATGCTCACACCTCTGTTTTTTTTTTTTTATTAACTTTTAGCATTTTATGTGCATATGTATTTTGCCTGGATATATATTTGGGTTTTGTTTTATTTTGTTTTAAATTTATCTATTTATTATGTATACAGCATTCCTTCAATGTGTGCCTGCAGGCCAGCAGGGAACACCAGATCTCATTATAGATGGCTGTGAGCCACCATGTAGTTGCTGGGAATTGAACTCAGGACCTCTGGAAGAGCAGTCAGTGCTCTTAACCACTGAGCCATCTCTCCAGCCCCTGGATGTATATTTGTATCACATGCATGTGTGCTGCCTGGGGAGGCAGGAAGCCCAGCGACTCTCTGGGACTGGAGTTAGAGACGGTTGTGAGCTACCATGTGGATCCTGGGGATCAAACCTAGGTGCTCTTAACTACAAAGCAATCTCCAGTCCACACCCCAATTTCTTCATCTGTGAAAGGAAGACGACATTTATAGCTGTCTCATGGTATTGTGTGAGTGATAGAGGAGTCTGCCAGCCACGTAGCACAGTTATTACCTCCCCCAGTGTCATTCATAGAGCATTCACTCGGTGCATTCTTGCCGTCCTCAGAGTTAGAAGGGGGTGAAAGCCTTTCTAGGAGATCAGGCCAGGCTTTGCATATAGGTGGGTGTGTACACACCATCAGAGCTGGACCTGGAATGGTGAAACACATTCCTGCCAGTAGCATAGTGAAATTCTTCTAAGATACCAAAGCAGGAGTCAATGTCTAACAAGAATAGCCATGCTTGGCACAGTCTGAGTAGTGGACCCCATAATAACCCAGGCTAAACACCTTCACCACGTGGCTTGTTTATTGCCATGGCAGCCCTTGGAGAAAGCCACTTAGTGCTCTATTTTCTAGGAAACGTTAGAACCAGGAAAGGCTAAGCAGGATAGCTGACCCCTTCTAAGAATGTAAGGTGGAATCAGACCACCAAACTCTTTCCCCCAGGTATGGAGTCTAGTTCAGAAGAGCCCATGACTCTAACAGCTCCCCCTTGTGGTCTGGTTGAGCAAAGATGCATGGCCGCCCAGGGCAGGGGCCAAGCCGCTGACCTCACCCTTGGCCTTCCCTGCCTGCTGCTCTCCTGGGACCCGACATTTCCTCTCTTCTCAGGTGTTGATCGTGCATACGAACCATCTCACGTCCCTGCTTCCCAAATCCTGCAGCCTCTTGAGCCTTGCCACCATCAAGGTACTGGGCCCTCTCTAGGCACCGGGGACTCTGGTGCTCCGGGTGGCAGCTGAGCCTCCACACCCTCCTTGGGTCTTCTCTGTTAAAATATGCCGAGAGGTCCTCACAGAATGGTCACTGTGGTGTCTGATCAGTGTGGTTTCTAACCACTCCTGGGTGTCGTTGGTAAAGAGAACCCAGCTCCAGCCCCTGCTCTCCGAGGCTTCCACTCCATCTGCTCCTAAGCTCAAGCCAAGTCAGCAGAAAGGAGGACGTGATGGCCCTAATGAGGGGAGCAGGAGGGGCGTCCAGAGAGGGTATTGCTTTTGATACGTCAGTGGCCTGGGTGGACTCCCTCCTGACTATGGACAGGATATGGTTACAGTGTCCGCCCGGGGTTGTTCTATGTGGAGGTAAACGTGTAAGGGTGGATCCCACGCTAAGAGTGAAGACTGAAATCCTGCTCTGTGTCCCAGTGTTCCAGCATTAGCTCCGGCAGGTGGGGTTGGAGTGGCTTTGTTCTATGGTGATTGTGTTTTAGGATGTGGTTTCATTATGCAGTCCCAGGTGGCTGTGCAGTCCAGTCTTGCCTCAGACTCACAGAGACTCTATTGCCTGAGTCCTGGAATTAAAAGTGTATGCCACCACACATACTGCTCGGTGCTTCTGAGAGATTTACTCATTTTTACCTTATGTTTATCATCGTTTGCCGATAGATAGATAGATAGATAGATAGATAGATAGATAGATAGATAGATAGATAGACAGACAGATAGATAGATCGAGCACCACAAGCATGCAGTGCCTAACCAAGTCAGAAGACGGGGGCGCCAATCTGTAGATGGAGCGGCGGGGCTGCGTCCCGCCATCCAGCTAGCTTTATCCAGAATAACTACACGGAAACTGTATTCTTTTAAAATACTGCCTGGCCCATAGTTTCAGCCTCTTATTGGCTAATTAACCCATATTTAGTAATCCATGTAGCACCACGAGGTGGTCGCTTACCGGGAGAGATCTTAACCTGCATCCATCTCAGAGAGGAGAGGCATGGCGACTGCATATGGCGACTGCCTGAAGCGTCTCCCCAACTCTGCTTCCTTTCTCCCACAATTCTCTTCTGTCTACTCCGCCTACCTAATTTTCTGTCTCTTAAAGGGCCAAGGCAGTTTCTTTATTAATAATGAAAGTAACACATAGACACTCCTCCATCATTTCCCCTTTTTCTGTTTAAACAAAAAAGAAAGGCTTTAACTTTAACATAGTAAAATTACATGTAACAAAACAAGAATTACAGTTACAATATTTAGATCTAATTTATCTTTTATAATAACTAAGGAAAGCTATAACTATCTATTTATTCTTCAACTCCATCAAAGACTCCAGAAGGATATAAAACAAAAAATAAGTAACTTTCAACGGCATCAGGAGCTGGAGTTGTAGGCTCTTGTGAGCTGTCCAGTGTGGATGCTGGGAACCAAACTTGGGTCCCCTGCAAGAGCAGCTCTTAACTGCTGAGCCTTCTCCACCCTCACTCCATGCTTTTCTGTTGTTTTCTTTGTGCTGATTTTTATTTTAGCGCGCGCGCGCGTGTGTGTGTGTGTGTGTGTGTGTGTGTGTGTGATCAATATACCCAGGCCCTCACACATACTGATGACGTGCCCTGCCACTGAGTCACACCCCAGCCCATGTGTAACTTTTGTATTCAGTAAAAAGAGAACATGTAAATCAGACATGGTATAGCTGCACATATCTGTAATCCTGACGATGGCAAAGAGGTTGAGGGAAAAGGATTGACCAGCCTAGGCTACACTGTTGGAGCCTGCCTCTACACCCTGAAAGGAAAACAAGACTATGAGCTGAAGCGCCGGTGGAGCTGGGTGTGCTGGCACGTGCCTTCAGTCATGGTAGAGCAGGCGGAGCTCTGTAAGTTCAAGACTAGCCAGGTCACATAGTGCGAGACCTTGTCTCAGGGAAGGGGGGGGCATGGTGGTGCACACCTCTAATCCCAGCACTCAGGAGGCAGAGGCAGGTGGATCTCTGTAGGCCAGACTGGTCCACTGAGTGAATTCCCAGACAGCCAGGACTATGTAGAGAAAAAGTGAAAAAGATTATGAGGCAGGACGCTGAACGAACGGTGGGCAGGAGGAAGAGTTGTTGTGGGTGTCTGAGTCCTTTGTATGATCAAAGAGAAAGGGTCACTGCGGGATTAAATAAGGCCTTGCAGGCAGCAGGGAGAGCCAGCCACACAGAAGATGATTTAGTGACGGGCACACAAAAGTTGTTTCTTAGGGACAAACAAGTTCCTTATACCAAACCCAGACCCAATCTACACTCCTGGAGGAGCCATGCCCTTGCGTTTTCCGTCCTCACGTCCTCACCGTGCAGTTTGCAGAACCCAGATGTGCCAGGGCCGTTGTGTGACTAAAGTCGCAGAGGCTATGAAGGTCCTTCAGAGAAACAACTCTAAACAGCAGTTACTGTCTTCCACATGATTCCTTCAGGTCCAAGTGCTTCCAGAAAACAACTCTGGTTCTGGTGCTTCCCCTAGATACAAAAACTCTGTTAGATTTCCTGCTACAGGTTGCCATGTTGTTACCAGGGTATGAGGAGGCCTAGTCATCTTCAGCTGCTCTGCATTCTTCGTTTCTGGGGCCTGACAGATGTGTTTGTTCTGTAGGTTCTGGATCTCCATGACAACCAGCTGACAGCCCTTCCTGATGACATGGGGCAACTGACAGCCCTACAGGTAAGGCTGTAGGACACGGGCTTCTGTAATGCTGGGATGTTCTGATGTGTTGTCACGGTGGACCCGGCTGTACCGCACTGGGCACCGACACTGCACTGGGCACTGGTGCTGCCCTTCCCATTGCACCCTGGCTGTGAGGGGCTCTCCACCAGGACTTGGCATGTACTTCATGGTGGTTCATGGCTTCAGAGCTTTAACTGCTCCTCCCCAAAAAACAAACACCTAGGGGGTTTCCATCTTAAAGGCAGATTCCAGAGACTGTAGATCTGCCGTCGAAAGTGCTTTGGTTAGGTTCCCTGCACCTACATGGCAGCTCACAGCTGTCTGTAACTCCAGTTTCAGGGGACCCAATGCCCTCTTCTGGCCTCCGCAGGTATTGCATACATGTGATACCTGAGTTTGCTTTTGTTTTTTGTTTTTTGTTTTTTTGTGTTTTTTTTGGTCTTCTGAAACAAGGTTTTTCTGTGTAATAGCCCTAGCTGTCCTGGAACTCGCTCTATAGACCAGGCTGGCCTTGAACTCACAGAGATCCGCCTGCCTCTGCACTCTAATCCCGAGTGCTGGATTAAAGGCGTGTGCCACTATCACCTGGTGGTGCATAGTTTTTATATATTATTTTTAAAGGACAAAGTCTGTACTCTCCTGGCTCCCTGGTCCTTTGTGGGTAACTGCCCATGCACTGGCTTTGTGCTTTATTTGGGGCTAGCCCTGAGCTATTGCTCAACTGTAGATCACCATGTCCTAACCCTCAACTGCCTCACTGAGCCCCTGTCAGCATTTCTGCCCCCGCATTGGTTCATGCAATCCCTGGGCATTCTGCAGCTAATATAGATGGTGAAGCCTCAATTAGGAGTGTGTTCAAGAACTTAGCTTGGCTCTGTAGGACACATGACTTAACTTCTCTAAATCTCAGTTTTCTCATCCCTTAGATGGGACCATAACAGCCCGTGCCTCCCTCTCAGGGCTGTAGGAAATAAGGGCAGGTCTGTTCGGTGCCTGGGTGATGCAGGCTAAGCCTGCACTCTTACCCTGCTGTTTCCTTCCTTAGGTACTGAATGTGGAAAGGAACCAACTGACGCATCTCCCGCGCTCTGTCGGGAACCTGCTTCAGCTCCAGACCCTCAACGTGAAAGGTGGGGCCACACCTCCAGAATCAGGCCGGCTCTCTGGTGCTCTCCCCGGGAGCCACCGAGTGTGAGGGTGATGCCAAAAGCCATAGTGACCCCCGGCTAGCGGTTAACTAGTCTGTCTCTGGTCACAAACTAGAGGCAGTGGGCAAAGGCAGACCATAGTGAGCGATAGGAAGAGAGTAGGCTAATGGGCAGGACAAGAGGTGCCGTTGCAGTGGCTCTGCGTGGCTCGGGACACTGCCGACCTGTGGATGTGGCTGGTCTGATGAGTCCACGAGGCAGGCTAACATGAGGAAAATAAGGCTCTGAGCTGCGGCCTGCTCAGGCCCCCCTCCCCTGCAGTGAGGTAGTGACTAGCCAGGATACCAGTGTGCTGTCCTTGGCCTCCAAAGAGGACTTGCCTTTCTGTGACCAGGCTCTTATCTTACCCTCGCTGGCCCTAGCCTCTCGGCACAGAGAGACTCAGCTCGTCATGTGACTGTGGGAAGTAGCGTGCTCTATGGGGAGGCCGGGGTCCTGAGTAGCAGTGTCAGGAGGTGGCAGCAGGCTTTGGGTCCCTGCAGACAACAAGCTGAAGGAGCTTCCTGAGACCCTGGGGGAGCTGCGAAGCTTGCGTACCCTCGACGTCAGTGAAAACGAGGTTCGGAGACTGCCGCTGATGCTGGCTCACGTGCGGACCCTGGAGGTAAGGGGGCATTCTCTCCGGTATCACCGAGGGCTGCCGTGTGAATGTTTGTCACATGGTGACCTTGCTGCCATCCTGGCAGTGGGAGGGCATAAGTCCAAGTGAAGGAGGACGGGTGAACCCAGAAGGGTCCCCACTCTGTGGCCTTGGAGCCAGAATTTGAAGAGTGAGAGATGGGATGTAGCCTTGGACTTGGGAGCGTTCAGTGGAAGAGCAGAACGAAGAGAGGCTAGAACGGGCGATGAACAGGAAAGCTGGGCGTGGAACAGAGACAAGGTGGAGATCTGGGCTCGGTGTGGAAACTGCACCTCGTCAGAGCACAGGTGGGTGGGCGAGAATGTCCTGGGACCCCGTGAGTCACCTCGGGGTGGATGAGGAAGCTCCCCACACCAGGCAGCGCACACCAGAGGAGTCTGTGTCCTCGCAGTCTGCTTGAGAATCTAAGATCCCAGTGTTGACAGGGTTGTTCCTTTAAGGCTTCTCTCTGCAGGTGGCCTGTCCCTCCTGGGCCCATCCTCTGACACCAGTCAGATTGGTCCAGCCTGGCTCTAAATGTGAATTCTGGAGTCCAAGGGTTAGGACTTCAGTGTATAAAGCAGGGACCCAGCAAACCCATCACAGACGCCAGCGCTAAGTGGCCCACTCAGGGACAGTGGGCTCTTGGTCCTGACAGGGTAGCTTGTCGCTCCTCAAGCACTTTTGCATGTTTTTTGAGATAAAGTCTTGTGTGGTCCAGGCTGACCTTGAATTTACTTTGTAGCTGAGGATGGCGTTGAACTCTTTGATCCTCCTGCCGCCACTTGCTGAGATTACAGATGTGCACTAGTACACTCAGTTTGTGTGGTGCCAGGTGTCAAACCCAGGACTTCACTCTGCCAGCTGAACCACCTCCCTAGCCCCTCGTTGGCACTATCTGAGTCTGGGCCTGTGCCAACTCCCAGACCCCCTGTGAGGGATGTCCTGTTATGACTGCCAATGAAGAAACTGGGGCACACAGCTGCCATAGATGGGATTGGACATTACAGCCTCGGGACAACCCTATGGCCTCACATGTAAAGCTCAGAGTCTGGAATAGGGACTTATCTGTCACAGTGTTGACAGCTTGTCTGAGCATCCCAGAACTCCCCAGGTCCTTTGGTGAATAACCTCCGTCAAGCCAGACTGCAGAACAGAGGTGTCTGGGAAGGCGGCAGCTGGACAGAGAGCACATCCGTGTTGCCCCTCACATGGTGGTGAAGCATAGTGTGCTCATCAGCTCCATTCTCTGCCTCTCGGGAGAACATTCTGTGGTGATGGGCGTTTCTCCTGACTGTGCTGCCCGATTCGGTGGCCTTGTTCATCTCTTGAGCGTTTGGGATGTGGCTGGTGCCACCAAAGAACTAAATGATGTTGTTGAGTCTTTATTAATTCCTGGGTAAAAAGTCACGTGCTTTGCAGTTGCTCGGGCCCTGAGGCTATCCTAAGATACTTGGAGCCCTGAGGGACTGAGGCTGTGGTTCAGTGGGAGAGTACTTGCCTAGCGTGCTTGAGCTCCAACACTGCAGCAGAAGATCGGATGGGACTCATTGCCCGGCTGCTCCTTTAAAAAAACTCTTGGGAGCCTCTTGGCCCCCTAGACAGACTTTTTTCAGGGTGAGAGCCCAGGTATTGTCAATGAGGCCATAATGTGTGCCAGCTCCATTCAAATGCTGTGCCCTGTTACCTACCATACATCCTGTCAAATCAGGGACACCACGCCTGTGTGACACTGAGGGAGTTAAGCCAAGTGACCTGTTTAGTGTGCACAACAGGCTGTGCTGGGCTTGAAGGCCAAGTGTCTCTCAAGAGACAGAATCCCCCTGCAGGTAATAGAAGTGCTGTCATCTGTGCAGCCACCCAAGAACTGGGGCCACCAAGCTGGCATGTATCCATATAGCCAAGGTGACCTTAACTAATTAAAACTGAAATTAAGGTTGCTTATGACAATGTGCACCTGTAATCTTGACACTTGGGAGGCAGAGGCAGGAGGATCACAGGTTCCAATGCAGCCTGGGCCATGACTCAGTGGGGAAAGTGCTCGAAAAGGAGCTGATCTCAGTCCTAGAGCCAGGCACCTGCAATCCCAGCCCTGGGAGGCAGAGACAGCAGGTCCCTGAGTCTTGCTAGCCAGCTAACCCAGCCATCTTACCAAGTTCCAGGCCAGTGAGTGGTTCCTAAGGAACAACACTCAGGCTTATCCTCTGACCCTCCACACACGCACACGCATATGCACACGCACACACACATACACACACACACATACACACACACGTACATATACATACACACATACACACACACACACACACACACGTACACCCAAGCATGCACACACAACTCAAGAAATGCAAATGGCCACATGTGACTCTCAGCCACCATACTGGGCAGCGTGGCCCAGAGTCCACACTCAAGCTACCATGGTGATGACTAGTGTCACCCAGGTGGGATTAGTGCTCTTTAGATCTGGCCTTCGCTACTCCCCTGGGTGCTCCTAGGAGGCAGGGGAGACAGCAAAACCAAGCGACTTTCAACTGTGCTGGGTGGTGACATGGTATACACAGTAAAGGGGTTCCCTATGCCCACAGACGCTGAGCTTCGATGCCACATCCATGATCTACCCCCCGCCAGAGGTGTGTGGTGCTGGCACTGCGGCCGTGCAGCAGTTCCTTTGCAAAGGTAAAAGCAGGCCACCTCTGCTCTCCCCCCACCCCCATGACCATCCCTTGCCACCAGGCTGGGGGCCAGCTGAGACCAGGTGGTACAAACTGCCTGGTTAGCAGTCAGAGTCCAGTGAGGGCAGCATGTCCAATGAAGCATCACATAGAGATGGAAGCACCCAGGCTGAGCTCAGGAAGGTTAGGGTCTGGCATCGCTCAGAGATGGAAGCACCCAGGCTGAGCTCAGGAGAGATTAGGGTCAGGCATCTGGCTTAGGTTAGGGCTGGGAAAGGCCTGTCTGAGAAAGCAGCTTGGCTGACACCAGAGTGGGGAGCTAGAGCCAGGAGAAGAGACAGTGTTTCTAGCAGAGGAGGCAAGTGCTAAGAGACCTAGAGGAAGGGAGGGACCTGAGGTACTATGGAGACTGGGTTTTGTAAAGTAAAGAAGTAACTAGATGAAGGAGGACAGCTAGGCAGACCCTGGTTGCCTGGGCACCAGAAGGGAGCAGCTTCGGGCTGTTGCACCTGTCAACATGGTTCCTGTCACCTGTGGGTCCTCAGAGCAAGCCTCTTGTCTGAATTATTCACAACGTGGTGCAGTGCAAAGAGAAAGGCTGATTTTATCAGTATGCAAATGATCCCAGACCTGTTGGCCTGGGTCTGAAGAAAAGAAGAAAAAAGCTGAACTCCAGTTCAAGGTCAGGCCGTGGCTCCTGGTGTCCTGTCTCCAGAAGCTGGGGAAGTGACTCAGCTCTGCATGCTGGCCTCTTAAACATGAAGCCCTAAGTTGGACCCCAGTACCACATAATGTGCATGTAGTCATAAACCCGTAATCTGAGCATTCCAGAGGTAGAATCAGGTCTGTAGTACGGCTGGAGTCCCTGTCTCCAGATAGATAAATAGCTCAGAAATTATAGCTGGGTGTGAGGACTCAGAAAGCTGATGCCCAGAGATCAGGGTCAGTCCTGGACCAGCCTGGGTTACATAGCCTATGTCTCCAGGTCTGACGTTGAACAGTAATAACTAGACAGCAGCGAGGCCCAGCCTTGGGAGCTTGAGAGTGAACTGAGCCAGCAAGGTGGCTTCAGTGGCGGAGAGAGGACGAGAGTGAGGGCACAGGAGCAAGCAGCGGGGTGCTCCTGACCAGCCTGTGCCCCTTCTCCCATAGAGTCAGGATTGGAATACTACCCTCCTTCTCAGTATCTCCTGCCAGTCCTGGAGCAAGATGGAGCTGAGAACTCCCAGGACAGCCCTGATGGAGCCATAAACAGATTCTCCAGGGAGGCGGCTGATTGGCAGGTAAGATATGCCGCCAGCAGGGGCGTACTTGTGTGGCTGTTCTGTGAGGGCTGCTGGCATAAGGGTTCAGAGATGTAGCTACGGATTTCTCCATTCAGACCCACAGACCCAGCTACCTCAGCTGTCCAGGTCACCAGCTCACCACATCAGCTGTCCAGTTCTCTTCTCTGTTCCCTGGACAAACCATGTCCCTTTGCCCATCAGCGTCTTAGGGCAAGCCATTCCCACCTGGAACTCTCCACACTCTTCAATTTTCATTTTATCTTACTAATTTTTTAATAGGTATCTCAGGTTAACCTTGAACTTTAAAAAAATCTATTATTGTGTGTGTGTGTGTGTGTGTGTGTGTGTGTGTATGTGTGTCGAACGTACAGTGGTTCTCACGCTGGAGCCCCCCAGGCCCCTTTATCGGTTCTCATCCTTCCATCTCCTCATGCCAGTGAAACAGGCTGGCTGGGCCAGTGGGAACCGCGGCCACCACCCTTCCTCACCTCTGGCTCTTCTCTCCCCAGAACCGGTTTTCTGATTACGAGAAGCGAAAGGTAAGGGCCCTCCCTGCCACTTTCTCCTAGAGGATGGCAGCTCCCTGGAGACTTGCAGGACAGCCCCCTCGGCTCTTCATTTTGTCCCCACAGGAGCAGAAGATGCTGGAGAAGCTGGAGTTTGAGCGGCGCCTGGACCTCGGGCAGCGAGAGCACGCCGAGCTGCTACAGCAGAGCCACAGTCACAAGGACGAGATCCTTCAGTCAGTCAAGCAGGTGCGTGGCCAAGTGGCCAAGCAGGGATTAAGCTGCCCCACCATCCCCGGGAAGCAAGAATGGCAGCCCTGACTGGATAACCTGGCCAGCCTCCTTGGGCACAATGGACACTAATATGCCTAGCGGGGAGGGAGGGACCAGCCCAAGGTCACAGAGAGCCTGCACAAAGTGAGACAGGAATGCCACTCTTCTTCCTCCAGCCGAAACCCTGACTGTGCCCGCACCTGTGGCCCTGTGTCTCCCCACTGCAGGAGCAGACTCGGTTCGAGCAGGGCCTAAGTGAGCGCCAGCGCTGCCTGGACGCAGAACGGCAGCAGCTGCGGGAGCAGCTGAAGCAGAGCGAGCAGAGCATCGCCAGCCGCATCCAGAGACTCCTGCAGGACAATCAGAGGTCAGTCCTGGCCCGCCCCCGGAATAGCCTCTGAGGACAGGGTCCTTTCTCTGTCTTCCCTGGCCCAAACATTCCTCTGCTAGGGACCAAGGAAGGCGATTCCCCTGCTCTGATCAGGGGGTGCAGAATGGGGTTCTGTCACAGGACTGTTAACTGCATTTAGCCACACCAGGCCCATCCCCTTTCTACATATTAGCCTGTGAAAGTCACAACCTGCTCCTGAATTTGGCTTCCACGTTGCCTGTTGCCCGAGGGTGGCCGCTCACCCCGTAGGGAGCAAACTGTCCTGAATAGGAACCACCAAGCCTCTTTCATGATGGGGTTGGAGAGAGTAGCTGAGTGGAGATCCCGTGTCTGAAGACATCTGGTTAGGGTCCACCACAGGAAGAGTCTAGAAACCAGCTGTAGCTGCATGCTCCTCTAGCCCCAGGCTTCCAGGAGACTTGGCTGGCGCTTCTGTGTCAAGCACTGTGTTTTGTTTTTAGAAGACAAGTTTCTCCGTGCAGCCCTGGCTGTCCTGGAACACGCTCTGTAGACCAGGTTGGCTCAAACTCAGAGATCCTCCTGCCTCTGCCTCCCGAGTGCCGGGATTAAAGGCCCACACCACCTTATCCAGCCACCTGAGAAGTACTTTCACATCCTGGCACAGGAGAGCCGTAGAGGCCTTCACAGCCCGAGAACAGATCTCCTGGGTAGTGAGCTCAGCCATTGTTGGGAGGTGGGCAGCCTGGCTGGGCGCATCATTGCTGGAGCTCACAGGACCCATCTCCGGTTTTCCACAGGCAGAAGCAGAGTTCTGAGATCCTGAAATCGCTGGAGAATGAGAGGTGAGTGAATCTTGGGGGATCATGTGCCTAGAGAAAGCTCCCTGGGGCGCTCCCTGCTCTGGGGGTGGGGGGAGCCATAGGCTCCTACCCTGTCCTGGGAAGTCTCCCGGCACTCTACGAGAGTCACCTCTTGGATCTAGTTAGTAATAGCTCTTGTTTAGTTTCTTAAAATATATGTACATTCCCGAGAGAAACAGAAATATGAAGGAAGGTGGATCTGTAATGCCCATCAGCTATAAAACACTTTTAATAATTCACATTTAGTTCAGGTGTGGTGGCGCATGCTTTTAATCTCAGCACTAAGGAGGCAGAGGCAATCAGATGTCTGGAGTTCAAGCCCAGCCTGGTCTACAAAATGAGCTCTAGAGGGGCTGGAGAGATGGCTCAGAGGTTAAGAGCACTGACTGCGCTTCCAGAGGTCCTGAGTTCAATTCCCAGCAACCACATGGTGGCTCACAGCCATCTATAATGAGATCTGGTGCCCTCTTCTGACATGCAAGCAAACATGGAAGGAATGTTGTATACATAATAAATAAATAAATCTTTTTAAAAAATGAGCTCCAGAACACCCAGGGCTACATAGAGAGACCCTGTCCCAAACCAAAATAAATGAATAAAACTTTTAAAAATCCACATTTGTAGAAATAAAAAGAATATGATACTTTTGTCCCTCAAACCACAGCTGCTCAAGTCCCTTAAATAAAGGGAAATACTCAACCTATGGGTCACAACAAGGGGTCGAATGACCATTTTACAGGGGTCACCTAAGACCATCAGAAAGCACAGATACTTAAATTCTGACTCATAACAGTAGCGAAATTACAGTTATAAAGTAGCAGCCAAAATGATTTTTATGGTTGGGGTCACCGCAGCATGAGGAGCTGTATTAAGAGGCCGCAGCATCAGGAAGGTTGAGAAGCGCTGGCCTGGGCCCTTACACGTTGCCCTGTCTGCTCGGCATGCTGCATGCTTCCTGACGCCTGATACGAAGTGTGTGCTATGCAAATAGCAGCTCCGCTCACTCTGTTGCTTAAGAGATCACGGGAAATACGCTCACACCAGTACAGACACAAGATTTTTCCAGGTATTATTGAACAGCGGTCGGTTGACTCTACAGACACAGAACCTACAGGTACATGGGACCACTGCATCCCTCCCTGCTAGACGCGGGCAGCTTGAAAGCAGAACGGACACGCATTGCTCTTCAGATGTTTTGCGTGTAGAAAACAAAGGGCGCCCTCCCCAGGGTGACGCTGGGTGTCGCTGGGTGTCTGTGATAGACAGGAAGTACGAGCGGTGGCCCTTGGTTTTTCTCTTTGTCCTGGGTATTTATCAAGCTTACTCCTTTGAGGTATACCACATTTGTCGTCAGGAAAGTAATAGGTCAGGCTTGGTACACGGCTGTCATTCTAGCCTTAGGGAAGTGAAGCGGGAATTCAGAAGGATCAGGAGATCAAGGCCAGTTTTTACTACATAGTGAATATTCATGGAATGGACAGAGACGGCTCAATACGGAGCTGCCTGCACAGCATGAGGACCTGAGATCACACCATCCTTAGCGTCTGCTCTGCGTGAAACCCAAGCATGGCAGTGCGTCCTGTAGCTGCAGAACTGGGAGTTAGGAGCTCGCCAACCAGCCAACATGGCAAAGCTTATGGGCTTCAGGTTCAGTGAGAAACCTTGTCTCAAAAAATAAGGTAGAGAGGGGACACCTAGGGAAGACATTTAGCATTGACCCTTGGCCTCTGCCCACATGCACACGCTCACTGGCACATGCGCACACGCACAGACTGAGTGTGGTGGCTCATGTCTGTAACCCTAGCACTCAGGAGGAGCACAGGTTCAAGGGCATCCTGGTCTACATAGGAAGTTCCAGGCTAGCCTAGGCTACAGAGTGAGGCCATCCAAATAAAAGGGGAAAAATATTTTAAAGGATAGGAAGGAAAGAAGAAAGATAAATGATGGTGAGAAGGGTTGACCCTGTTGCCTGCCTCTCCCTGAGCTGTTGCTGGGATGCTTTCCTCATTTTCCTGGGAGCCTCCTCTCCCAAGCCATCTCAGCCCTCACCACACAGGAGCATCTTTAGAGTGCTCACCAGGGATGTCCTGCCCAGGCCAGCTGTGTGCCTGCCTGCTGAGGCCCAGTTGAGTGGTAACACCCATTCACCCTTAGTGACAGACCATGTCTGATGCTGGGCTGGGCAGGCCCAGAGGACAGCCCCGTTCAGGTGGCAGCAGGTGGAGCCTCTCAGAGGATCCAGGCCTTTGAACTAGTCCCACACAGGAACCTGCAGGGTGCTAATCGATCGAGCCACCCTTGCATGTGAACAGAGAAAGTACACACAGCGTGCAGCGTGTGTGTGTGTGTGTGTGTGTAAAGTTACCTTGAAATCTTCTCACCTCTTATGTCATACATGTAGTTTTGTGCCCAAAACCTTGTTTGTAGGAGGCTAAAGAGATAGCTCAGCAGTTATAAGCCCTAGCTGCTCCTAGAGGACCCGGGGTTCAATCTTCAGCACCCATATGATAGTTCACAATTGTTTGTAACACTAGGTCCAAGGGATCTGGCAGCATCTTGTGGACGCTGTGGACACTAGGCCTCAATGTGCAACACATATGCACATGTAGGAAAAAGACCTATACACATAAAATGGTAATTTTTAAGACCTTCTAGAAGGCAGAAACAGAGACTCCACATCAGAACAAACAAAACAGAATAAACATCTTGTTTGAAGCTGTTTTTAGGCTAATGCCCCCCTCCATACCATAAGTGAACCCTTCTTGAGGTAACTGCAAAGGCGTTTAGGTGAGGCTCTGACTTCTCATAGACCATTGTCAGTTTACGTTCCTCTTGGCAGTGCTGTAAGGTGCCCCACTGTCTGAAGTCGCCAGCAACAACTGATGGCAGCGTCTTTCAGTGGCCTGGGATGTTAGGCATCTTCCCATTTGTTCATGGTGTTGGCTCCTAACATTGGTGACCCACTGTCCTAAGAAATAATCACCTTTAAGCTTTAAAGATTCTTTAAAGCTAAGGCTCAAAGTTAACGTCCTCAGGGGATGTGTGTGGTACTTTGGGCATGCAGCATGGATTGGTATATCAGGGAGGCTTCCTGGAGGAGGTAGTGTTTATCTGGTAAGATTCTTGCTGAAATAAATGGATGGATTTGATTTGTACTTTTTTCTCTTCCTAGAATAAGAATGGAACAGTTGATGTCCATAACCCAGGAGGAGACGGAGAACCTGAGGCAACGTGAGATTGCCTGTGAGTTTTAGGGTGGGAGATGAGGGGTTTTGTGGGCGGTGCTCATGGGTAGACTGTTCCTGTCAGTCTCGTGTGAAGGGTACTGAGTGTCACCCTGACAAAGAGCGGCCAAGTCTGTCGTGGAGCTCAGGCCCTGGGATCAGGCAAGCTTAGAGTCTGAGTCTCAGGATTCCTGTTTATAGAGTGGAGGGAAACGACATTTACCTGCCTACCACACAGGACTGTCAGGGGATCTGATGGGGTCATTCCTGAGCATGTTACAAATTTGGCTGCTCTGACTTCTACCGCTGAGAGCTAGGGTCAGCCTCACTTGGCCACTCCTACCCCTCCTGCTGTGCCCGGTTGGCCCCCGAGCTCCACAAGGTCCACACTGATGAGACTCGATCTGGACCGACATGGAGACTTTGTAGCCATGGGCTCAAGAAGGCTGTGAACGCACTGCCTGTCCTCAGTTAAAGTGGGGATTGACTGTCCCCATCTTTGAGGCTTTTGTCATGGGGGGGGGTCTGTGTGCCAGACTTGATATACACATGCTCACCACACCTGTGGAGGCTCAGCTCACAGACAGCTCTGTCAGAGGTCATTGTTAAAGAACAGCTGTAGGAATCAACAGATGTTTATTGAGTTAGTTTCCCAGAGATGGGACTCGCTTCCTGGGCTTTGTGTTTTCAGCCTTTCAAACCTCCCATTTGCTGTTGCTTTGATGGAACCCAGGGCCTAGCACATGCGAGGCAAGCACACTACCGCTGAGCCACATCCAGCCCCTTACAACTTTTTTTTTAAACTTTATTTAACTTTATTTCATGCGCATTGGTATAATGATGTCAGATTCTCTTGAATTGGAGCTACAGACAGCTGCAAGCTGCCGTGTGGGTGCTGGGAATTGAACCCGGGTCCTCTGGAGGAGCAGTCAGTGCTCTTAACCACCATCTCACCAGCCCCCCCTTACAACTTTTATAACTTAGAAAAAAAAATCCAACAAGGGAGCTGGAGAGCTGGCCCAGTGGTCAAGAGCACAGCCTGCTCTTCCAGAGGACCTGGATTCTAATTGCAGCACCTTGTGGTTGCTCAGGACCCACCATCTGGAACTCCAGGGGATGCAGCACCCTCTGCTGGCTTCCGCAGTTACTGCATGTACATGGGAATGCAGCACCCTCTGCTGGCCTCCACAGTCACTGCATGTACATGGTACACAGGTCACAAAAGCAGAACTCCCAGACACATAATTTTTTTTGAGGTTTTGATCAATTCAACAAAAACTAACAAAGGGGCCACTATGTTTGGTTTTTTGAGACATGGATTTGTGTGTGTGTGTGTGGGGGGGGTCCTGGCTGCCCTAGAACTTGCTTTGTAGACCAGGCTGGCCTAGAACTCACATAGATTTGCCTGCCTCTGCTTCCTGACTGTTGGGACTAAAGGCCTGCACCACCAGCACCCAGCAGTATAGTTTTTTTTGTTTGTTTGTTTTTTTAAGGCTGGGTGCTGGTACTCACCTACAATCACAGAACTCAAGTGTGCTGAGGCAGGAAGATTGGGAGTTCAAGGCCAGTCTGGGCTATTTAGCAACACTGTCAAGGAGGGAAGGAAAGAGAGAGGGACTTTGTTTACGAATGACTGTCCAGCCAGGCCGGGTGGTGGTACTCGCCTTTAATCCCAGGTGGAGGCCAGCCTGGTCTACAAGATTTAGTTCCAGGACAACCAGAGCTATGCAGAGAGATCCTGTCTTCAAAAAGAAAAAAAAAAAGAGGGACAGAGAGAGTGGCTATCTGGCAGGTCAGCCCCCTGGGCCTGTCCTTACTCAGGGAACCCCAAGAGCAGCCACCCCATCTCTGTAGCTCACAGCCTTCTCTCTGCAGCTGCCATGCAGCAGATGCTGACTGAGAGCTGTAAGAGCCGGCTCATCCAGATGGCCTATGAGTCTCAGAGGCAGAGCCTGGTCCAGCAGGCTTGTTCCAGGTAAGGTAAGGAGGAGCGTGTGTTCCCAAGTGCGGGCTCCGAGGGGGTCGGCTGGGGGTCCCAGACTGAGCGAGAGCTTGAGCCTAAACTCCCTAGGCATCCCAGCTTTGGCGGTGCTGTCGGGACGGGGGATGGCCAACCTCTGGGGTAGGCGGTGAGTGCAGCCGCCTCCCTCGGCCATCATGTGTGCCCCGTGCCAGTCTGTCTGTGAAGATGGAACTGTTACCCATCCCCCTGTACGTGAAAGCCGAGGTTCTGGGGGAGCAAACAAGATATTCGAATCTTTGCCGGGCATGGTGGCACATGCTTGTAGCACTTGGTAAGTAGAGGCAGGAAGATCAGGAGTTCAAGAGTGAACTACACAGTGAATTCAGCACCCACTGGAGCCGCATGAGACCCTGTCTCAGAACACATGCATGTGCGCGTGCGAGCGCGCATGCGCGCTCACAGGGCTAGAACGCTGACTCAGCTAGTGAAAGCCCTGGCTGTTCCTGTAGAGGACCATGATTCAGTTGCAGTACCCACCGATGACTGCAGTTCAGATGGTCACTGCACAGGTGCCGTGCATTTCCACATACACAGGCAGAACACTCATAAGCATAAAAGTAAATCTTTTTTTTTTTCAAAACACCAAGAAACTTTTTTAAATTAATGTGAAAGAAACTCAAAGTTACCATCTTGATGTGCAGGAAGCCTGAGGTGGTGAACTCTGTGCCAGTCTGGGTGTAGGGCTGAACACAGTACAGCCAGTGCAGAAATGCTGGGAGGAACATTCCAGAAGGGAGTGGCTCACCGGGGCATCAAGAGGTGGTTGGGAAGGAGCCGGGCATCCACCTCGGGGGTGTTGTGGAGGACCTGGGTGGCTCTCTGCCCACCCGCTGCTCTGCCACCCTCCTTGATGTCCTCGAGGCTGCACCCTGCCCTCTGCCAGTCCTGTTGCTTGTCACGGTCTCCTCCCAGGTGCCCTGCACATGGTAGGTGCTCAGGGAATACACAGTGAGTGACTGTGCTCTTTTTCTGGCAGCATGGCCGAAATGGACCAGCGGTTCCAGCAGATTCTCTCATGGCAGCAGATGGATCAGAGCAGAGCTATCAGCCAGATCCTTCAGGAGGTGAGCCCTGGCCCGGGCCTGACTGCACCCTCCCGTGCCACCCGAGAACTGCGTGAGCCTCCAGGCATAGCCCTCTGGTCCCTGGCTCTACTCCTTGGGGACACTCATCCCACCCTGAGTAGGGAGCTCAACCTAAGGACTTAGTGCCCAGAACTGACTGCCGGGCAAGGCCCTGTCTCCTGTCTCTGCACGGGCTGCTGCTCTTACCACTGCCTTCTGTAAGCTGAAGCTTAGAAGATGCCAGGCAGGGGGCTGGAGAGATGGCTCAGAGGTTAAGAGCATTGCCTGCTCTTCCAAAGGTCCTGAGTTCAATTCCCAGCAACCACATGGTGGCTCACAACCATCTGTAAATGAGGTCTGCTGCCCTCTTCTGGCCTACAGGCATACACACAGACAGAATATTGTACACTAAATAAACAAACAAACAAACAAATAAATAAATTTAAAAAAAAAGAATCTGGGTGAAGTGGCGCACCCCTTTAATCCAGCACTGGGGAAGCAGAGACAAGTGGATCTGTGCGTTTGGGGCCAGCCTGGTCTATAGCTAGTCCCAGGACAGCTAGGGAGACAGAGAGACCCTGTTTCAAAAGTGAAAATAAATAAGTAAAACAGGAAAAAAGAAAGAAAGACATTGGGTGCACAGTATGGGACGTGGCAAGCACGAGGCCAGCCCTTGGGTAGCGTAGGAAATGATGGCTTTGTCACGGCTGTAGTGCGGGTTTGCCAAGCACTTCCATTACCCTCTTGTTCCCCCCTCTGGTTCTTCCCGTGAAATAGTCCCTCTCTGTTCTCATGTCTCTCGTTCATAAGTACATGTGCATGAACTATATATATATTAAATCTAAGAGTTCACACATAAGAGGAAACTGCAATATTTATCTTTCCCTTAACACTGTGACCTCCAGTCCCATCTCTTCCGTAGACAACACCCTTTTCTCACTCTCCTTTTTGTTTTGTTTTGTTTTTTGTTTTTTGAAACAAGGTTTTTCTGTGTAAACAGCCCTAGCTGTCCTGGATAGCCTGTAGGCCAGGCTGGCCTTGAGCTCACAGAGATCTGCCTGTCTCTGCCCCCCACCCCAGTGTTTGGAGTGTGCGCCACCCCCCCCCCCCAGCAGTTCCGTTCTCCTTTAGGCTGCAGAAGACCCTGCCTGTGTGTATACCACTCTCTTTGTCAGTGCCCTGCTGCTGTACACTCAGGCTGGTTCCGGAACTGCAGCTCAGTTTAACGCTGGCGTTTCTTTGTTGATTTTGCTATTGTTGTGTTTGTTCGGATGGTCTCCTCTCTGTTGATAAGAGAGAATACTGAAGTCACCCTCCTCTTTAATCAGGACTCATCTGTTCCTTTATATACAGTATTATGTTATGAAATTAATTGGGCTAATATTCATACATGTGTACTTAAAATTACCACTTACTCTTGCTAGAGTGGCCTTTTGCTGACATACTGACCTTGTTTTCTCCATGTGTACTAGTTTTGGCTCAGGGTCTCTTTTGTCAGGTGTGAGCATCTCTGCTGGTGCTATGTCTGATTTTTTTCTGGTGCGTTGGTTTCCACCCCTTTAGTCCTATCTTTGCTGAGAAGGAGTCTGTCTTACAGATCACAACAGCCTTTTGAATCTTTAATTGGAAGTTGCGGTCCGTTTACACGTAGTTAAGGTTGACGAGGTTTGCTGATTTGTGTGACGTTAGCTGTAGTTTCCTGATCAGTTTGGATTTCATTTGTTCCCCCGCCCCCTTCACATTAGGGGTTATTCTCTTTGTTGTAATGCTCTCCTGGGTCAAATTTTGAGTTTGAGGCCGGCCTGGTCTACAGAGTGAGTACTAGGACGGCCAGGGCTACACAGGGAAACCCTGTCTCCAAAAACACAAAAAGGAAAACTCTCCTTCTCCGACTGGGTGTGGCAGCCTGCTCGTAATTCCACCTCTCAGGAGGCTGAGGCGGGACGACTGAGGCAGGACTCAGAACCACCTTGAGTTACATAGAGTCTGCATCGAAAGGAAAAAGACCAGAGAGTTTTTTCTGTCTCCACAGAGGCATAAAATCACACTTTCTGGGGTTTTAGGCAGATGTTGCTCCCTGAGGCTGGTGTGCCCCCTGGGGAGAGCCAGGGAGCACAGCCTCAGCCAGTGGTCTGTGCGTGCTCTCTTGCAGAGTGTGATGCAGAAGGCTGCATTCGAGGCTCTCCAGGTGAAGAAAGACCTGGCACATCGGCAAATCAGGAACCAGGTGAGTGCGCGTGGCCTCCAGTCCTGCTCCTGCACGCAGACCTGGCTCATCAGGGCCGCGGTCCCTGACTGGCCGCTCACATGAGACCTCCGCTTGGGAGACTTTTTATTCCCCAACAACCAACAGTGGGCTGTTGGTTTGTGGCTTGAACAGCGCTGGAGATGGCCTCATCCCAGAGCCCGGCCAGAGCCTGCTGGGAAAATACAGTGTGTGTTTCCATGATCCTGGGCTGGAGAAAGGGCCACTCTAACGTGACTCTTTGGGAAACTGGCCAGCTCAGACTCCACTACCCCCATCAGCTCAAAATGACTGAGCAATGGCTTCTTGGGGTGGGTTGGGTTCCCACTTGACTGGGCAGCCAGGTCTTAAGATCTGCTGAGGAAGGACCCTGGCCTGGTAGGGATGAGGCCACCCTCCCATCCAGGCTCCACTATTGACCTGTGAAGTGGCTTTGGGCAGGGCCCCTGATGGACCTCGTGGGGCTGGGGCCAGAGGTGCTGCAAGCTGTCAGGCTACGGGAAGTCACGTCACTTCGTGTTTACACACCAATCCTCACATTTTGCATGGTCTTTTCTTTTTCTTTTTCTTCTTTTCTTGTCTGACCTAAACCAACTTAATTTTTTTTTAAATCTCCCTTTTTAATTTCAATCCCACATTGCCAGACATGAAGCTCATTCCTCTGACCAGGGTTGGTGGGGTCAGGGACTTAGGGTGGGAAGAAGCCACAGGGTCCTTGGCTGAGAAGTCACCAGTTGTGGCGTCTGAGAGCATGTGGTGGCCCCCAGATATTCCCAGTGACCCTGTTCCTCGTCAGACCCTGAGCTGGCTTATCCCAGGGAAACGGTCTCTCGCCCGTCTGCTCTGCGACCTTGGACCAGTTTCTTCACCACACCAGCATCATTTTCCCTGTCCTCACACATCCCGGCAGCCGGAATGCTGGCGACCTGACTCAGCTGCAGCCCGGCAGAAAACTGCAGCTCATTACTGCACCCTAACCCTCACCCTCTAGCGCCCTTGACAGCTGCATGGATGAAGCATGATTGTCCCACAGTCCACAGATAAAGGGCCCAGTGATGACCAGGAAGAAAGGCCTCTCCATTTCATAGACCTTCACCCAGTGCCCACTCTGAGATGAGCCCTGTCTTTTCAGGGCTCTTTGTCAGTGGTGTTGACCGAGACACCTGTACCCATGGTCCAGGCCACCCAGAGCCGCGAAGTGGCATCTTGTTTTTATTCCCGTTAGTGAGCTCCTAAGGCCCACAAGTTCCGCTCTGTCCAGGGCTACCCAGCCTCCTGACAAAGGTTTCTGAGTCCCTCCCTGCTCGGCCAGCAGGAGCAGCACACGAGAGAACTGTGGTGATTGGGAATCAACGCCCCTGTCTCATCTTCTGTTTAGATTAGGCTAATAGAAACTGAGTTACTGCAGCTGACACAGCTGGAGTTAAAGAGGAAGTCCCTGGACACAGAGACGCTTCAGGTATGTGAGGCTCCCAGCCAGACAATGCCCTCACCCCGCCCCTGACCTCAGAGCGACTGCTCCTCACGCCCAGAAATGGGCTTCCCCCAGCACACAGGGCAGGTCCAGCCCAACAGAGCCAACGCGGTCCAGGATCAAAGGTAGCTTCGTGCTGGGCAAGAGGGTCAGAGGAAGGACGGCTTCATTGCCAGGCCTGCTGGGCATCATCACCATCTGCATTCCCCTCTCTGGGCTGGTGGCTGTGCGGTCAAGCGGGCTGCAGGTCCTACCTACTCTCTGGGCTGATATTTCCTGTTAAGGGAGTTCCCGTGTCTCAAGCGCATGTGAGCAGAAGCTGGCTCTAGCCCACAGGCCCCAGAGGGCAGCACGGATTGGCACATAGCAGTCTGTATTGGACACTGGGACCTGGCTGTGGCTCACACACAGCCTGGCCATACAGCCTTGGCACGTGATAAAAAGGGATACCCTTCTCCCTTACCCTCGGTCTCCCCGAACTCACACAGGGACAAGGAAGGATGGCGTGCGAGCACGTGCCAGGCTTCTGAGCAGTTCCCTTCTGTCACTCTCATGGTGCTCAGGAGGGTCTCAACTGACCCACAACCTTCCAGTGCTGAGAGGACCCAGATTGCGAGGTGGTCTCATTATTTCCACTGGGTCCCTCTCTCACCCCTCTCTAAGGTGGAAGCCATCTTTCACGGCTAGCCTGTGTCATCAGTCCATGAGAATGTTCATGGTGAACCTCTGATGATTATCACAGATGAGGAACTGGGCTGTGCAGAGAAGCTGCCACCACTAAGTGGCAGCTTCATGCCCATCTGAGTCACAGGGCTCTCACTGTTGGGACCTCCATGGGGTTTCCAAGGACAAGAAGATAAGTTTGTGGGCACAAACACAGGGCAGTTGGCATGTGTGGTAGCCTCCTTACCTACATACGGTGCCCTCCTCATTACCCAGGATCCTCATCAACCCTTCTTGCCATTTACTTCCACTGTGTGCTGTGGTCAGTTGAGACCCGTGGCTTGTCATTTCTTTTGTTTGGCATTTCCAACCCTCCATTGTCATCACTAGGGCCCCACGCCTGGCCTGAAGCCCACAGAGAAGGGAGTTGAGGGCTTGGGGGCAAGTGAGTGCCACACATGTGTGGCAGTGCCTCTGGATTCAGTTAGTGAGATTCCCAGGCCATGCTGAGCTGCATTGTAGGGACCACGGCAAGAGCTCACAGTGGCCTCAGATCTGATTCTGTGTTGCAGGAGATGATCTCAGAGCAGCGCTGGGCACTGAGCAACCTGCTCCAGCAACTACTCAAAGAAAAGGCACAGCGAGAAGAGGAGCTCCATGACATCCTGGTATGCTCTTGGGCTTCTGCTGCACACCACCGAGCGTGTGTGCATCACTCGGGCGTGTGTCCCTCGGGCATGCTGCCTGTGCTTTTGAACACTCATTATCCTAGCAGTAGGTACCAAAGAAACGTGTCACTTGGCAACTTTTAGTTTGTTGTGTGTTTAGTTTGTTCTAGTTCCTGTGCGCTGTCATAGGGAGTTTATTTTCCCTCACTATCCAGATTATAGTCCCATGGGGAAATCACAGTGGCTGAGCTAGAGCCGCTGTTACAGCACATCGGGGTCAGGAGCAGAGAGTACCAAGCGCACAGCCGGTTCCTTAGCCTCTGTGCACCGTGCTCTCCATGTCCGCGAGATCTGAGTGCCCTCAGATCTGAGTCCTGGGTATTCTTTCCAGGACAGGATTCTGTGTTAAGAGCAGACCACTGAAGCCGGGCAGTGGTGGCGCACGCCTTTAATCCCAGCAGTCGGGTGGCAGAGGCAGCAGGATCTCTGTGAGTTCGAGGCCAGCCTGGGCTACAAGAGCTAGTTCCAGGACAGGCTCCAAAACTATAGAGAAACCCTGACTCAAAAAACAAAACAAGCTGGGCGGCGGTGGCGCTAGCCTTTAATCCCAGCAGTCAGGAGGCAGAGGCAGGCGGATCTCTGTGAGTTCAAGACCAGCCTGGTCTACAAGAGCTAGTTCCAGGACAGGCTCCAAAAGCCACAGAGAAACCCTGTCTCGAAAAACCAAAAAAAAAAAAAAAAGAGTTTGCTGTCCCACAAACAGATCAAAAGGGGTTCCTGTCAGAGCTAGTAGCAGTGTGGGACCTAGTACAGGAGGCCAGGAGCAGGGCTCCCTTGCCATGTGTGTGGCCTCAGATAGCCCACAGTCCTTCCTGGCTCATTTCCTGCTGCTGCTGGGCACAACTATACTTCCTGTCTTTGCCCTGCAGCTTAAAGCAAGGACAGCAGGTAGCTGGATGGGAAAGTCACGAACACTCAGAGGAGCAGAGGTGGAGACACCACCATCTCTCATTCCCTGACTGGAAGCTAAGCAGTAGCTAACCATGCCAACTTCTGTTCTTGGCAGGTGGAATTAGAAGCCAAGAGCGAAACCAAGCAGGAAAATTACTGGCTTATTCAGTACCAGCGGCTTTTGAACCAGAAGCCTTTGTCCTTGAAGCTGCAGGTAAGGACCTTGGTACTCATCTGACCCATGAGCTAGAGGGTTCTTTCCAAAGGTACTTCAGCCCAGCCTCACTGCGGACCATTGCACTGGGGACTCCAGCATGCCACATCCCTGCTAGGAAAGTGAGTATTCACTCAGAGAGAGGAAGAACGACATTGGCATTGCTGTGCACAAATAAACCCGTGAGCTGTGCAGCTAGGCAGGGCAGATGTGGTCCCATTCTCTTCTTTTGTGCTCACACACAAACACACAGTTTTTATTTTGTTTTTGAGACAAGGTCTCCCTATGTAGCCTGACTGACCTGGAACTCTCAGAGATCCACCTGCCTCTGCCTCCTGAGTGCTGGGATTAGGGGTGTGTTTCACCACACCCGGCCTAGATTTACTTTTTTATCTGTATGTGTGTATGTTTGCCTGTGACGGTTTATGTGCCATGTGCAGGCAGGGGGCATCAGACCCCTGGACCTGGAGTTACAGGTGGTTGTGATCTGCCTGATGTGGGTGCTGGGAATTAAACCTAGGACCTCTGCAAGAGCAGTAAACTCTCAATCAATCACTGAGCCCCATTCATACCATTCTGGTAGCCTGCTTTTATCTAAATACTGATGGACAGCTTCCCATCCACGCTCACACCGCTCCCCCATTGTTCCCAGATGCCTGAGAGTGCCCAGTGTGGGCCTGGCCTCCTTAGCCAGCCGCCTCCTAGTAGATGTTTGAATGGCTATTTCAAGTGTGGAACTGCAGTGAACTCCCTGTGCCTGGGGCTCTGTGCACTACGCACACACCTTCCTCTGGGGAAACGCCCAGGACACACTTGTGTTGTGCACGCTGACTGTCCCTTCTTGAAACCAGTGGGATCTTCTGACCCTTGCTCTCTGACACCCTTGGCCTTCCCCCGGGGCCATCCTGCAGGAAGAAGGCATGGAGCGCCAGCTGGTGGCCCTGCTGGCGGAGCTGTCGGCCGAGCACTACCTGCCCATCTTTGCCCACCACCGCATCTCGTTGGGCATGCTGAGCCAAATGAGCCCTGGAGACCTTGCTAAGGTAGGCAACCATTGTCTCAGAGAAAGTCAGAAAGGCTGGGCCAGGCCTGGACCCAATCTGGCCAAGGGTTGGTGTATATTTTGTTCAGTTTTGGTGAGGCAAGGTCTATCCAGATCAGATGGCTCCAGGTCCCCATCTCAGGCCAGAAGTGCTGCCCCCCTGCCTCCACTCACTGGTGTGCTCAGCCTGTCGTCTAGCTTAGCAAGTGAGGAAAGTGGACCCTGAAGTTCGTAGGGCAGCACATGTGCTCGGGAGGTTTTGAGTCAGCCTCAGCCTGTGCCATGGGGTCACATGCATAGCCATAGCACTGCCATTAGATCCTGACCCCAAGCCTTGCTCCTTTCATGGAGTTAGTCCATTTCTCTTCAAATAAAAGGATGCCGACGGTCACCAGCACCTCTCTGGGACCCACACATGCCTGGCATCCTTCTGTGTAGTGACATTTCCTTTGTATTTTAATAAATAAAACTTGTCTGAAGATCAGAGAGTAAAACAGTCCGCTGGTCAGCCTTACAGTTGAGGTAGTGGTGACACACACCTTTAATCCCAGTAGCCACACTAGTTTGCCATAGAAACCGGGCGGTAGTGGTGCACACCTTTAATCCCAGCACTGGAGAGGCATATGAGACAGGAGGAGACAGCTCTCACACAGTCTCATTCTGAGATTCCTGGAGGCAGGATCACCATTTCAGACTGAGGTAGAGGTAAGAGCCACCAGGCTGGCTGCTTTGCTTTTCTGACATTCAGGTTGAGCTTTATGTATTAAAACACAAATGAAATATCACCACAGTCCTAAGTCTCACGCCAGCCATGATCTTGACCACGAGCCGTTCAGTCTGAACCCTGTGTCGTCTCCACTCGGCTGTCCTGCCTCACCTAGGACAGACGCAGACACTGCAGGGTTCTGGGCCGTGTGCTGGGGCTCTGGGTGTGGGGCCTCGTAGCACAGACATGGCTGCTTCTCAGCAGCAAGTAGCTCTCTGTCCTCAGTTTACCATTTACAGGGACAGCGGTGGTCAGGGTCCAGGGGAGCTTCAGTGCAGGTGACACTGGGCAGTCCCTAAATCACATATGCTACAGATTTTCTTGCTGGGGTTGGGGTCTCAGTTCTTCTCTTCCACAATAATCACTGCACCCAGGCCGAAGTCAGGCCCCTACACAACTGTGGCTCTGCTCATGCCGACCCCAAGGCC
This sequence comes from Arvicola amphibius, assembly GCF_903992535.2. Lineage (NCBI taxonomy): Eukaryota > Metazoa > Chordata > Mammalia > Rodentia > Cricetidae > Arvicola > Arvicola amphibius. The sequence goes on along the minus strand of NC_052053.1, from coordinate 50,892,711 downwards.
CAGGCTGCCCTGTTTCCATTGAAGATGCCAGAGGTGGGGCATGAGGCAGACCTGTGGGCTTGGGCACTATATGTAAGCTTAAAGCAGGAGGCCTGGCTCCTGGCCATACCTGCCCTCAGCTCTTGGTCTGCTCTTCCCTGTTCTGCCACAGGTGGGTGTCTCAGAAGCAGGCCTGCAGCATGAGATCCTACGGAGAGCCCGGAACCTGCTAGATTCAGCCAGGGTCCAGCCAGGTGCTGACTCGGGACTCTTTCCAGGGCTGAGAGGCCCAGGTTATGTGAGCTGTGGCTGGCAGTCTAGGGGCTACTGGCTCCAGGGCAGAGCTCTGGGTACAGAAGGGGCTTTGCCAGGGGGAGGACTGGGGAATAAGGAGGCAGCTTTGGAGTGTTCCCTTTCTGCCATGCCGTTGACTCCTGTTTCCTGGGAACCTGATAGAGGGTCAACCGCTCACTAGCCAAGGGCACGTATTATGCAGCTCCACCACTAGATGGCGATATGGCCCCAGGCAAGTAATGTCCCCTCTCTGAGCCTCAAGTTTCTGAGCTGGGCAGAAGATCCACTCCCATCTCACAGATGGAGACGTAGGAATCAAAGAGGATCAGAAAGAAAGCCTTTCCCCTGCTCTTGGACTGGAGGCACTCCCTCATTCGCCCCTCAGATCACTCACTTTGGGGTACACACAAACCAGGAGATCTCCTAGGGATTGGGATCATCGAGCACGACTCCCTGACTTAGCCTATCCCTCTGATTTCCTCAGAGTTGAAACCATCCAAAGATGAGGTCCTTGGTGTCCTGGAGCCCCCTGCAGCCCCTCAGGAGGCTCCCGAGTCAGTGAGACCATCTGCTCCCCCAGCAGAGCTGGACACGCCAACCTCAGAGTGCGTTGTGTGCCTGGAACGGGAGGTAAGTCTGCAGGGATGCTACAGAACCCAACACAAGACACCGAAATCCCACAGCCCAGATCTGAACAACGCTAGCATCAGTTTCTAGAGGTTGTTCCCCGCAAGAAGGATCTTTCTCTCGGCTTATTAACTATATTAGGGAAAATTTCTCCCATCGGGACTCACCAAGAACATGGTTTGCCCTGCCAAGTCTCTTCAGAATTGTTGCAAAATTAACACTTAATTGCAAAAAGTAAACATTCCAGTGCTTGAAGCACAGATCCTCCCTCATGTCCACGAGGTATCAGGCTTAGAAAGTATCCAGGAGCAGGCATGATGGCACACGCCTGTGATCCTAGCTTGTGAGAGGTGCAGACAGCAGGGTCCCCATGAGTCTGAGGACTATGTAGCAAGACCCTGTCTCAAGAAACCCAAAAAGGGCTGCAGAGATGGCTCATGCTGCTGCTCTTCCAGAGGACCCAAGTTCCCTGTATCCATGATAGGTGGCTCACAACTCCAGGGCATCCAATACCCTCTTCTGCTCTCCATGTGTAGCTACACGCGCGTGTGCGCACACACACATACACACATACACGTGTCACATATATAAATAAGGCGGCCCTGGTGGCAGCTGGATAGCTCTCTGACTTTCAGAAGACTCCAGAATGCTGTGTGGTGGAGAGCACCGGCGTTCGAACTCTAACCGAGGCCCTGTCCTTAAGCTCTGGAAGTGACTCCCAATTTCTTGATATGCTAAATGACTTTGAAGAGTGGGAGACTTCTTGGGACATATGCACACCATGAGATCACGCTAAAGCAGAGGCTGGGCACATGCACAAAGCTAGTGACCTGTAAGGTTGAAGTCACTGTAGACCAGGCATCAGAATTTGGCAAACACATACATATATAAAATTACAAACAGGCTGAGAGCCAGGTGGTGGTACACGCCTGGCGTCTCAGCACTTGGGAAGTGGAGCAGCTCGGTAGTCGGGCATTTGGCCTAGCATGCAGTGGAGGAAAGGGCTTTCGCACCCACTGCCATGCTCCAGGACAGCCGAGCAGCCCAGCTGCTAACGCTGGTCTCTCCACAGGCCCAGATGGTCTTCCTCCCCTGCGGCCATGTCTGCTGCTGCCAGCAGTGCTGCCAGCCGCTGCGCACCTGCCCACTGTGCCGCCAGGAAATCTCCCAGCGCCTCCGGATCTACCACAGCAGCTGAATGCACAGCCACCTACCAGCGCTGGCCCCTGCTTGGCACCATCTCCATCACTGCTGGGCTCCCACACACCCACGTCCACATTCCCCAGAGGAGGGCAAGACGGTCATGGCCTTTTGCCACCCCTGCCACCCCCACCGCTTTGAGCTCTAGGTAGGCAGGTGGGGTGTTCCTGGTCTGACGTAGCTATTCTGGACAGCGAACAGGAGATGGGGCATATCTGCTGGTGATGTAGCCTTGTGGCTTAGGGACAGGGTCCAGGGTATGGAGGTGGCCGTGTCACCAGCAGGACTCAGGAATCCATGTTACTAGGCGAGCCTTAGTGTCACACCCAGCTGTCTGTCCCTTCTGAAGGGGTCTGTATCTGTGGAGTGCACCAGCCATCCTGGCCTGAGGTGGGACAGTGTCCCTGGGGAGGGTGGCTGTGCAGGACCACTCCCCGGTCCTCTGCTGCTGCTTTCTTGAATACCTGTCCTCCCATATCTGCATCCTCAGCCCTCACGGGCAGGTTGACTCAAAGTAGGAACACCAATAAATCTGAGTTCCTCCCTGAATGACTCGTGGGTCCTTGGGAACTTGAGAGGGATAAGAATGGGCTGGGTTCTAGGAGAGGGCAGCTCCTCTCCCAGTGGAGAGCTAGGTGACACCTTCTTCAACAAAGGGCGGGGCACTGAGCCGAGTGCGGCCTCGTTATGAGCAGCTCGTGCTCATGGGATGGGTTGTGTTCCCTACAGTGATTATCCAGGGTAAGGGGGCTGCCGAGGCAACTGAGATGGGCCGTCCAGCCCAGCAGCTGTGGTGATGGGTGGTCCATGTGACGTGACGCCCTCCTGCCCTTCCTGTATAAAGTGCATGGCCTACAGCATGAGCTCCATGGGTACCACATGACGGGCTCCACAGGTACCACGTGATGGGCTGTTGGCCCTAGCGCAGGCTGGAGCCTAGCCTCGTGGCTGGCACTGGGACTGGTCAGCCATCAGGAGGCAGTCACCTGAAAGCTCCATGGCCTCTCCCTTCTCTCTGTGCCTCAGTTTCCCCCTCTACAATAGGGGGTTATGAGACTAGGTTAGGCCAGGCAGTGGTGGTGTACACCTTTAATCCCAGCGCTTGGGAGGCAGAGGCAGGTGGATCTCAGTGAGTTCGAGGCCAGTTTGGTCTACAGAGTGAGTTCCAGGACAGCCAGGACTACACACACACACACACACACACACACACACACACACACACACACACACAAAACCTGCCTCAAAAGGGAGGGGGTAAAAGGTGGGAGAAGGGGATGGGTTAGAAAGAGAGAGCTAGAAAAGCAGTTGGCATTTGAAAGTCTGGATTCCCAGCACTCACGTAAGACCAGCCGTGGTGGTGTGCGCATGCATCACAGTACTGGGGAAGCCAGGCAGGCAGACTCCTGCGGCTCACCAGCCAGGCTATCCTAATTGGCTAATTCCAGGCTAGTGAGAGGCCTCAACTCAAAACAGAAGGCAGAATGACACCTAAGATTCTTCTGCACACCCATGTGAGTTCACACCTACACATGCAAACGAACATATAGCTCAGGAATCCAAGAAAGCTGAGACGAATGAGGTCCCCAGACACCCTAGGCCCAGGTCTCCTGGACCCCAGCAGCACAGGAGACGGGCTTTAAATAAAGCTTTATTGATGAGCAGAGGCTTACGTAGTTTGCATAGATTCTCCATACCAACCATATCTGGAAGGGTGATGGAAACCCAAGGCACGAGAGAGCATCGGAAGAAATTAGTGACATGATCGAGTGGGGCTGGAGTGTCCCTGTGGACCAGCTACATCCTGTGGGTCCTAGGCCCATACTTGGGGAGCAAGTCCATTGAACAAAAAACATGTCTGGGAGGAGCCCTTGAGGAGGCGATGTCAGTCTGGGAAGGCCCAAGGTGAGGGTCACATATCAGAGTCGTCTCTGCTTGGACTAATGATGAAGAGGAGAGAAACCCAAATGGTTCACAAGGACATTGGAAGAGGGGTCTGAAATTGTCAGGGTTAGGTGACAATTGACAGCGTTAGAGTTGGACTTGGAGACCAGGCGTGATCTTCAACAGTGTCTCAGAAAGCCATGGCTCTCAATGTTACTCAGGAGCCCCTCCAGCTTCCTGGCAGGTAGGGTGTACCTTGGAAGAGCTGGGGAATGACAGCCCACATCCAGGCCCTGCCAAAGTGGGGGTGGGGAGCCAGGCAGATGGACAGGAGCAGCGGGCACCCAAGATACCCCAGCTTTCAGCTACCTTCTTCGCTTTGCCATCCTGGCCTCAACCAGACACTTCCAAGCTCCCACCCTCCCCTCGGGACACTTCCCCTACACAGACTACCACATTCTGGCCTTTCTCACCCCCTCACAGGTCCCTTCACACCCCACCCTTCTACAGCAGTAGCCATCAGAGTGAGGCCAGGGACCCTCAGTCTAGTCTTGGAGACTGCAGGGACGGGGCAGGACAGAGACTGGGCCACAAACCTCTTCCTTGCCACCTTGGTGCCACGAGCCCAGAGTGAGGTGACAGCGATTGCCAGCTTCCTGGACTTGAGCAACAGCCCCAGTGCTTTCGGCCACCTCCATCCAAAGACGAGAACCACCACAAGGGAAACGACAGCACGGGGGCAAGGAGGGGCTCCCCAGCCCTCCCAATCAGACCGAGCATGGGAGACCCGCCCACAGAAAATGGGGCAGTAACAGGTGTGCTGAACCCCATAAAGTGGCTTGGGTAAGCCTGACCCCTGAAGGTGCCACACCACCCAGCCACCTCCCCGACAAGGCACGGGCTGGGGTACCCCTCCCCAGAGATGAGGCTACAGTGCCCAGGAAGCAGTGGCCGGATGCAGCGTCCCAACAGAAGCCTGGAGGCGATGCCTAGAACTCTGTCTGCACCCCGGCACTGTCCTCGGTGGTGGTGTGGATGGGGGGGCGGCTACCAGGGCTGGACACCTGCTCCCCGGTCTCTTGGTCACTGGGCTTAGGGCTCTCAATGTCCACAGCCTTTCCAGATGGGAGATGCCCGAGGGGCGAGGCTGGCGGTGAGGAGGCCTCTAGGACCGCCATGGGCTGGGGGCTCTCTTGGACAGGGGCCCCGTTGAGAAGGGGGCTGGCTGGTGTGGGGCTCTCAGCCTGCAGATCCTGAGCCAGCAGGCCTCGGAGCTCAGCGACACTGTCCGGGGATGCAGGTGAAGGCGGTTCAGACCCAGCCTCAAAGGGCAGCTCTGACTCCTCGTCCTGGACCACAGACACCACCTGCTTGGCACGCCTACGCTTTTCTGTGAGGTTGGCTGCTTCAGAGGGGCAGGGGCTGGGGCTGCCACCATTGTCACTGCCATCGCCGCTGTCACCATACTGCTCGCTCCAGTCAATGGGTGCCCCCTCGGCCAGCAGGTGTAGGTTGGGGTCACTGTTGTGCAGAACCATGCTGTCTCGATAGAGGTTGTGTTTGCGCTGCACTGCGGCCTCCTTCACAGCTGCAAGACCACAGGAGAGAGGCTCTTAGCACAGGGACCATCAGAGCGCACCGCCTGGGCCCTGCCTCACCCCCACCATGGTCTGACTGGTCGCTGCCTCACCCCAGGCCTCCCTGCTGCAGAGCTATGACTCAAGCCCTTCACTGACACCCACAGCAAAGTCAGGAACCAGAGAGAAAACTAGGCACAGAGAAGCCAGTGGTCCAACCCAGCCTCCTCTTGGAGTCTTGGGCCTCACTATGCCCCTTAGTTAATGCCAGCTAAGCCTCCTCTGGGCAGGTGAGCCGCCCCTGCCCGCTCACCCTGTAGGATGTCTTTCATGACTGTCTGCAGCACCACCTCTTCATAAGTGTTTTCCACCAAGATGAACCTGGCGAAGTCCTCAAAGATCAGTTCCTGGAAGCGTGGCAGCTCCTGCCGGGGAAGCAGGTAGACCTGGGTCAAGGGCTTTATCCCGCTGAGCAGTCCCTGGAGGGCTAGGGCAGGCTGGGACTCACCGACTTGCAGGTGGGAGCCAGTTTCTTGAGCAGGAAGGGGATGGTGATCTGCAGCAGCGCTTCCCGGAAGAATCTCTTGCGCACAGAACTGCTGTCATAGTCGTATTTCTACAGGGATGGACACGAGAAGGGACCCTGGGTCAGTCAGGGGCTCCGCTAGCTGGCGGGAGGGTCTGACCCAAGCCCAGAGCGCTCTGTGCACCTAAGCTCACCTTCAGCACCCGCTCCAGGATCCGCTGGATGGACTTGCACAGCTCCTCCTTGGTGGGCCCCTTCCCAAGCTCCTGGTGCAGGAGGGTTTCGAAGGTGTACACAGCATTGTCCATTTGCTGCAAGACAGACAGCAGCACTTGTGAGACCCTGCAGAGCCCCTTCCGGCACCACGGGCCAGTCTCCCCAACCACAGCCGCCACCAAGCAATCGGGGATGGTCTGTGGGTTGTATGCTCGCTGGGTGTCTAGATGCAGGTGTCTGTGTAAGTGTGTAGAAATCCCAGGAAGGGATTAAGCTGTAGGGGTGGATCCTAAGGAGGTCCAATAGCCAGCCAGAGCCAGCCAGGTGAGCAGGAGGCGAGGTGGCTCAGAGAAGCGTAGGAAGGGGAGAAGGCCTCCCTCTCGTGGTGGAGGGGGCCATGGAAGGCAGCTAGTGGAGTGCGGGCTGGTGGGAGCTCACCTCTCGCATGTGGATCTGGGCTCGCTGCTTGAACACAGATGTGCTAGACACATCAAAGCGCTGCTGCAGCCCATCAAGCCGCAGTGGCTCCATCTTCTCATAACAGCTCTGCATCTTCAGGGGGTGGTACGCCAGCTGGGACAGCTTCTCCATGTACTGCAGGGGGCAGGGCCACATGAGTAACTGCACGGCCCCACACACCCACCCTTTGCCTGGGCCTGGCACCAGCTACCCAGGGGTGGCCTCTGGAAAATTGTGCCTATTAGGGGATGCCTGGGAGGGCCCAGGAGAGAGGAGAGGGGAACCTGAAGCCATCAGTGTTGAGGGGCGAGGACAGCCCAGGCACTAGAAGATATTCAGCCCTCTGGATGCTGGTAATCTTGGGCAAACACCCAGTCTCTCTGAGCAGCACTGTCTTCAGGTCCCAAATCAATAGACATCTGTTTGTTTGTTTGTTTGTTGATTAGTTGGTTGGTTTTGGTTTTGTTTTTTTGTTTTTCAAGACAGGGCTTCTCTGTGTAGCTTTGGAATCTGTCCTGGAACTAGCTCTTGTAGACCAGCCTGGCCTTGAACTCACAGAGAGCCGCCTGCTCCTGCCTCCAGAGTGCTGGGATTAAAGGCGTGCGCCACCACTGTCCAACCTCATCAAAATTTCTAAGGCCTTTCTGGGTTCTCAAATTTCTGATTATTATTATTGCCTGGGACTCCCAAACTTGAAGTCTAAAGGAGGAGGCTAAAGTTCAGAACAGATTCCAGCCACAGGCAACCAACAAGAGAGCTAGGTCAAAAGAGCCAGTAAGAAAGACACCCTGCTTCACCTGCGGGGTGTGACCTGTTACTGATGCAGCTCACACCAAAAGCTTCCCTTCCCTGCCTCCCTCCTTCTGTCCCTCACTGTCAATTCCCTTTATAAAGATGGTTGCATCTTTCTTCAGAAAGGCTGATGGTAAGGAATAAAAATACCCACTCTTTCCTCTAGCCGCCAGCCCCCTGTTGGATGGGACAGCTTTGCCCTGTGGCTTCTGCCTCTGGTCTCCACAGATGCTGAGAAAGGGCAGCCCACCATGAGACATACCGCCGATGATCCGGGGAGGGGATGCCAAACCCACACTCACTCTCACCTCGCCCAGCTTGTCAATGCCGCCCTCATTGATGACATTGAGATTCATGTCTGTGACGTCTTTGAAGAAGACATCCCGCACCTCGGTGAAGCCCTGGCTGGTGGGCACCATCAGGGCCTCTAGGATGGACGGGATGTAGGGCTGGACGTGGTTCCTCACACACACCTCCGCCTTGGGGAGGATGAAGGCTGTATGGGGAGGGAGAGGATTTTGATGGTGGGTAGTGCCTGGGACACAATCTGCCCCCATCCCACCATCCCAGCCTAGGAACAGCCCTTCCTGGTTACCAGAAAAGCCGATGTGTTACAGGTGCTAGTGACATGAGCTAGCTCACTGACCTCAGGGAGGAGTCAATGAAGACAACAAATCAAAGCAGGGAAGCAAAACCTGGGTGCAGGGCTTATGTCTAGCACCCCAGAGATGGAGGCAGAATTAGAACTTTAAGGCCAGCCTCTGCTGTATGTTTGAAGCTACAAGTTTAAGACCAGCCTGGGATATGTCTCACAAAAAAGAAAGAGAGGGAGGGAGGGAGGGAGGGAGAGAGGGAGGGAGGGAGGAAGGAAGGAAGGAAGGAAAAGGAAGGAAAATAATTTGCAGCACAGGTGCCTCGGCCAATGCTGTGAGCTCCGTGACCCGCCCGGGGAACAGGGAGGCCTGGCTCTTCATGGCCAGTTCTTCAGAATGTTCGAACCACAGCATTTCACCCAGAGGGGTGTTCTGAAGTCACCTCACTTCCTGCCCAGCTAATATTTAACTGCACACACAAATGTCAACTCTCAGTCACCTCAGGAAGCTACCACCTGCTGGAACTGTGTGTCAAAGGATGATGAACGGAGTATATGCATTCCCGGGGGTGGTGGGGGGAATTAGGCAGCTCCAAGGTGACAGGCGGTGCACCAGGTGACACTGGCCAAGGACAAAGGCCTTGGACCTCAAAGACAAAAATCTTCACAAAAATCTGAGCTAGAGGAGCTGGAGAGATGGCTCAAAGGTTGAGAGCACTGGCTGTTCTTCTAGAGGTTCTGAGTTCAATTCCCAGCAACCACATGGTGGCTCGCAACCATCTCTAGTGGGATCTGATGCCCTCTTCTGGCATAAAGTTGTAAATACAGATAAAGCATTCATATACATAAAATAAATTTTAAAAAAAATCTGAGCAAGAGCCAAAAGCTTGTCTGTCATCCTAGGAACTTGGGAGGCTGAGGCAGGAGGATCATAAATTCAAGTCTAGCCTTGGTAATGTACAAGACTTTGTCTCAGCCGGGTGGTGGTGGTGGTGCACACCTTTAATCCCAGCATTTAGGAGACAGAGGCAGGTGGATCTCTGTGAGTCTGAGGCCACTCTAGTCTACTTCTAGTCTACTGAGTGAGTTCCAGGACAGTTAAAGCTGTTTCACAAGGAAACCCTGTCTTCAAAAACAAAAACAACAACAACAAGAAAGACTTTGTCTCAAACATTAAATAAATAAATAAATAAATAAATAAATAAATAAATAAATAAATAAAGGCTGGCACTTCTCTTGGGGACAGAGTGCTTATCCAGCATGGACAGAGCCCATGGTTCAAGTCCCAGCACCTCCAGAATCAAATATGGATTTGATGAAATTAAAGCTACACTGGGCGGTGGTGCACACCTTTAATCCCAGCGCCTGGGAGGCACAGATGGGTGGGTTTCTGAGTTTGAAGCCAGCCTGGTCCACATAGTGAGTTTCAGGACAACCAGGCCTACACAAAAAAACAGTCTCAAAAAAATAAAAAAATCAAAAACAAACAAAAAAATCAACTTAGAAAAGAATTATCAGGAGTCAGAGGGACTTGGATTTGATTCTGAGTCTTCAGCAGAACAGACCAGCGATGGACCACACCACAGAGAAGCTGGCCTGGCCCTGGAGAGCGGCGCGCAGCACACACAGTGCCTTCTGGCTGCCTACCCCGGATCTTGCTGGCCAGATGCTCCTTGGAGGTGATGATCTGGTCCATGTCCGTGCGAATGACTGCCTCCATGGCTGGCCGGGCCAACTGCAGCTTAGACAGTACCGCCTCAAAGTGCACCTTGGCCTGCTCAAACACCAGGCGGTAGACAGCATCGGAGATCTGTGAGGACAGCAGAGACATCAGGGCCAGGGCCGAGGGCAGAATGCCAGCCATTCCCCCTCGACGCCCTCGTCCCTGCCAGGCTTCCCAGGTCCACATACCTGGATCCACTGCCGCTGCCGCTCCTGTGGCTTTCCCTTCAGTCGTGGGCCAAGCTCTGCCTTCAGAGCTGGGCCCAGCTCCTCCATCACCAGGTTGCTTAGGATCTAGGACCAAGAGGTAAGAGTTAGGGTAGGGGTTGAAGCCTATCCTCCTGATGTGTTTTCTGTGATTGCGCCCTCCTCTGGGCTTCCTCCACACCTCTGCTGAGCAATAGCACCTTTGAATTCAGGTGGCCCACCTCAGGGCCTCTGCATGTGTCCCAGGCCTCTGCTGCACATGCAAATGTCTGTGGGTCAGTGTCTCCTGTGAGGCGGTGCTCCTGAGGATGGGGCTATAGCAATCCTGTTCACAGCTTCCCTGCCGCCCCCCAGCACCCAGGGACCAAGCGGTCAGATTTATGGGGTTCTCACTCACCCAAATCTGATCTTGCCGTCTCTTCTCAATCCTGTTGCTCCCCAGAACCCCACTCCTGGTACCAGCCTTACCCACGGGGGCCCCGGCAGCCATCTGGCCTCACCTGCACCTCATTCCCACAGAGCATCTCCCAGGTGCCATACTGCTCCTTCGACTGGCGGTACATGCGGATGGCGTCAGTGAATGCCGGGCCCTCCACCTTCGAGTTCTCAGGGATCCCTACCCAGAATAGAGAGACGGAGAGAGGGAAGAGAGAAGGGGGGATGGGAGGTCAGCTAATAACCCTCTGCCAAGATCATCCACTCAGAGCACGCAGTCGCCCCATCTAGGGCACACACAGCAAGAAGAGCAGCGGTGGCTCACCCTGCAGCAACCTGGCAGTCCTGTGCCCCCACCCCGGCCCGGCAGTCATTAACCCTACCTCATAGAAAAACAGTCAGAGGAATGAATGGCCAAGCTAGGACAGGGAAAGTCAGACACCTGAGACCCACCCTCTGGTGACATGACAGACAGTAAGTATTTCCAGCTGTACAGGCCAGACACCCTCTGTCCCAGTGCTGGACCTAGCATCCCGGCTTGTAAACAGCCAGAGCTGGTCTCTGTCAACACACCTTGCTACAGAAGTAGGCCAGAGATGAACTTGACCCATAGGCTGCTTTCTGGGCTGTGCTTTATGTCACTGAACCCCAAAAGAGCCTCAGTTTCCTCTCAGAGGAACAATGACCCTAGCCTGGCCTCCTTCATGGGCTGGAGACTCTGTGAGCTGCAGTGCACAATGAGACACGGGAAGTCCAAGAGGGTGGCACCAGGGCCTCCTAAATGACACTTTGTGTAATTTTTTTTTGAGGTGCTGAAGATTGGAACCCAGGGCCCTGCGTGTGTTAGGCAAGCATTGTATCACTGAGCCACATACCCAGCCCCTGAAAGACACTTTCTATCAGAAGCTGAAGAGCCCTAGGTCTCTCTTGTCTGTGTGCTTCACGGTGCTAGGTGCACGTGCTAAAACTTCATTGAATAAAGGGCTGGCGGTGCGGCTCAGTGGTAGAGTGCTAGTCTCATATCCACAAGGCCCTGAGTTCAATTCCTGGAGTGAGAAAGGAGGAGGATGGGAGGGTAAGATGCTCGGGGCTGTGGTGACGGTGGCTTGTGTCACGGGGCAGGTGAGCTAATGTACACAGCATGGACCCCAGACCAGTGCCGAGGAAACAAGATGCAGGAAGTGACTAAATCTGAGTAGGGAGAGACCATGGTTGATACACCAAACCTAGCCACGTGCCTCTGACCACAATGTCCCCAGAGCCCAAGAAGGGAAGTGACAGCCTGTGCACACAAACCCCAGCGCCCACTGCAGTGACAACAGGCTGAGTCACCCCACAAAAAAGCCCCTCCCTTCCCACAGCCAGCCGCCCACAGTCTGTGAGAGCCAGAGGGGGTTCTACCACGGGCATGGAAACTCAGAGCTGACGGCAGCCATTCAGGGACTCAGGGCCAGGCTGCAGGCAAAGAAGGGGGCTTCAGCAGAGGTGGTACCCAAGCTGGGGTGACCCAGGTAGGCCTGGGAGGAACCCCCAGCAAGGCTGTCAGGAGGACACAGTCTCTTAGAGCCCAAGTTTTGTCTGGAAAAATCTGGCAATGCACAAATCACAGCCTCTCCCTGGTCTAGGAATTTCCATTCTGCATGTAGCAAAGAAGGTGTGTTGTGCAATGGGCATTCCAGGTAGAGAAAGTGGGCAGTAGCCAGGGCACAACAGCGGGAGGAGGCTCCTCCCTAAAAACCTTCTCTATTCTGTACATCCAGCCAGCAACCTAAACAGGTTTAGAGTCAGCCCCTCTGGGCTCGTGAGTCTGGCCAGTGTCCATTGTGATTACCCGGCAATGCGCCTCAGAATGGGGCTGTGTCTGTGACAACTTCTCTCTCCTAAGAGCAAGCTTAACTGAGAGGTTAGGCTGAGCTCAGATCTCAGTGGACTGGCATCTTCATAAAAAAGGAAAATTTCTTCTTTTTTAGTGTGTGTGCACACACGCGCCTTTACTCTTCCATACATGTACACGCTGATGCCAAAGGTCAGAATGATTGTCTTCTATCACTCTCCATCTTCTTACTTTTAATTTAATTTGTATGGGTATTCTGCCTGCATGTATGTGTCCATGATTGTGCAGTGCCTGAAGAGGTCAGAAGAGGGCGCCGGATCTCCCGGAACTGGATGTGAGCCATGTGTGGGTACTGAGCAACCCAGGTCCTCTGGAAGGCGGTCAGTGCTCTTAACCACTGCATCTTGGTCCCTCCAACTTAGTTTTTGAAACAGTCTCTCACTGAACCTGGAATATATTTCAGCTAGACTGACTGAACAGTGAGCCTATGGCCGCTGCATACCTTCCAGGACTGGGTACAAATGCATAGTGCTACACCAGACTTACATGGGTGTCAGGAGCCAAACTCAAGCCCTCAAGCAAGCTGTCGCCCCTGCCCTGTGTTGTTTGCTGAAAAGGAGTCTCACTGTGCAGTCCTAGCTGGCAGGCCTTGAACTCAGAGATCTGAGGCAGAATGACCATTTCGAGCCTAGAAGTTTGGGGCTAGCCTGAGCAAGACTCTGTCTCAAAAAAAAAAAAAGTGTGCTCAACAGAGGAACAACCCCACTGCTGACACTGACCGCCTGGTTCTCTGACCTCCAGAACTAGGAGAAAAGTGAATCTCTGTGTGTGAGCCACCCAGTTCTGGGTTGAGACTTCACAGGCATCCGCTCATTTAACCCTCAAAGACAGGAGAATAGGGCAGGGCAGGGGCTGGTCTTAGCTTTAGAGAAACTGAGGTTCCAGCTATGTGTGCATGCGTGCACGCATGTTTGCATGTGGTGGTGATACACACGTGTGTACACACACACACAGACACATCCCCACAACCCAACACTGTGGGCGGGGATCAAGGCAGGAGGAACACAGCAAGTTCGAGGCCAGCACAGGCTACATAACAAGACTGAGAAACGGAGGATGGGTTGGGACTTAAATCAGGGCTGGAACCCAGGGCCGCCTTGGTCTAGTCAACCTGAGAAGGACATGGACATCCAGGCTGAGGAGGACTGAAGTCAGTGCCCCAGCTGCCTCCTGCCACCTCCCCCCCCCCCACTGCTCCAGGAATGCAGGATGTGAAGGGGGCCCTAGCCAGGCTGGCAGCCACCCAGCTTGGCGTCCTTCCCCTACCCATCCACCCCCATTTCCTGGCAGAGTCAGGAGTGAGCAATTCCAGGCCCCACAAATTCCAGGCCCAGGCTCAACAAGGGAAGAAGCAGAGAACTTTCTCACAGTCTGGGGTGGAGGGAAGGGCCATGTCTGGAACTAGCCTTGTCAGCTCCGATGGGGGGAAGAGAGCTGGTCTGGGGTAGGGCTTTCTGTCACAGCTCTTAGGTACCTCCTCTCCAGACCACAACACCTAAGACCTTCCAGCTGAATGCTTGGTGTGTGGAGGTTCACTGCTCTATCTGAACCAGCTCCTTCCTTCCCCAATACCCCATTTCACAATTCCTACTGTATGATACCCCACGGAACTGAACAGTGGCTCCTCCCTACCCTTGCCCTCACCCTTCTCCTACCTGACCTGGGGTCCCCTACTCTGCTATAGCAGGTAAGCCAAAAGCCCTGGGAACCTGCAGAGGGCTCATGGGCCAGCATTGGGTGAGGATGGAGGGTGCCCTATGCCAGGCAGCCAGATCCTGAGCCAGAGACACAGCCCCAGAGACCTAGGAACAAGAGCCCCTTTGTGGGCAGCAGGGCAGGGCCAGCCCAGTTGGTGGGGCTTGGCCTGGCTGAAACCTGGTTCCCTCCCCTCTGACAGACTCCAGGAGGGTGGAGGCCTCTCAAGGGAGGTGGGGTGAGCTGGGTTCAGCATGGTGCCCGAAGGCATCCCTTGCCATCAGGTGAAGCTGTGTCTGAGAACAAGGGTGAGAGAGGCTTTGGGCTTCCCTCTGCCTCTGGGAGCACAACACCAGGCCAGGGCTATTCCTTCTCCAGGGGCAGAAAGATGCTCCACACTTCACACTGTGGACAGCCCTAAGCCTTTAGAATGAATTCCTCAGGACCCTCTAGGATCATCCAGACCTAGCCTCAGAGCCACCTTAGCCTCACTTTGTCACACACACACACACACACACACACAGAGTACTGTCCCCATTCCGAGTCATTCTTATGGCGGCCACAGTCTTTTACAGGGAACCCTTCCCCACCCAGGGCCTGCCTTCTCCCTAGCCACAGGACAGCACCTCCTCCAACACACACACAGGCTCCTGGGCGGCTCCCACCCAGCACCCAGCACAGAGAACACCACCCTGGTGGCTCACCTGTGGCACATCTGTCTTTCACACAGCTGGCTCACCTGTGGCACATCTGTCTATCACACAGCTGGCTCACCTGTGGCACATCTGTCTATCACACAGCTGGCTCACCTGTGGCACATCTGTCTATCACACAGCTGGCACATCTGTCTATCACACGGCTGGCTGTGGGCAAGGTGCATGCCTCACTCCTTTCTATAAGCTCAGAATAGATGTCGTAGATGTCTGTCAAATACATGAGTGAGCTGAAGAGTCAAATTATGAGTTTACAAATGAGAGAAGTGCCGGGCGATGATGGCGCATGCCTTTAATCCCAGCACTCGGGGGGCAGAGACAGGCAGATCTTTGTGAGTTCAAGGCCAGCCTGGTTTACAAGAGCTAGTTTTCCAGGACAGGCTCCAAAGCTACAGAGAAACCCTGTCTCGTAAAACCAAAACCAAACAAACAAACAAACAAATGAGAGACGGAATTATATCATAAGAAATAAATATTTTGGGGCCAGGCAGTGGCAGTACATAATTTAATCCTAGTACTTGGGAGGCAGAGGCAGGTGGATCTTAGAGAGTTCAAGGCCAGCCTGGTCTACAGAGTGAGTTCCAGGACAGCCAGGACTGTTATACAGAGAAACCCTGTCTTGAGAAACAAAACAAAAATAAAAACAAAAACAAAAACAAAAACAAAAAAAAATTGGTGTGTGGTGTGACAGAATCACTGTAGCCCATGCTATCCTAGAATCACTATGTAGCCCAGGCTGGCCTCAAATTCACAGGAATCCTACAGAAACCATTATACTCAGGTATAAGAAAAGTCTTGACCAAGCACAAAGTAGACTCATGCCATGAATCCCACAGTACCCCCAAATACACAAGGGATCCTATCACCATTTTACATAGAACTCAAAAGGGAAATTAGTCTCCTTGAGAGTTAATCTTTTTTTTTTTTGGTTTTTTTTTTTTTTTTTTTTTTTTGTTTTTCGAGACAGGGTTTCTCTGCAGCTTTTTTTAGAGCCTGTCCTGGACCTAGCTCTTGTAGACCAGGCTGGCCTCGAACTCACAGAGATCCGCCTGCCTCTGCCTCCCGAGTGCTGGGATTAAAGGCGTGCGCCACCACCGCCCGGCTTTGAGAGTTAATCTTGTCAGCTCAGAATCACCATGGAAACAAAGCTCTAGACATGTCTGTGAGGAAGTTTCTAGATTGACCTGAGGTGGAAGATTCACCCTAAATACAGGTGGTATTCCATGGGCTGGGGTCCCAGACTGAATAAAAAGGAGGAAGGGACAGATAACGGCCTCCATTGTCCTCTGCTTTCTGACTCTGGATGCCGCCACACTCCTGCCACCATGGTGGACTATGTGCACCCTTGAACTGTCAGACAAAGTAACCCTTTTCCCTTTAAGTTGCCTTTGCCAGGTATGTTTGTAACAGTAACAACAGTAATAGCTGCAAAGTCTCCTAGCATTACATTGCTAGAAAGTGTCAAAATCAAGATGATTTTGGAATTGGGGGTCCAGGGGCTCAACAAGCACAGTCTTTGGAGAACAATTTTCTAATGTTGCCTTGGAAACACAGAAGTGTTTTCATCAAGGAGAAAGATTAAGAGTGGTAATCAAAAGTTTCTTACAGCCTCAGAAGGGAAGTGAGAGTAGATCGTAGAGCAGGGTTGCCATGCCACACACAACCACTGGGTGTCGCCATTCAGCACATTAGTAAGTGCTGCTGCCTGCTGGCATCTCACCATTGTTGCAGTGTCTGACGCAATCCTGAAGCACGGCCTGCCACTTGTCCTGTTCAGCTTCTGTCATCATGCAGAAGTAATAGTGACGGGCATAGGGATGCCACAGGATGAGCGGGAACTGCGTGGGGCACTTAAGAATGGGGGTGGAGCCCGACTTCGATGTGGTCCCTGTGAAAACATAGCCATGAGACTCAGGCCTGGAGAAGGCTGTCCTGTCCTCGGGACAGTGCGTCATCAGGAAGCAGCTGACCTTCGCCTTGACCTCCAGGGCTCAGCCACAGTAACTGAGAAGCCTGGCACCGTGTGACCCCTCTTTCTAGAACTGGAAACAGGTCACACCCACCTTGATCGTGTGGAAGGCTCTGTGACAGGGTCAGGCCTCTAGTTCATTACGTTCTTGGGTTTCCCTTCAAATTTCAACAGCAGAGACCAACTATCCAGGGAAGGAGGGAGGCGTGTGGGCAAACAAAACAAACAGGAATTTTTCTCTATCTCTTTGGCCCTCACGGATATTTTGGTCCAGCAAGACAACAGGTCCCGGGCTCACCACTGTGTCAGTGAAATATGAGAATAACAGTTGCCCGTGGTCCATCTCTGGGTGGCTGTTTACAGGGCCACACCCCGAGATGCTCTCAGCACCAGGGGTCAGTTGGTGCTGAAGAACCTGGCATCAGAGGGGACAGACCCAACAAAAGGATCGTGAGTCAGTCATGGAGTCCAGGAAATGGACTCCTATCTGCATCCACCACCACACAGGCTTCAGTCCCGAGTCTCACATCCCAGGTGGGGGGCTGTGTAAGACTCCAGAAGCCTCACCAGGCTGAGTAGAATGGGGAAGTTTAAGACAATGCCTCAGAGACCCTTGGAGCCATGACAGGGTCACTGTCATCTTCCCAGAGACAACCATGGCCTCAGGGAGGTGGGAAGGGCCTCCACCAGAACTCTGGTGCATGTGGCTGAGGGCCCACATGAATCTGTGTCCAGACCCTATCCATACATAACCCAGGACAAACTCCACCTCACAGGCCTTTGGAGTCTCCCCTTTCAGGGCTCAGTTTGTTCAAGAGATCTGCAGACATTCTAGGCCCCATTGTCTGCCCTGCAAAATGGAGTCCGAGCAATGGGCTGAAGGTCATCACCTTCCCTGGCCAATCCTTAGGCCCATGCAGGACAGTAGGGCTGGACCACTGGTCCTTTACCTGGTACAGAACTGCCAACCAGCTCCAGATACTGGTCTACAGAGGTGAGGACTTTGTAGCCCGCACTGTTGATGATGGCTCTGGGGGGCATCTGCCGCTCATAGGCCTGAAGAGAGCAAGAGAAACGGAGCCTCGAGGTTATGAATGTAGCCAAGCACAAACTCCCATTTCCAGCCGGCTGCAGGGACTACTCAGCTACCTGTCCGAGGTGGGGAAGGGGAGAACTAGAAGTGACTGACCCAGATGGAATGCAGCCTCATGTAGAGTGTTTGCCTGGCATGCTCTAATTGACTGAGTTTAGTCCACACGACAGAGGGGATGGAGATTGACTGTTTTATTTATTATAGGTGTAGTAACAAGATCCAGCTCAGGGCCCTGACCTCAGGAGCTGGGCATGGAGGGAGGGAAAACATCCACACAAAATGCTCAACACAATGCCTAGCATGTAAGTTTTGTTACGGGGGGCGGCTGCTCTGATGGCTGCCACCGCTGCCTCTGTGATCAGCGAGTCTACGATGGTCTGTTACATATTAGACACTGTTCTTGGGACACTGCATGCTTCATTTCACAGGATGCTCTCATGACATAAGAAGTGGCTCATCTGCCGTTCACACAGACAGGAAGTAGGTGTTGGCTCTGAACCAGCGCTGTCCCCAGAACCCAAGGTCTTTGACATTACCTTGAACGGCTCACCCCAAATTTCTAGGTTCTAAGCACCGCAGTGTTCCAAAGGAGAGTCAGGTGGGTGCCCAGCCTTCCTTACAGCAAAGGGAAGGGAAGCAATTCTGACCCAATTGCCCATACGTCAGGGCTGCCGCGCAGCTGTCTGCCACTAGGGGGCAGACGTATCTGCTCTGAAACAGGTCAGACAGGCCTGTCTTTGGGGCAGCGCTGAAGAAAAGTTAGGCAGATGAAATAAAATCCATAACATAACCGGGTGGGACTTCCCCCAAGGGCCCAAAGCAAAGACAAGCCACGGCAGGCCCCCATTTCTTCTCAGACCCACATCAGGGCAGGAGGATTGGGGATTCAGGAGCCCCGTGCAGTGAGTGGCAGCTGTGATAATGCTTAAGGAGGAGGGGCTCCTGGGAGAGGAAGGCTAGCAAGCAGAGGGCAGGCTCTGTGGTGAGGAAGGATTTGGTGCGACCTGAGAGCGACCAGAGGGCAAGATGGTTTCCAGAGGGGTTTACGACGTGGACAGAGGGTGAAAGGGCACTGAGAGAAGGGGCCCCAAGGCCAAACAGGTTTGGGGATGTGGAGAAGGCTCAGAAATTTTGCTTTGTCCCTGGGAATTCTTTGGGGAGATAGTAGGTGGCAGATATGAAGGGGGAAGGCACGGGGTCAGGAGCCGAGGATGGAGGTCACAGAGTAAGAAGCGGGTGCGTGGAGGAGGGGCTGCCAGGAGCCTGCCGCACTCACCACTTTGTTCTCGTACAGCACCAGCCCGTAGTTGTGGGGCACCAGGCTGAAGCGGTTTCTCCACTTCTTATTGTCTTCCTGGTACTGGAAAAGGTTCCCAGAGAAGATGATGCGTTCATCCAGGGGCACCTGTGGGCAGGAAGTAAGAGTAAGGCCAAGAAGGAACAAGGGGTCCCAACAGCCATCAATGCGTGCATTTTGACTCCTCATAGGGTGCCACCTACACACACACACACACACACACACACCACCACCACCACCACCACCACCACCACCACCACCACCCCACCACCGCTGCCACCAAATCCCTGGCCTCATCAGGACCCCCAGGCCTGGCTACACTGTATCCATTGCACAGATAAAGGCCTGAGGTCACAGCAGTGTGGGGCTCACTCAGGGTTCAAATGGGATAGGAGAGGAAGCCAGCCTGGGCATTCATTCAGAGCCAGGTCAGGCCTAGGGTTTCCCACTCTGTTCCGGTCCAGGGGAGCCGCCTGGGGAGGGAACTGGGGAGCAGGCTGCTTCCAATATCCACCGCTACTTCCACTTCAGGGCACAGCATTCACCCAGACGGGGACACACCAATAGGTCAAAACTTAAAAGGTCCTAGTACCTGGGCAGATCTCTGCCCAGCTTAGGCCTCAATTCCCCTCAGAGCAATGAAGACTTGAACTTATATCCAGAGAACGTCCCAGCTCTGCCAGCGGGTGGGGAAAGATGTTGGACCATTGTCCAGGCAAGCAGGTGACCTGTGTGGGCTGCAGACGCTCAGACGTTCCTGCGACCCCTACAGAGACGAGCACGGCCGTGGCATCTAGTTCCCTCGTCTGTGCATGGAGCACACGGCCAGCGCCAGGTAGGCAGCACATGCAAGGCCCTCGGAGGCCAGCACAGCCGTGGCCACATCACGAGTCTCCTCCCGGCCTCTAGGCTGACGTGGACGTGGGACAGGATTATCTTCACCCAAGCTGACTACAGAGATCAAGGAAGAAGGGAGACCCAGAAGCTGCAAAGGACTGTGGGACCCAGGGAGACCTGGGGATCTCCATTTCTAGGCAAGTTCTGTTTATTCTATGATAAATGTGGTACCAGTTACAAAAGAGACCAAGTATGTATATGTATCGATGGGAGAAATTATGACTTTGTGCCTACGCCCTCAGGCCTCGTGCCCCTCCTTCTGTGTTCTTCCCTGGCTCCTTTCCTTAGCTCCCCCTGCGGCTCCTGGGGTGGGGGGGCGAAGCTACACTCTTAAAAGGAGAGCCCATTGTGCTCGAACAATAGTACCCGAGACCAGTTTCCTGTCCAGAAGAAAATATTTACAGGAAAAAAACGGGTCTGCTCCCCTCCCCCACGGGCCGGCTTTGCCCTAGTCAGAAGGCCCCCACTTGGTGGTCTATATTTAGACTTCTGAAATCCTGCCCTCTAATCCGTCTCGTCTTTTCTAGAAAGAAAAGCCAGGGTTTTCCTAACACCCTGGGAAGACCCAACCCTCAGCTGGGCATCTAAAACCAGAAGGCCCTGGGATTAGGAACAGCCCCAGAGGGCAGGCTGTGTAGAGGTACCAGAGCCATGAAACGAGGCTCTGTGCCCTATCACCGACACATCCCCGGATCTTGGGCCATCTCACTGAGGCTGCCTGGCTGCTGGGTTAGATTTTATTTTTAAGAAGGTAAACTGAGGCCCGGCAGTGGTGGCACACACCTTTATTCCCAGCACTTGGGAGGAGCAGAGGCAGGAGGATCTCTGTGAGTCTGTGGTCAGCCTGGTCTACAGAGAGTTCCAGGTCAGGCTCCAAAGCTAGAGAAACCCTGTCTCGGAAAAAAAGAAGGTAAACTAAGGAAGAAAGCCTCTAATCCCAGATTCAAGAGGGAGGCAGAAGACAGGGGACCAGAAACTCAAGGTCATCCTTAGTTACAGCTGGAGTCTGCAGCTAGCCTCGGCTACATGAAACCCTATCTCAACAGGAAAAATTAGGTTTTCTCACATGGCAGAGTCCTGATTTGAGCGAAAGGCCTGCGGGAAGACACAACATTCCAGATCCTACCAACGGAAGTCAGCCTTGCCACCTACCACCGGAGCCAGTGAAGTGGCTCCCCGGTCCCTCTGTGCCCCAGCGATTCTCAGAGCAGGAAGGGGGGTGAGGTTCCTCACCACCAAACAACTATTGATTACTTTGCTTACTTTGATTATTGGGGTGTATGTACCCCAGATTGGCCTTGAGCACCTGTTGCTCCTGCCTCAGCTCCTGGGTGCTGGGGTCACAGGTCTGTCGCCTCGCCCTGACCCGTCTGCTCTTATGACTGCAATGATTGCTTCTTTAGAAAATGACTGTCATTAGTCTGGTGACTAACGCTATTTCCCCTGTTATTGTCACGACTTCACGTGGCAGTCAGTTCCATGAACCATCCAAGAAAGCCCCTGGCTATCAGGGACTGTGAACGTGTCCTGTTTGCCCTGCAGTGAGACACGGCTCTGTGAGTGTGAACAGCCAGATACACAGAGAAAATGCTTACCACAGCATCGGCCCTGCTCACCCTGGGCTCTCGGGAATGGCGCTGCCTGCACCTTTTGTCTGAGTTTGCTTTTGTTCTTGTTTTGAGACAGGGTCCTAGGATACAGCCCTCCTTGACCTGGTGCTTACCACACAGTAGCCTAGGCTGGCCCATACCTCAGCTTTGCAAACACTGGGGTTACATACAGGCTGTGTCACCATGGTGGACTTGCCTGTGACCTTACATTCTAGATAAAGTAGTTTAGGCCCTGCTCATCTGGGCTGAGTTCAAGTTTCCCTTTCCTGCCACACAGGTGCAGGTGCACACCTGCCAGAGCCAAGACCAGGCCACATCCAGACACCTCTGCTCTATACTCATGTCAAGCAGCCCGCCCTTTATCTCCTCCCAGGGCAGGCTGCAGGTGGGGAGAAAGGGTCCTGGTGCACTCTGCCTCCCGGGCCCAACCCAGGTATTCTGAGCTAAGCTTGGAACTTCGTATATCTCGATTCCCTCTGTCTGTCTGTCCCTTCTTACAGCCAACCCCTCCCAGCCCTCAGGGGAGGGAACAGCCTTCTCCAGATCAGTTAAGACTCCGAAGTCTACATCCAAAGAGTCATAGCTCCAGACCCCACTGTACTTTGTAAACAGCTACTCACTGTCATGTGAGCTCTACTTGCAGCCATAGCATGCAGGTTTAGCATGTAGATAGCATGTAGATTTAGCATGTAGACCTAGCATGTAGACTTTAGCATCTGACCCTGCAGTCAGCAGAGTCATCTATTATGGGATAATCTTTCTGTGCACCGTGAAGCTGTATCTCTGCCAAGACACCTACCGATTGGTTTAATAAAGAGCTTGAATGGCCAATCCTAGGAAGGAGAGGAATAGGCGGGACTTCCGGGCAGAGAGAGGAACTCAAGATGAGTTCCCAGGAATGTCAGGGATGCCAATGAGACATTGAAAAAGTTGGATGTACAGTACAGAGGAGAGGCAACCAAACCACGTGACAGAATGTAGATTAATAGAAACGGGTTAATTTAAGTTATAGGAGCTAGTTAGAAAGAGCCTAAGGCCAAGTTTTCATAATTAATAAGAAGTTTCCATTATTTGAGGCTGGGGGGGGGCAAGAAAATCCAAATCTAGTCATAAGCAAAGACTTCCTTCAAAGAGTCCTGGGGTAGCATCCCAGCCACATAGCTAGCCTCTGACTCAAGTTGGGTAATTCAGCAGCCAAACCAACTGTTTTCACCCAGCCCTGTCACCCCCAAGCCAATCACAGGGTCCCCACTGCAGACCACACTGACTCCCCAGGATAGGGCCAGGAAGCTTCCTCAGCAAACCCAATTCTAATGCTAGTAATAGGATAATGAATGACAAGTCCTAAGGGAAGGAACCTAGAGCCTGGGGCCTGGGACAGTGTTAATGGATCTGTGGAGTGGGGACCACGCCGCTTCCACTCTGGAGTGGAGGAAGCAGGACCAGAGAGGCTTTGCCACATTTCTCTTGACAGGGGAGTAACCTGAGCCATCAAGACTGCAGAATGGGGCGGAAGAGATGGGTCAGTGGTTAAGAGCACTGGCAGCTCTTCCAGAGGTCCTGAGTTCAATTCCCAGTACCCACATGGTGGCTCACAACCATCTATAATAAGACCTGGCGCCCTCTTCTGGCATGCAGGGGTACATGCAGGCAGAACACTGTATAATTTTAAAAAGGCTATGGAATGCAGCTGTGACATTGGAGAGGTTGCACTGGCAGTTGGGGGGACAGGTTGCACTGGCAGTGGGGGGAGACAGACTGCACTGGCAGTGGAGGGGACAGGTTGCACTGGCAGTGGGGGGAGACAGATTGCACTGGCAGTGGAGGGGGACAGGTTGCACTGGCAGTGGGGGGAGACAGATTGCACTGGCAGTGGAGGGGACAGGTTGCACTGGCAGTGGGGGGAGACAGATTGCACTGGCAGTGGAGGGGGACAGGTTGCACTGGCAGTGGGGGGAGACAGATTGCACTGGCAGTGGAGGGGGACAGGTTGCACTGGCAGTGGGGGGAGACAGGTTGCACTGGCAGTGGAGGGGACAGGTTGCACTGGCAGTGGGGGGGGACAGGTTGTACTGGCAGTGGGGGGGACAGATTGCACTGGCAGTGGGGGGGACAAGTTGCACTGGCAGTGGGGGGGGACAGGTTGCACTGGCAGTGGGGGGGACAGATTGCACTGGCAGTGGGGGGGACAGGTTGCACTGGCAGTGGGGGGGACAGGTTGCACTGGCAGTGAGGGGCAGGGACCAAGTGAGGGGAAGTTGGTTACCTCAGTCAATAAAGCGCCCTTAGAGACCAGCCCAGCAACAAAGGGAAACTAAGGCCCAGAGAAGCCACATCAAAGGCCTCATAGGAGAAAGGGTGACAGAGCCCAGGCTGGACCCTCTCCATGCCTCTCACCTTGCGCCAGAGCAGCTGCGCCTGCGGTGGTCCCGTGCCCTCGATCTCATGGCGCATGCTGTTGAAGAGGGAGACGCCATACTGATCCTCATAGAAACGGAGGAACTCTCTCAGGATCTTCTCAGTTTTCTCTGAAAGGGAAGCACGCATGAGAGTGGGAGGTCACCGTGGACACCTAGGGAATCAAGCCTGCAAAGTCGCCATGAAGAACCGCTCATGCAAAGCACAGATGCCCTTTGACTAAGGCTGGCCACCATAGTCTCTCACACGCTAGGCCAGGGCTTTGATCGTGAGCCGTGTGCACAAGGTGGCTATCCGCTCCTGACAGGAAGTTGGTCAGTGGCCACACAGAGAGAAAGTAAACCACACCTAACAGGCCTGTGAGAGGCTTGGCCTCACCAGTGACTGGTACCAAGTGAGAAAACCTGGGATCCCTAAGGGGGCTGCATGCTCCTTTTGATGCCTGCTCACACATAGAAAAAGCGAGCGAGCACCAGCTAACTGTGCAGTGGTGGGAATGACCAGCATAAAAAAAGCCAGGCTAAGGCAAAGTGACTGGGAGACCCTGTGAAGACAGTTGGAAAGTAATAGTCTCATACGCTGAACAGTCTCTGAGCAAGAATGATTCCTAGGGCTGCAGAGATGGCTCTGACGCTAAGGGCACAGACTGCTCTTCCAAAGGACCCGGGTTCAATTCCCAGCACCCACATGGCAGCTCACGACTGTCTGTACCTCCAGTTTTAGGGGACCAGACACCTTCACAAAGACATACATGCAGGCAAATACTAATGTTCATTTGAAAAGAATAAAAAAGAATACTTCCTGTTGGTGAAAAGGAACTGGTGAGGAAAAGGGGGAAGCTGCAAGCTCAGGCCTCCCAGTGCAGGGCCGGGGTACAGGCAAGTCTCTTCACTTTCTTCCACGTGAGTCATTGACTCACGATTCAAATTCATCTACCAAGTTAACCTTTATTCTTCTTCCTTTGATACAAGAGCTCACATAGCCCAGGCTGGCCTCTAACTCTACACAGCCAAAGATGACTTTGAACTCCTAACCCTCCAAGCATGTGCCACCAAGCCCTACTTAAATGTCACGGACCAAACCTTGAGATCCATGCATGTTAGGTACACACTCGGCCAACTGAGCTACAGCTCAACCCTGTGAGCCAACAGCTTGCTGCTCCCAGCTGCTTGCTTCTCTCTGATGCCGAAGCAGTCTCTGAACAGAGAGGGCAAATCCATGGTCTCCAGAGCAGGCCAAGCAGGCAGCAGGTTCAGTACTGATCCTGCCTGGGTGTCCCTCTTTATAGATGGGGAAACTGAGGCACCGAGAAAGCTCAGAAGCGCCTCATGGTCCTAAAATGCTGCAACTAGAATCTCAACCTGGGGTTTATGAAGCTCCCCTTCCTGGGCCTCAATTTCCCCTGCACACTGAGAGGGATAGAAGCAAAGACAGACCAACCTGCCACTGCTGACAATCTTGGATTGCAGTTCCAAAGACCTAGTCCTTCATCTGGGGACCCGTTGCCCATCTTAGGTCCCTAGAGTCAGCGGCCTGGGACAGTGCTTCACCCTCTCAGTGGGTATGTGAGGCGGTTCATGTCACAGCCACTTTAGAGAAGGAAACTGAGACCCAGAGAGATTCACACAGAGAGCGAATGATGGGACCCAGACAGGAGCTGGTGGCCAGAGAGAACCCAGGGCTCATTACACATTACCACACTCCATCTCAGGCCTGCACCCCTAGCTCTGCCTCAGGGACAGTAGAGGGGGCATGCACTCAATGCGCTCAGCTCATCCACCACTCCACAAAGCCAGCCTGCCACGCAGCCCTCTCCTCGATAGAGGCTATAACTGTCTGGATTCTGATGGGGGCCAGAGGGAAGAAGGAGTGAGAAATGTGTTTGGCGTGCCTGTTTTGTGAAAACACACAGAGCAGCAGCCCTTAGAGACCATGGGAATTGTCCTGGAGATAGGAAATAATAAGGCAGGGGAAAGGTGAGAGTTGGGGATGACCATGGGCCTGTCACCCCACAGCCACTGCTGATATAGTGCTAACCCCAGGGTGGACACAGCTTCATGAGAGCTGAGCAGGTGGTGCAACCGCTGTTCCGGGTAAGGGAAGAGGAGGCTTAGGAGTCCACTGTCCTTGGCCAAGTTCTGCCCTAACTCCCTGCAGGCAGTGAAAGTCCTTAGAGCTTCAGCCACAACTCTATCTGAGGGACAGTCACCCTCAGATAGAGAACCCAACAACAGCAAATGTGTACCTAATGCCTGGCCAGGCTCAAGAGGAAGCTGCCGTATTAAAGACAAAAAACAAACAAACAAACACCCACTTGAATCTGGACCTGCCCACAACAACTCTCAGCTGCCAGGCTGGTGCCTAGTCTGGGAAAAGCTGTACTCCAAAGCTGGCTTGCGGAGGAAGAACCCCTGAAAGAGGACATGTCAGAAAGGCCTGTGACCAGGACAAGGGGGAAGCCGGGTCAGCAGGAGGCTGGAGTTCAACTCCCTCGGCCAAGGCACTGACAGTCATGGGCTTACACAAGCTGGGCTGGGGCAGCCAGGACAGCCCAAGGGCCTGGAATGAAAGTCACTCAGTCCCTTCACACAAAGGTGAACATAAGTCACCCAAGGGAGATAGAACCACAGCTCAGGAAAGGAAGCGAGAAGCCTAGGGAAGGAGAAGTCATGGGAGCCAAGAGAAAAGGTGGAGAAAAGGGCAGAAATGGTTGGGGATGGGGCCAGGTCTCCACCAAATGATATGAGAAAAGAGGATACACTCATGTATCCAAGAACAGAGTGCCAGGCGGGACTCCCGTCGTACCCAACTGCAAACCTTGACTCTTCACTACTCGACTTCAGGAACCATAGCGAACTTGACCCAAATCTGGCAAACCCTGGCAAGCTGATCCACCACCAACCAACACTTGAGGAGGATGGGTGCCTTGCTGGATATCTGCTCCCAGTTCTGGAGCAGATAGGGTGGGATGGGCCGGCAGCTTGTATTGAGGTTACACACCTCACATAGGGGTAGGCGAGAGCTGCCTGTCCCTTACTGGACCACACAGTGGGTGCTTCATTAAGGGAAGGGACCTAGGACGGATGGCCAAGTGGTTATTGAGTAAAAACAAGAACGGCGCTGGGGGCTCAGCAGCAGGACCCAGGAGCGGTGCGAGGCCCGTGGCAGGAAGTGGTCTGTGAGTTCACACCCCAGGTAGAGCCAGAAAAGAGCAGCAGTGGTGGACGGAACCCAATCAGTCGGGAAAGAACGACCACGTGCTTGGTACTAAGGAAGTGACCCTAAAACACAAAACAAGGATCTGGGATCTTCAGGGGGCAAAGGGAACCCCAAAGATCAGCAGCACGCTGTGGGGTTCTAACCTGGACTTAAGGCTCTCAGAGCCACACAGAAGAAGACCTGAGTTGGCATGGTGTGCCTGGCGTAGACCTTACCTCCCTGCCAGTGGGCTCTGCGACCCCAGTCTGGGCAGTCCCCTTTCCTTGGGGGCCCTTCACCGTGCCCACCCTGTAAATGTTACTTAGAGATAGTGTCTAACTATGTACTTCAGACTGGCCTGGAACTCACTATGTAGCCAGGCTGGTCTGGAATTCTTAGCCATTCTCCTGCTTTTGCCCTCCTGCATACTGGGATTATAAACCGGAGCTGTCATAGGCTCTGTTTTTCTCACCTATTGCATGCAGCTAGCTCCAGCAGCTAGCTCCAGAGGGCGGCAAAGGATTCCATGACTCAACACCCAGCCTAGGACACGCAGGAGGTACCCAGAGCTGGGGGAGGCCAGGCAGACCTCTCTCCACACCTGGCCACATCAGCTCTTCCAATCTCTCCATGGCCTCTGGAGACACTCCAATGCATAGGTTTGGGGTGGACACCAAATGGGGTTTCCGAGGCCAAGGCTCACCACCCTGAAAGTGTCAAGGGCTGGCTAGATCATACAGAAGATAGAGACAGTTAGGATCTGAGTGGGCTCCGACCACGGTCCACAAAACCTCAGAGGGCAGTGGGGAGGCAGGCCGTGCCCCCACCTGATGAAAGGGCCAACCTCAGGGACCCTGAGCCAGACCTGGAAGCGAGCGGGATAGCTGCAGATGCCTGGGTGAGGCCGTCTGGGTGTGGGCTGGCCTCACCCACCCAGGTTGCATATTTTCATGGGCCCTCGCCTTGGGTGCACTGACTCAGCCCAGATGCTGCTGCCTGAGGAGCTGCAGGGACCGTGGAAACTGAAAGGCCCACCCTCCAGCTTTCTGGTGAGAGGAAGGCATGGGGGCCACCCAGTTCTCTCAGTCCCTCATGTTCTTCATAGAAGCCAAGCATCGCATCACAGAGCCCCTTCACAGGGCCAGACAGGATGTGAACAGGCCAGGTTCTGGTGTGCACACGGCAGGTTCTGGACAGTGATTGCATGCATATACAGCCCAGGGCACCAGAACACCAGTCTTCATTGTACAGTGCTCAGCTACGGGGGCAAGAGGTGGGCTGAACTCGTTACCAGGTACAACTTCTATAGCTTAAAAAAATCCATTGAAGATTTTTTTTTTCTGAAAAAGAAAGGAAGAAAAGAAAAGCAACAACCAGACAAAATAAGAGTTAAGGAAGCAGGGCTTGCATGTCCTCTCTACACCCAGGTTCCCCTACCAGCACCCCAACCTGGGCTGAGTGTCCCATTTCTGCTCCCAGGGCCAGCAATACCCCCCAGATGTGGGTTCACCTCACATAGAAGCTGGGCTACCTGACTCTGCCCAACACACAGATTTTTCTGCTGGTCCCAGAGAAACATGTTGCATATAAACTCCCACTTATAATGGGAGACGCAGGAAAGACCATTCCATGGTAAGTCAACAAAACCAAGCTGGGCCCCACGTTGGTAATCCCAGGGCCCTGTATGGTTCTCTGTCATTCTGAGGACATCTGGGAAATCCAGAGCTGTGTCAGGAAGCCTCAGGGCACCCCACCTAGAAGGCAAGGTACACCCCACCAAGCCCTGAAAAGGCCAGTTCCCAGGGCTAGAACAAAGTGTTCTCTCTCTCTCTCTTTCTCCCTCTCCCTCCCTCTCCCTCTCTCCCTCTCCCTCTCTCTCCCTCTCTGTCTCTCTGTCTCTGTCTGTCTCTCTCTCTGTGTGTCTCTCTCTCCCTCTCTCCCTCTCTGTCTCTGTCTGTCTCTCTCTCTGTCTCTCTGTCTCTGTCTCTCTGTCTCTGTCTCTGTCTCTCTCTCTCTCTCTCTGTGTGTGTGTGTGTGTGTGTGTGTGTGTGTGTTTTGAAGAGCCCAATCGTAAAGCAAGTCACTTGGGTAAGGGGTCTTGACGCAGCTGGATACACTTTTCGGAAGTGCTCAAGGGTGACTCAGAGAGGCCCCTCACCAGCCAGCCTGCCCCCCTACCTCTGCACCCAGAACTCCCTAGGTGTGCCCTCCGAGAACTCAGCACAAGCTTCTCAGCCCTGTGCTCCTGAGGCTCAGAGGCACAGCCTGGAGGGAAGAGAAGAGGCATTTCAGGAGGGATTAGAGCTGTCATATGAGTGAAGAGGCTTTCACCATGTAGCCCAGGTTGGCCTATGTAGCCCAGGCTGACCTCAGACTTGAGACAATTCTCCTGCCGGAGCTTCCCAAATACTGATGTTACAGAGCTCTCCCAATGTACCTAGTTAAAAGTGGAAATTCTGTTTTGTTTTTGGATGCTGGGGACTGGACCTAGGGCTTCACGCATGCCAGGTGAGCATTCTACCAGCGCACTACATCCCAGGCCAACGGGAAGTCGGCTTTGACGCTTACTTCCCCCAGAGCCCGTCCAGAGTCCCCCACACCTAGAGGCCTTTCATGAGGCCACACAGTATCTTTAGGGGGCCCTAGATTCACTCTCCAGGCCTTACCCAGGCCCAAGGGGAAGCAGAGCAAGCTGAACTGTCCCCATCTGACAGATGAGAACATTCAGACTCAGAAAGGCAAAGTGACTTTCCCAAGGTCATAATGTGTGGATGTCAGAGCATAGAGACTAGTCTGGCTCTCCACCTCCCTACCTGCTCCCATGTAATCAAGGCTGGCACAGCCCTTCCTATCTCCTGGACACCCTTCCCTGGCTTACCCTCCCTGGGCTGAAATGGCAAGTAGGTGACCTAAGGTCTTAGTGCAAACCTCAGTGTGTCAGTCTAGCCTTGGGAGCAGACCAAGATGCTGCCCTCAGCATCTCCACTGAGCTGCCAGTGACTCAACAGATCAGGAGCTGACTCTAGCCACGCGAGACTGAGACACGACCCGCATCAAGGTTCAGTGGTTTGCAGTGGCAGGCTCTGTGTTCAAGTCCCAGTTCTGCCCCCTAACCAGCTGTGTGGCCTTGGTCAAGGCACTTTCTTTCTGTGCGTCTGTTGCCCTCTCTTCAAGATGGCATATCAGTACCCACCTGACTAGGCGATAAGGAAATCAGTGAACCAATAGGCATCAGACTCTTGGCCCTGACAAGGACAGTGCACATGACTGACACCACAGGCAGCTCAGTGGCCGGAAGAATGCTGCTGATCTCTGATTTTCCAAAGTGACAATTTTAGGGATCACGCTACTTCCTGAGTAGATAGCAGGAGCCACCAAGAACAAGGGCCCCGGGGTGTCCTGAAGTCCCTGAAGTCTTGGGGAGCTGGGCCAATCCTGCAGGTTAAGCTGAATATGGGGGAAGAAGAGATGGGTCCCTTTGTGAGTCCCCAGCATGTTGCACCCCTGTGGAAAGCCTACATGATCTCTGTCCACAGGTACATGAACTACACTGTGAGACCCACAGGGAGCACAGTGAACTGAGAGCCTCTCCCACACCCATGAAAGAGTAGCCAAAGCAAGAGCTAAGCCCAGGTCCAAGACCCAGGGGCCTGAGCCTGAATCCCCTTCCAGATGATATCAGAACAGAAAAGACAATCTCCATCCAGGATGGTGACCGGCCTCATGTGGACACAGGGACTTCATACAAGCCCTGCCCTGGTTTGGACTCAGATATGGGCACTGGGCCAGGCTCATCCTGGTCTGGCTGGTCCCTCCAGCGAGCTCGTGGAACAAGCCTTACCACCATGCCCGGCCCAGTTTCAGGGTTTCATGGGGACTGAAACCTAGCAGGTGACAGCACCTGCAGGGTGGGGCAGACTCAGAACTGGCCTGCCTGGTTCTAGGAGCACTGGGGAGGGCTCCAGATAGGGAGGTGGGGGAAGCGGCTAGGATGATGACCCACCCACCCCAGAAACTAAGGGCTGAGGTAGAGTGGAGGCAGGGATTCAGGCTCCCTATGTCCCAAAGTCAAATACGAGAAACTATGTCATCTAACTGGCACGGCCAGGAGCACTGAGGCCCAGAGAGATAGTCACATACTCTTGAGTCACACAGCACAGTTTGAAGTGCCAGGCCTCAGTGTGTCACCTAAAGGCTTCCGGTGAATTCTCACTCCCAACACTCTCCAGCAGCCATCCTCTTAGAGTTCCTCGGCACCAGGGATGATGTGCACGTAGCCCAGGCTGGACTCAAACTTGTTATGCAGCCAAGAGTGAATTCCTGAGCCCTCTGCCTCCACCTCCCAGTTCTAGAGTTGAATGCGTGAGCTACCACTCCCATCTAAAAATATGAGTATTTTTTTTCTTGCAGCATTGAGGATCAATCTTAGGACCTCCCACGTGTAAGGCAAACACTGCCAACTGAGCTGTATCCACAGCCCTGCATTGCTGTTTCTTGCACTGACATTACTTCACCAATGCACTGAGAGGTCAAGTGAGTTCTCTGAGAACACACAGCATATAAACAATATGGGGGGGTGAGGTTAAAGGAGGGGGCAGATGGGGCTGGAGGGATGGCTCAGTGGTTAAGAGCACTGACTGCTCTTCCAGAGGACCCAGGTTCAACTCCCAGCACCCACTGGGATGTGGATGTGGATGGCAGCTCACAACTGTCTGTAACTCCAGTTGCAGGGGACCTGACATAGGAAAACACCAATGTATGTAAAATGAAAATAAATAAATTTTTTTAAAAAGGAGGGGGCAGACAAGTGATATAGGGACCACACTGGAGAGATGGCTCAGCTGATAAAATGCCTGACATGCAACCACAAGGACCTGAGTTTGTATGCCCAGCACCCATAAAAAAAGTCCAGCACCCATAAAAAAAGGCATGGCACCCCAGTTTCTAACCACAGTACTGGAGGTAGAGAAGAGCAGGTCCTTGGCGTGGAGCAAGCAAATCCCGAGGGTTTATTGGCTGCCATCCTAACTAATCCAAGGAGCTCCAGGTGGAGGGAGAGACCCTGTCCCAAAGTGAACATGGAAGACACCTATGTCAACTTCCGGCCTCAACACACACTTACAAATACCGATATAGGTATCCAAACACACACATGTAGACATACACACACGTGAACACACACTGTACACACATGTACATGTGTACATACATAAATGACACAGACTCAGAACAGTCTGAGTCTAACAGGAAATCCAAGTTTGGGAAAATACATTTCATACCACCACAGAAACAGCCTCTGCGGTGTATATGGCAGCCTGTGGGTAGCCCCGTCAGGAGGACTGAGGAGGGCCACTGCTTGGGACCAGTAATCAGGTAGGAGTTGGGAGAAAGGATAATGGCAGGCTCCATTATCCAGCAGACGAGTGGGCAGGGCCCATGAGAAGAGCCGGGACCAGGAGGACAGGGGGACCAAGAGGACAGGACTCTGCAGAGGCAGAATCAGGGAGAGACAGTGTGGCAGCTGATGACAAACCAGTCAGGCTTATCCAAAGAGGCCTCTGAGGGTAACTGTGAGCTGACTCAGGTCAGTTATCAGGCCAGCTCACCTCAGTTCAGCCTGCACCACCTGCCATCCCCCTTGACTGGGTCATGACCCTCTTATACCAACTATTCCCGACTCTCTCTGCTCCTTCCCAGACCAGGAGCCAGTAGGGCTCACAAACCTAAGGCTCTCTCTGCCCTCGGGATAAAGGCGCGGCTCCTCTTTCAAGTACCTGAGTATTCTAATACCTGAACACCCACACACACACATACTGCGCTGATGCTTCAGCTCCCTCCTTCCCCAAACCATCTCTTCCTTTGGAAATCCCCAGGATGGGCGGGCGCTCCCCGCTTATCCACGCTAGATTTCTCATAAGCTCCACACCGACCCTAGACTCCTTATGTGTAAGAGAGGTTCATGCAGAAGCCGGAGCCTCAGAGGCTCCTGAGGATGAAGGAACACATCCAACACAGTCCTTCTTTGTTAGGAAGGTGAATGTCACATGATCTTTCCCTCCCTTCTCACCGCAGGTGTCCTGAAGGGACCTTCAGCTGAGTTCGCCTCTGAGACCAGAGACTAACATGAAAACCCTCTTCCCATGAACACAGCTCCACAGCGTGCCTGTGGATGTATTTGCTGTGGGCTGGGGACACCAGGTCTCCAGAGACCATGCTTCATTGGACTCTGCCATCTCACTGAGAACTGACTGAGGACCTATAGAGTGGTCTGTTAGCCACAGCCAGATGGTTAGGGATTTAGTGCAGTGGTAGAGTGCCTGCCTAGCATGCACAAGGCCCTGGGTTCAACCCCCAGCACTACCCAAAAAAAAAAAGAAAAAAAGAAAAAGAAAAAGAAGGTTTTATTTAGACACAGGTGGACAGGTACCAGGCTGATCACTTCTCACGTAGGTCACAGGGTCTGACACCAAATCCTGACCTGCGAGAGCCAAAAGTGTCTAGGAGAAACACTGTCACTGGAGAAACAGAGGCTGTAAGATCTGAGACTTGTCCACCGGGCCAGCACGACCTGGACTCCGAGGACTGTGGCGATGTCCTGAGGATCAGGTGACTTGCTTTGTTAAGGATGAGCCCCAGGAGACCTTAAGCTCCCCATGGGCTCTGGCACAGCACCTACCTCATGCCCTGACATGCCGCAGCCCATCAGCTGGTAGCAATGAATGGAATCCAAGGCAGAGGTTCTCAGCCATGCTTCCCTTCCCAGCCCCTGCTGTGGCTGTGTCCCACTGACACCAAGTACGCCCCCACTCTGCACTCTCTCCCACAATATGCCCTTTGGCAGAACACCCTTCCTTGACTCCCAGGCTCAAAATCTCAGTTAGTCTTCCTTGCCCTGCTCCCCACCACTAAGGCTCTCTGGTTCTCCATTTGCATATAATTATAATAATCAGCGCATGAGCTAATGCATCCCACAGTTGCCCAGAGCCCACACTGAAGCACTTCTTCAGTACGTCATCAATATTTGTCACATGACTTCATTTAACCCCATCAAGACAAACTGTTAAACCAACTCTCTGGATGAGGGATCCAAGGTTCAGAGTCTGGGTGACCTGCCCAGCATTACACAAGAGAGCGAAACCAGGCATGATGTCACAAACCCACTGCCACCCCAAATGGTAATGGAGAAATCTAAGATATGATGGGCTCTATTGCTAATAGTCAAGGCTTCAAGAGGGTTGCACTGACCAAATCCCGCCCTGCCACATTCCCTTGTGAGCAGGCCACTGGGGCTCTGGGAAGGCTGACCTTTGAACAGGTGGGGAACAGGTCAGGAAATTAGGGAGCAGATCTCCAGGCTCTCTCCACCCTGGTTCCCTAGAACTCAGCCTGGCCTCTGCCCTCTCTCCCTGATCCGTCAAACAGTCCTGTAACCCCAGAGGGAAAGGTCACCTAGTTTCAGATGCCAAGAAGGCCACCTGCAAAGGAAAGCGTTCTAAAGGCCCGGGAGGGCTGGGTCTCCTTATCCCAAGACAGACTGGGAGTAGTCAGCTGGGACTTTTGCACAGAGCTGCCTCGCACACCTCTCAGTTAGCAAATATTTAACTAGAACTCAGCCACAACAGGTCTGGTGAAGGGTAAATGCTGAGACAGGAGGGCCTGAGGGGTGGAGACCTGGGGAAACGTCTGGGGGTGGGGGGAGCACCCGAAACCTCCCTTCACATCCTCCACTTGAAAATCAGTTCCCATCTGGACACAAACAGGAGAAACAAAGACCTTCTCATCCCTTCCCAGCTCCACCCACCTGCCTGGCATCAGTTCTGTGCACGCAGCCTCCGACTGGCAGCCCATTCTTGAAGACCAGGACACTGACATCCCTGCGCTTGGGGAGCACACAGAGAAAGGGGGCCCAGGACTCCAGCAACATCCCCAACCCAGAGCGGGACAAACCTGTCTAGACCTACTGCAGGCCTGCCACGGGACTGGCATCATGCCCATCCCGTTGACTCCAACAACCTCTCTCTATGTACCTCCAGGGATAGGCTCTAAGACTCTAATGAAGGAGATGGACTGTCAATGCAAAACCGCAATAGAGCTGGAGAGATAGCTCAATGGTTAAGAGCACTTGCTGGTTTTGCAGGAGACCTGGGTTTTATTTCCAGCAACTTCATGGTGGCTCACAACTGGCTGTAACTCTACTTCCAGAAGATCGATCACCCTCTTCTGGCCTCTAAGGCATCAGGCATGCATGTGGTATATATATATATTCAAACATTCATGCACATAAAATAAATATAAATCAAATTGTAGCCAAAACAAACAACAAAAAACCCTACACTGGTGGTTGGCTTAGCAGGTAAAGACACCTAGAGCCAAGCCTCATGACTTCAGTTCAATCCCGGGACCCCCACAGGGTAAAAATAATAGTTCCCACAGTTAGCCTCTGACACACACACAATTTGTAGAATCAACCACATGACTAGGAACCCAGGGAGGGCAAGTGAAACAGTCTGCAGTGTCCAGGGGAAACCTGGCCCCTGGCAAGGGGAATCAGCCGACGATGCAGGAAACGCAAGCCGGTCTTCAGACGCACAGGAAGCAGGAATCTGTCTGCTCTGCGCCTTGTGGGCCAAGGGCTCTCCGTGAAACAGCAAGGTGCACATGCAGCAAGCTTAGGAGACAATTTTCAAACAGGCCCAACCCTTACTGGCTCTAGCACATGCTTCCTTCTTTCTGAACCTCATCCCTGCTGTACATCTCTGTACATCTGAGAGAGCAGCCCCCACCTCATCAGGTGTCAGAAGATTAAATGAAATAAGTAACTCCGCAAAGGCTTTCAAGCCGGAGTTGACATCACCAATGGCGGCAACCGAAGGGTTGAAAGAAATTCACTTATCCACCTGGCACTAATAGTCACATGATGAGTGACAGGAAGGCAGCCTGTCAGTAAACAGCAACTACCCGGTCGTTCTGCAGAGCAGTCAAGAAATGGGAAACTCGCCGGGCGGTGGTGGCGCACGCCTTTAATCCCAGCACTCGGGAGGCAGAGGCAGGCGGATCTCTGTGAGTTCGAGACCAGCCTGGTCTACAAGAGCTAGTTCCAGGACAGGCTCTAAAGCCACAGAGAAACCCTGTCTCGAAAAAAAAAAAAACCAAAAAAAAAAGAAATGGGAAACTCAGGGCTGGAAGAGATGGCTTGGCAGTTTAAGGGCATTGGCTGCTATTCTAGAGGACCTGGGTTCAAATCCCAGCACCCACATGACAGCTCACAGCTGTCTGTAATTCCAGTTCTAGGGGATCCAACATCCTCACACAGAATATATACAGGCAAAACACCAGTATACATTAAATAAATAAATCTTTTAGAAAGAAAGGAAGAAAGGAAGAAGGAAAGAAAGAAGAAACTTACTAGGCACAGTGGCACATGTCCTTAGTCCCAGCACTTGGGAGGCAGAGGCAGATGGATCTCTATGAGTTCAAGGCCAGCCTGGTCGAGTGAGTTCCAGGACAGCCACAGTTACAGAGAGACCTTGTCAAAAGAAAGAAGGAAAGGAATGAAGGGAGGGAGGGAGAGAGAGGGAAGAAGGAAGGAACCATGACATGTTTTGGATCTAATGTTCTAGGCCCTTGACACTCAAAGGTTAATTAATCAGAAAGGGAAAGTGGACCCAAATGACAGCCAGCAGAACTCACCAGACCGCAGCCTGGTCCACAGCACTGTGGATGGGGTGCCACCTCACTCCCCCTGCCCCGCCTCACACTCCACACCTCCCAACACAGCATCAGCCACCAGACATGCTGGGTTATCACCCCAGAGACAGCACCAGCTAGAAATCCAAGATCCTCAAGAGGTGGATTATCTGTCACCAGTTCATGCGTGTTCCAGGCTAACTTCTTGTCTGTTTACCTTCCTGTGTCTCTGCAAGCTCCTTCACATAGGCAGCTGAAAGAAGACGGGAAGGCTCAGGCACAGTCTAGAGGGAGGTACTCGGGTGGCACCATGCCATCGGCAACCAGAGTTGGAAAGTCTCCTGGGAACCAGATTCTGGGCTTGCTGCAGCTGTGGCCTGACCAAGATGAGGCTGGTTTGCAGGGAACCCGCAGACAGCACACAGGACCTCAGTGGTGAGGGCTCTGACTGCATCCGACGCCTAGAACAGGCCAGGTGACCTGCAGAGAGGAGGCTCCCGACCACCAGGGAGAGGCGAGCAGAGGCTGAAGATCCTGTCCCAGACAGGTAAGCAGGAACAGTATGAACACGGACCACAGACCCAGCTCTGCCGCTGACTCAGTATTTCTGAGCCTCAATTTCTTTCCATAAAATGAGCATTGAAAATAGCCTAGCTAGCCAGGAGGTAGTGGTGGACACCTTTATTCCCAGCACTCGGGAGGCAGAGGCAAGAGGATCTCTGTGAGTTTGACGCTAGCCTGGTGTACAAAATCTAGTTCCAGGACAGACTCTAAAGCTGCAGAGAAACCCTGTCTCGAAAAACCAAAAAAAGGATCCCCCCCAAAAAAATTTAGGGACTGGAGAGATGGCTCAGCAGTTCGGAGCACTGGTTGCTCTTGCAGAGGACCTGGGTTCAATTCCCAGCACCCACATGGTGGCTCATAAACATCTGTAACTCCAGTTCTAGGGGATCCAATGTATGTCCTTCTGACTTCCTCAGACATCAAGCACACATGTGTGTTCATACACGCATGCAGGCAAAACACTCACACATAAAGTAAATAGTTATAAAAGTAAAAGAAGTCTGTCAGGCATGGCAGAACATGCCTTTGATTCCAGCACTGGGGAAGCAGAGGCAGATGAATCTCTGTGAGTTCAAGACCAGGTTGGTCTATATATTGATTTATGAAACAGCCAGAGTTCCATAACAGAGACACTCTGTCTCAAAAAAGTAAAATAAATAAATAAATAAATAAATTTTTTAAAAAAGGACTTACCTAAGCTAGATGTGGTGGTGGCAGGACAATTGTAAATACAAGGTCAGCCTGGGCTATATAACAAAACCCTGTCTCAACAACACCCAATAAGATGTGCCAGGAACACCTGACACCCTGTCTGCCTGTAGGAAGAACATAATAATAATAATAATAATAATAATAATAATAATAATAGTGTCATTCTAATAGGAATTAATAAATAGAAGGCACCAGTTACATCAGTCCAGCCCCAGCAGGGAAGGAACCAAGCCCTTGCCATGTATTTGCTGGGTGCCACAGTGCCCACAGTGTCCACAGTGCCACTGTCCTTTTACTAAATCCAGGTCAAGCTTCTTCCCAAGCTGCCAGGAAATGCCAGACCCCTCCCTGCCCACCCACCCACCATGCACACAGGCGCTGCAAATGCTGTTATCTGCAGCTTCCAGATCCCAACGTCCTGACAGCAGACAGTGTGAAGACATGACAGAAATGTTGTTCTCTCCAAGCCAGGGAGAAAGACACGGGAACCAGGTACAAGAAGATGAGCCAAGCCACTCATGGGCTTGCAGCTAAGCTGACAGAAACAACCCCAGGCTGCAATGTCAGGAGAAAAGACATCCTTATCAACAAAAGG
Source organism: Arvicola amphibius (assembly GCF_903992535.2). Classification (NCBI taxonomy): domain Eukaryota; kingdom Metazoa; phylum Chordata; class Mammalia; order Rodentia; family Cricetidae; genus Arvicola; species Arvicola amphibius. The sequence continues at coordinate 50,853,863 of NC_052053.1, read as the reverse complement.
CTGTGTATGGTGGCTCACAGTTATAGTGCCAGCTACTCAGGAGGTTGAGGCAGGAGGACCACAAGTTTAAGGCTAGCCTGAACTACATAAGACCCTGTCTCAAAACAAAATGAATAAATAAAACAGACCAAGTGGGGGCTGGTAAGTTAAGGACAGGGCCTGTCAGCACCTTAGGGTGGTACTCAGAATAAGTTTGATTAGGGTTAAGTGGTCCCTTAGGTCTGCCACTGTAGTGGGAAGGGACATTCGTTGTCTCTGTCACAACTGGGAGGGTCTAGCAGGGTGGCCAGCTCCTTCACTGGACACAAAAAAAGCTGACGCCACATCATCCAGCAACAGACAGACTGGGGCTAGAGCCCACAGCCTGGCATCATCTCCCATGCTGCCTGGTGCTGGGGAGACAGTGAACCTGTCCCCACTTGCTTCCAGAGACACCCGTCCTCCAAGGCACATGGAATGCTGAGCCTGTCAGCCGAGCATAGCAGTCTCATGAGGTACCGATGGCAGGGGTGGGGGTGGGGGTGTCACACAAACACCTGGAATGGATAGGGAGTGGACGGCTGGCCTCAAACCACAGTGACCTCCTGCTTCAGCCCCCAGTGCTAGGATCATAGTCATGCACCAGCAGCCCCAGTAAACCTGGCTGTACTATTATTCGTATTATCGTTGTGTGTACATGACGTATGTGTACATGATGTGTATGTGAGGAACGCATGCACCACAGAACAACTCTGAAGACCAGAGGACAACTCTGTAGAAATTGCTTTCTTCTTTCATTATTTGTTTGTTTTTGTTTGAGACAGAATCTCTAAATGTTTCTCTGGCTGTCCTGGAGCTCACTCTGTAGACTAGGCTAGCCTTGAACTCACAGAGATCCACCTGCCTCTGCCTCCCGAGTACTGCGATTAAAGGTGTGTGCCACCACACTTGGCTCCCCTTCCATGTTTATGTGAGATTCGGGGATCAAACTCGGGTCGCCAGGATTGCAGAGCAAGCTCCTTTAACTGCTAAGCCATCTAAAGTGTGTGTTTATTCGTCCTCTGACTGTGTGTGGTCACACTAGAACTCCACAATTCACTATCCCAGAAACCCTAAGACACAGAAAGACAATTGAGTTTTCCCAGAAAGCTTAACTCTGTCTCTTGGACAGCCCCGGTCCAGCCTCTGGGGCTAGATTAACAGGGGACTTGATGGTACCGCCTAAAAGGTAGGGCCCTGCCTGCACAGGGCCAGGTCTGCAGTTTGTTAGACCAACCCCAGGTCATACATCAATGATCCAACTGTCCAGGGCTCCTGCACCTGCAGCACCTGGGAAACGGCAGCAGGCCAGATCTGCAAGCAGTGCCTCCCCAACGCTCTGAACGCCTGGGGTCCACAGACGCTCATCTGGGCAAGCACACCCCTCCACTTGCCCAGCCCCCAGGGACACGTGGTAGCACTTTGCAAAACAACCCTCAAGACTCTCAAGGGTCCTGTACACAGAGTTGCTGCTGTGGCTGTTGCTGTGGCTATGGCTGGGGCCATAACCAGCAAGAACACACAACCTCCTTCAAGGCTTTCCTTTACCAGACTTGGGACCTCATCTCCTCCTCCATCCTTTCTTCAGCTTCTATCTCAGAGGCCCCTCCTCCCAAGAGCCTCAGGGGCTCAGGCAGTCGAGACCAAGGTGTCTATTTTCCAGTGTCCACTGTGTGCCCTGCAGAACACCCCTATGAACTCACAGGACTACAAGGGGTTGCTAACAACCATGTCCACGTCAGACAAACGGTCTCTTTCCAGAATCTTCCTCACTGCTCTCCAGACTCTATCCTGTCCTTGCAACTTCCCTTTGGCTCTTGTCAGACAGAATTGTTCTCCCAAAATAAACCAACAGGGTCACAGTACTCTTTCTAATTTGATACATTCACTGCTTTAAAAAAAAATCAGGAAAAGAGCTGGGTGTGGTGGAGCACACCTTTAATCTGAACACTTGGGAGGCAGAGGCGGGGGTGGGGGTCTCTGAGTTCAAGGACAGCATGGTCTACAGAGTGAGTTCCAGGACAGCCAGGACTACAGAGAAATTCTGTTTGGGGTGGTAGAGGTAAGCGATTACACCGTTCCCTTTTCCTGGCTACATATTATACCATTGGATAACACCTATTGCTACACTGTTTTCACGGCTACATATTATACCATTGGATAACACCTATTGCTACAGTGTTCCACTTTCCTGTTTCAGTGCCCTGCTGTACCATTTGGTTACATGCTAAGCTAGGCTAACTCTCCCTTAAGGTGGCTGCATAAGTTTAACCTAGGCAGTGCTGAATCTCTTTCCTCTAAGCTTGTGGGTGTGTGGACCACCAATCTCTTCAGGACACCACTTCCTGCCTGGCCTTTAGAAGTCCCGCGGCTTCAGCCCCAGCAGCTCACCACTCGGAATCTTTCCTCCTAGGGACACAAGTTCCCAGCTCCGCCAGCACACTGAGAGGCCAGCAGCAGGGCCCTGGGCACCACACCTCTCTAAGACAGGTACAAGGACTGAAGTCGCCAATCAAGTCAAAGTGCTTGCCTCAGGCCTGAACCCACTCAGGGGACCCCAGACCACCTGGAAGTTGTTTCATCTCTGACAGGAGAGCAAATGACAATGATTATCCCATGGGAGAGAAGCAGGCTCTCACAGAAAGGTGTCAACGTCACAGCAGCCAACTGAACAGGTCTCTGCAATGGCAGGACCTAGGCATTTGGGCTTGGCAGCCACCAGCTCAATGCCAAGCGCACAGGGGTCTCTCGGTCTCCACACACTTCTGAACCTATTATATCCCAAGAATAGGGCTGAGAGTCCACCTGGCCCCTACCTGTCACACTAAGAATTCAACCAAGACCAGAGATTGGGGTCAGGAGCCCAGAAGAGGACCAGCCAGCTCAAGAACAAATCCCTGGCCTTACCCTCCGGAACAAGAACAAAGACCTGAACGCCAGTGAGTCACACTACGGGGAATACACACAGAGAGGAAGGAAGCCCTGGGTAGTAGATGCACGCACCTTATGTCCGTGGCCTCAGACCACTCCTTCCCAGAGGACAGAGACAAAGGCCATGGTCTCCAGCATCTGCCTACAGCACCCCAAATCCACACCCACAAGCCCTCATGTAGAGTTCCAAGGTCCTCTGCATCTTTTTGGAACTTATTTATTTATATGTTTTATTTTATCTGCATGAATTTTTTGCCGGTGTGTATGTGCGCACAGCAGGTATCCACCCAGGGAAGTCACATGAGAGCTTTTGTTCCCTTGGATCTGGAATTATGGAGGGTTGTGAGCCACCACATGGGTGCTGGGACTTGAACCCGGGTCCTTTGCAAGAGTAACTTAGTGTGCTTAACCACTGAACCATTTCTCCAGTCCCAAGTGGCATCTTTTTATTCTCACATCATCACAGAGCAGTGACTGCCAGCCAGATTCAAAACCCTCGCAACCATTAGGGATTGGTGACATCCTGTCTTAGGGCAAATGGAACAGTTACTGGACTGGCCCAAGGGCCCTTGGCCAGTAGATGGAAGAGCAGGCCGTCACCACCAAAGCCCCTCTTCTAGTTGGGGTTTCCATTGTTGTGCAATCAAAAGGCAAGTTGGGGAGAAAAGGGTTCATTTGACTTCTTATTTGCTGTTCATCACCAAAGGAAATCAGGACAGGAACTCAAGAAAGGCAGGATCCTGGAGGCAGGAGCTGATGCAGACACCATGGAGGGGTGCTGCTTGCTGGCTTGCTTCCCCTTGCTTGCTCAGCCTACTTCCTCAAAGAACAAAGGACCACCAGTCCAGGGACGGCACCACCCACCATGGGCTGGCCCCTTCCCCATTGATCACTAATTGAGAAAATGCCTTACAGCTGGATCTCAAGGAGGCATTTCCTCAGCTGAGGCTCCTTCCTTCCTCTCTGATGACAATAGCTTGGTAAAGTTGATATAAAACCAGCCAGTATTGCCACTCTCCACCCAGGGAAGCCCAGTGGCTCCGGACCTCAGGTGCTACAAATATCTTAGTAAGGATGGCAGCCAGGGCAGTCCCCCGCAAGCCCCAGTACAGGGGCTACAAAAAGAGACTGAGAGTCCTGTATTGTCCTTCAGTCTCTATAACATGACTCCAAGGTACAGAGGAGCCTGGAAGGGTCTGGAGGTGTCGGGACACCGCACTATGGGGCAAACGAAGCTCAGAGGAGGCAGGTGTCAGCCAAGGTTACACATAACTCTGAGTTCGTCTTTTTGCTGATTGGCCTCTGATACACTGAGTTGGCCTCTTAAAAACTCTCCATGTGACTGGGGGTGGGGGAGGACAGCCCCTAACTGCACAGGAAGTCTGCTGGGCCCCATGTGGGGGTGGAGAGGCCCAAGCCAGCAGGGCAAGACCCCAAGCAGCTAGTCTTGGATTCCACAACAGTCTCCACAGGAAAACAGGAAAGCTGAGCTGTGTGTGCAGCCTGCAACCACCCCGCCTAGAAGGATGAGGGGTCCTGGGTCGCTGAAAAAATAACCCCTTTGCCCAGTGCAGAAGCCCCTGCCTCAGGCCAAGACTAAAGAACTAACTTCTGGGGCCCTAGCCAGAGCCACACCACACACACAAAGGGCCTGCTATGTTCACCTACTGGACTCACACCATCTCCCCTAAAGAAGGGGAAACTGAGGCCCAGAGACACACAGTGACTGTCTTGAGCAAAGCCTGGAGAGCCGCCCTATAGTGGTTCCCAGGGGAGTGGGCCCAACTTCCCACAAGGAGGGGCAATCTGTCCCCCCACCCCTTTTGCTGGCAGCCTTAAATACAGGGTGGGGGTGGGAGGAGAGTGGGGCTTTGGCTATTTTTAACCAAATACAACTTTCTGTCTGTGAGTGGACAAGCCCAGGCCGTCCTCAGACACAGGCCGTCTGTGATGCTGCACAGAGCCTGCCTTGCTCAACGAGGACTTGTTTGTTTACTCAGTTTTCAAATTATACCCTCTGCAGCCTGGCCCAGCCCAGTCACCCTTCCCTGGCTGTGTCTGTGCTGGTCCTTGGCGGGGAAGGCAGGCAGGCATCCTGTCCAGTTCTGTGGCCTCTGGATTGTGGGCTCTTCCTTTCCATTCTGGGGGCCTCGTTTCACTCAGTGGTGAAATAAAGGACAAGATCAGTTAGATCGATTGGTCTGTCCATCCATCCATCTTTCCTTCCTTCCCTTTGTTCTCTCTCCACAGGGTCTCCTTGCTTGTCCCAGGCTGGCCTTGACCTTGTACTCCTCCTAGCCTTCTGACATTTAGATCATTTCAATCGTGCCACCCGAGAGACAGAGGTGTCCAGGCCAGAGGAAGAAAAACTCATCTTCTGCCCAACAGCAACTTCAAGGCCAAGGCAGGGGGCGGGGTGGGGGAAGGCAGGCAATTCTAAGTAAACTTGTGGACTCCAAAACTTAAGCTCCCGTCCTGTCCCCCACTCTCCCCACACCCTTCACATACCACAGAGCTGCCTTAGCTGGGTGGAGGCACAGGCCTTTAATCCCAGCAGAGGCAGGCAGATCTCTGAGTTTAAAGCCAGCCTGGTCTACAAGGTGAGTTCCAGGACAGCCAGGGCTACACAGAGAAACACTGTCTCAAAAAACAAACACAAACAAACAAACAAAGAAACAAAAAAGAATCACAGCTGGGTGTGGTGGCTCATGCTTTTAATCTCTGCACTCAGGAAGCAAAGGCAGGCACATCTCTGTGATTTGAAAGATAGCCTGGTCTACATAGTGAGTTTCAGCTCAGCTTGGCTAAATAGAAAACACACACACACACACACACACACACACACACACACACACACACACACAGAGAGCACCAGTTATGATGACACATAACCTGTAGATTTCAGGATTTGGAGAGCTGAGGTAGGCTGAGACAGGAAACTGCTGCAAATTCAAGGTCAGCCTGGACTACTTACAGAGGGGATTGCTTACAGAGCACGCACACGGAGCACGCACATGGAGCACGCACACAGCCTGGAGTTCAGTGCCCAGAACCACGTGAACCTAGACGTGTGACACACACCTGTGACCCCAGCATGAGGGCGGCCAGAGTGCAGGAATCAGAAGGTTAGGCTGTCATCACCCCATGTCCCTGGCACCTGTCATAGGCCAAGAACTCTACAGAACCTTTAGATATTCCAGAGGCAAGTAATGGTAATGGGGTCACTGTTTCTTTTTCTTTTCTTTTCTTTTCTTTTTCCTTTTTGGTTTTCAAGACAGGGTTTCTCTGTGCAGCCCTGGCTGTCCTGGAACTAGCTCATGTAGATGAGGCTGGCCTCAAACCCACAGAGATCCGCCTGCCTCTGCCTCCCAAGTGCTGGGATTAAAGGCGCGCGCCACCACCGCCCGGCCATTCTTCCCTCCTTACTTTCACCTGCAGCTCAAAGAGGGACCATGATCAAAGCCACACAGCTTTGTCCCTGGCAGAAGCCTACTGTCGCCCCATCACAAACAGGCCCACGGCCTCCTGATGGAGTGTTCAAAGCCAGAGTGCACTTAGGAAAGCATAAACATCCACTGTGTCCATCATGCAACCACAGTGTGCTTGCTGGAACCTTCCTGGCCTGCACAAGAGCTCCACAAAATCAACCCTTATGTGGTGGCTTCAGTCCAGCGTGCGGCTTACCCTGGGTCTGAGGTGGCCTCAGCAGGATCTCTGTGCACTAGACATCCACCATGCCTATTTCGTTCCTTGACTGAAACTACTGCACTCTCAACACTGGCTTAGTGACCACCCGTTAAGAGCGGCAAAGAGAGGAAGCGTCCCAAGTGGGGACAGACAAAAGGAAGGGCCTGCCAAAGTCCCTTGTCACTCAGACTGTGTGGCCTGCTTCCTGTAGAGAGAGAGGGAATGTGGGGTTCACACTTTACAAGCCACAATTTAGTCTTCCTCCTGGATGCTCGGATACCGGACAGAGCACCCAGTTCTGCCCAGACATCCTTTCTCTGCTTTTCTTGTTGTTGTTGTTGTTTGGCTTTATTTATCTATCTATTTATATATTTCAAGACAGAGTTTCTCTTTAGAATTGGAGCCTATCCTGGAACTAGCTCTTCTAGCCCAGGCTGGCCTCGAACTCAGAGATCTGCCTGCCTCTGCCCCTCCCGAGTGCTGGGATTAAAAGCGTGCATCACCACCACCCGGCTTCAGCTTTCTTATTTTGATTTCTGTTTATATCTTATTTATTTTGTGTGTCTGGGGGACACACACACACACCACTACACATGTGTGGTGGTCAGGGGACAGTGTGCAGCATTGGGTTGTAGAGATCAGCTAGGTCATCAGGCTTGGTGGCAGGCTCCTTTACCTGCTGAGCCATTTCACTGGCTCCCAGCCTTGCACTTCCTTGTGAGAGAGGGGACTTCCTGAGTAGTCTTTCCATGAACTCTATATAGCAGCTATTGCTGAGACACCAGGAAACCCTGCCACACGGTTTCACTGACCCAACCCTGCATGGTGACCCAGTACGGCTGGAATCTGTGAAGCCCACTTCTCAGACCTGGATTCATCAGGGAGGAGAGCAAGCCTCCGGACATCAGAAGGGTAAAAGTGGAGGCTGAGGGAGGCCATTCTCCATCCAAGAGCATGCAGGATCTCTCAAAACTGGTGCACATCAGATGCTCCCCCCACTCGTCACTGTCACTGAGGCCTTGGCCACTCCACCCCTACCTGGGTATGCCCTCACCACCCACCCCCATGATCAGCCCACCACAACTGGGTATCGCTTCCACCTGGGAATGAGCCAAGGCTTCCCCAGGTCTCTCAGGACAAGGGCCTCCTCTTCAAGGCCAACACTCACAGCTCCTTCCACCCCACATTCCCCCACCTTCCGCTGTGAGAACACAGCCAGCCAGGAAGCTCCAAGCAAATGACCACTGAGAAAGTTCGATCAGCCTGTCCCCAGCACAGGAAGGGCTTTGTAACTGTCTCGGTTTCCTTTTAAAGTAAGCACTCTGTCACGGGTTTGTGTGTGTGTGTGTGTGTGTTTGGAGGTGGAGGCCCTCGAGAATACCAGGGCATACATGGGGAGGACAACGTCACAGAGTCAGTCTTTCCTTCTACCACAGATTCTGGGGATTGGATGCCGGAGTTGGGTCTGCACAGCGGGCATTTTCCCAGCTGGACCACTTACTGGCTATCATGTAACCCAGGCTGGCATCCAACTGGATACGGAGCCTAGGATGATTCTGAACCCTGACCCTCCTGCTCCAATCTCCTGAGTGCTGGGATTACAGGCATGCACCATTAAACCCAGATGAAATTCCATAACTACCGACTGAGCGGATAAAGGAAAAATAACCAGGATGTCAGGGGCCAGAGTGCATCACCTGGAGAAGGTCTGAGAGGCATGGACCACTTTTTCCACACAGTAACCCACCTGGTAGGGCCTTGAGAGTCCTGGGAAAGGGTTTTCAAAGGCAGAGAATTCCCAAAAGAGGGTACTGATCTTGAGGTCACAAATGGGGAGACCAATCAGAGAGGCACAACCTCTGGCCAAGATCACACAGCAAATAATCAACAGGACCAGGTTCAGATTCATAAATCTAATTCTGAACACACGGTATCTTTATCTTCTGTGTCCCAACTCAAGACAGACACAGAGTGGACACAGCCCCACCCCACAGCTCTGCACACACAAGCTGAATACCTCAGGTGTCCTGAACCAAAGGCTGGTGTTGCTCAGGCTAGGACATGCCTGCTTCCTGGGACACAAGGCTGGCCACATGCGAGGGGGCAGACAAATCAGCCATGTCTCCTGAGGTGTCAAGCAGGCCCAGTAGAATAACAACAAAAAAAAACCATCATTTGGGATGGACAAGCCCAGATATTTTGAAAGCCCTTGCCATGTAAACATGACAGAGTTCGATTCCCCAGAACCCGTGTAAAGGTGGAAGAAGAGAACCACAGAGCCATCCTCTGGTCTCCCATGTGCACCACACACATGTGCACCACACACACACACACACACACACACCACACACATCACACACATCACACACACACACAGACACATCACACACACAGACAGACACACCACACACACACATCACACATACACACACCACACACACACCACACACATCACACACACCACACACACAGACACACAGACATCACATACACACACACACATCACACACACACAGAGACACACCACACACACATCACACACACACACACAGACACACACACACCACACACATCACACACACACAGACATCACATACACACACACATCACACACACACACACACACACAGACACACACACATCACACACACACACAGACACACCACACACACACACCACACACACACACACACACAGACAATTTTTAAAAAATGTAAAAGCTGGGTGGTGGTGGCGCACATCTTTGATCCCAGCGCTCAGGAGGCAGAGGCAAGTGGGTCTCTGAATTTGAATGCAAGCTGATTTAGAGAGTGAGTTTCAGGACAGCCAGGGCGACAACAGGAAACCCTGTCTCAAAAAAACAAAAACCAAACAAACAAAAATAAATTTAAGCTACCAATCAAGCTGAGGGCATAGCTCAGCCAGCGTTTGCGGAGCATGCATTAGGACCTGCGAACAGCATAGCACCACGCACACAGAACAGTGTCATAGAGCTGCAATGCCAGCATGCGGTGGAGGTGAGGGCACCAGGAGTTCAGGGCCAACCTCAGATACGTGAGACCCTGTCTCAAAACAAAATAGCTGTCATTCACTCACTGCCACCCTACACTGCACTGTCCAAAGATTACCATGCTGCTCTGTGATGGCAAAACAACCTCCATCTTTTACAGAGACCCCTGAAGCCCAGGGATACCAATTCATCTAGAGACAGAGCCCCCAAGCCCCCCCCCACACACACACACAAAGCCTTGCTCCGGGTACCCGCTCAGATCCCTGCTTCCCATTCACCGTCCACTGTGGCAGCAGACCCACGGTCCCTTCATCAAAGGTTGGAGTCAGCACATTTTCTCATGGGACCGGGTCCCAAGTGGGCAGGGCACAACACAGGCAGCACTTCCGGTTCTCCCAGTTTCACCAACGAGCCTCCTCGGTGACTCAGGCCCTGAAACTCCACCTAGAGAGAAGCGTGGCTCTGCTCCCCACTCGGGCTTCAGAAAGCCCTTCTTCCCCAGGCAGGGAAGTGGGTGGAGGTGGGGCCGGGGAGGAAAAGGCAGCACAGGAATCTGTAACCGCAGGATGATGCTTCAGCGACAGTGTGTAGTGAGTGAGTCAAGAGCTCTGCCTGGGGAGGGGGTGGGGCAGAGGGGTGGCTGCTCAGAGAGACTGTGAGTCTCAGACTGAGTAATGCCTCCGCCACGGTGGGATATAGCTGGGTTATAGCCGGGCAGCCTACCAGAGCCTCTGGCCCAAGCCGTACACTCCCCCCTCCTCTCCCTCTTGCCAGGCCCCTGTCTGTGTCTCTCTGGGGCCTTTCTCACACTGTCCCCCTGCGAATCATAGCCATGCAGTCACAGTGGGGACTTCGTCACTAAGGCCTTGCTCTCGCTGCTTCCTGCCTTCCATGGAGGTAATTCTGAGAGATAATCCAGGCAGAGGACGGCCTGGCACAGAGTAAGTGCTCAGTTAAAAGAGTTGGGCTGGGCTGTGGCTCAGTTGGTAGAGCTCTTGCCTAACACACATGAGACCCTGGGTTTGATTCCCGCCAAAAATCTTAACACTCAAGAGGTACAAGGTCATCCTCAGCTACCCAGTGAGTTTGAGGACAGCTTGTATTATAAAAGGCTGTGTCTAAGTAAATAAATAAAACTATTTTAGCATTCACAGCCTGAGAATCGCCCCTCCCTTCTCTATCACCCGCCATTCTCAGACAGGAAATAGACCAGTCCCTGTGGGCAGCAGGCCAGGGGAGCAGTTACTGGGGCCACATACCCTGAGGCCACAGACTTCAGTTCACGCTAACAACTCATGGGCAGTCACTTCAAATGCACTAGCATCTAACAGATGCTCAGAGAGGTTCCCTGGGCTCCCAGGAGGGATCCTTCTTGGACGTGTCCAGATGAATAAAAGAGGCGTGGTAGGGGTAGAGTATGCAGGATGAATCTGGCTTCAGCAGGGCGGCCAAGCACAGCCATGGAGGAATCAGGCGTAGGAGATTGCGCTAAGAACCAACAGGGCAGGAACAACCCAAAGGCAACATTGAGAGAAAGGCTAAGAAACGCCTCACCTGGAAAGACGTGCAGACTGTGGAAAAGATGTTTATTACAAATGGTTTAGAAAAAGAGGCAAGACACACAGTGTTGAGTCACAGTCCCAGCAACCTACGACCACGATTGGGCATGTGGGAAACGCTACAAAAGGACGACGTATTCAGGCAGGGGGTGGGTGAGCTGCCCTTCTTGTCTTTCAGCTTCATTCCTTAGGCGGCAGGAGGCAGGGAGGGCGGGCTATGGCCCAGTTTGGGATTAGAAAGGTCTCTTTTGGCAGCCTGTGTGGGAAGGCCTGGAGGGTGAGGTGGGAGGCCCCCAGGAGGCCAGAGCACAGGCTAAAGGGTGGGAGAGGACCAAATAGAAGACTAGAGGAGGCTGGGGGGAGGGGAGAGCAGGAAAGCCAACAAAAGCACATTATGTAAGACTCAACACAAGAGATAGCAGAGTGCCCAGACAGCTTCACCCACAGAGGCTGACCCAGGCCTGGATCAAGCATCCGGCAGCCTGCAAAGTCTCTGGGCAAAGCCCCCATGATAATTAGGCAGCAACGGCAGGGAGCGGGGAGTGGAACATCTACATCCTTCACTCCTGCACCTGTAGCCACTTTTACAAGTGGAGAGGTAGAGGTGTGGGGGTTGCTAAGATCAATCTGCAAACAGATATTATTTGCTTTTCTTGACAAATAAACATGATCCCTTTTTCATAGCCGGTTATCACAAAGGGCGATAACCCAGTAATAAAGTAGGTCTTGCCAGAAGGGTATGAAATGTTTGCCACCTTCTAGAGGCTAAGCATGGATGTATTCATACTCCCCAGAAGTTCTTGATGCCTCTGATACCAGCTCCTAGCACAAGCCATATACTACAAGATGCCAGTAAAAACCCAAGCAGCCATTACCAGGGCCATGGACAAATAACACTGCCCCGGGCACAGAATGGCACTTCGAGTGGAAGGGAAAAAACAGCTATCGGAGTGAACCAATAGGGAAGAGGTAACCAGACAAATAATTTCTTCTGTGGAGCGATGGCCAAGAAAGAAAGATGAAAGATCTGGTTTTTATATGTCCCCTCCTAAAGTGCCCGGGTGCACACTGCTTTGGCAATTTGGCGAAGGTTGCCTAGGGTTGAGAGAACAGGGAGGGTGGGGTGTGGTAGCTACTAATGGGTTCAGGGTTTATTTCAAGCAAGCTGAAATGTTCCCAGATTACATGTGGAGATGGTTGCTCACCTCAGTCAATACAGTAAAAAACATTCTCTGTGGGTAGACGGTACAGGGTGTGGAACTGGGTCTCAGTAAAGTGTGGTTTAAAAAAAAAAAAAAGAATTAGCCAGGAGCAGGGAGACCAGGGCAGGTGGTGGAACACGCAGGAGCACAAGTGCTGGCACAGTCTGCCCTCTGTGGAGCAATTCTTGCACCTTTACTGAGCGGTAACCCACAACGGTGGAACCCCTGAGGATGTCCTGGAGAAGGGGGATTTCCCCCATGGCAGCCAGCGCCAGCTCTCCCCCTACAGCTCAGGTAGCGGTCCCCAGCCCTCACTCGCAGCGTCCTGGTTTCTGCATGAAATCCCTCAAAGGGCTCAGAACGCGTTTGAGAGTCCTGTCATCTATCTTGTGGAAAGGATGGTCTGGCATAGCTAGGTCATTTGTCTATCTTCTGGTTCCTTCTGCACACACTGCTGCCACTGTCCCTGCCACTAATCTCTCAACCCGCACCACACAGTCCACGTCCACCACACAGAACTGCCCCAGCGAAAGAAGCCAGGAATCAAGGCTTCTGAAAAACTGGTTTCTCTTTAGATCCAGGGAACCGGCCAATCTGACTTCAGAGACAGGACAAACCTCACCCACCCCTTTGAACGTCAACATTAGAGGGAATCTAATCACAGAAATCCCAGAACAATCTCACTAATATGATGTTTGCTGAGTGCTTCTGCCCCAAGTACTAGGTTGGGTAGCACCTTATCTGTGCTGAGCCACTAGATCCTCCCAGCAGCACCTAGCTACCATTGTCATTCCCATCTCACTGATAATGTCACTGAGATTCAATCCTCAGTAAATGGAAGGGCAGGTGTGTGCGGTGGCACAGGCCTGTAATCCCAGATTACAGAACTTGAGAAACAAAAGGAGCTTAGATTCAAGTCCTGCCTGGGCTACAAACAGAGTTCAAGGCAGCCTAGGCAACTTAGTAAAACTGTCTCAAAATAACAATAATAAAGGCTTGAGAAATACCTCAGCGGTGGAGGAGGGCTTACAAAGAAAAGAGAGAGGGCTGGAGAGAGGGCTCACTGGTTAAGAGCATTGTTCTTGCAGGATGTGGGCTTGATTCCCAGCACCCCCATGGCAGCTAACCACCATCTCTAACTCCAGCTCCAGCGGCTCTGATGCAGGTCCTTCTCAGAGCAAGACCACATTCAGTGCCCAGACATACATGGGAGTAAAACACTCATACACTAACTGAAAGTCAGTCAGCCAACACTTGTGCAGTCTGAGTCGGGACGTAAAGTTGTTCCAGTCAGGTTTGTAGGGAATTTTAGTCTTGTTAGGCCCTCATAGCTAGAAGGGACTTCATCCACCCAGTGCCACACCCCATTCTGTTCATATCTACGGAAAATAAGCAGCCCCTAGGTGACAATGGTTCCCTAGCTCTCAGGCCCATTCCACACCAAGTGTGCACAAACCACCCTGTTACCGGCATCGCCAGCAGTGGGCAGGAACAAGCCTCTGCTTGCCAGAGGCTTTGAAATCGCAGGATAAAAGGTGCCGGGGCAGCAAAACAGCACCCTGGGTAAGAGCACGCCTGACCTTTGCCAGGACTTGCAGGCTGGCATTCACCTGCTCACCTGCTAGGGGAGGGGACAAGGCTGCCAGCCAAGCCGCAGCACCCTGACAGGCCTGGGAGCTTGAGGGCCCTGTGGGAAGGAGTGTTCCCACAGCTGACACTTCAGCAGGTAGGGAGGGCTCTGGAATGTCAATCATCTGCCATGGAATCCTCCAGTACCTGCTGGGTGGGGCGAGGAGAGTGAATGGGTGGCTAGAGGTGGCAAAAACACGACCCCATTTCCCTCCAACAGATTCTAAGGAAGTTCTTCTCTCTGTTGGGCTGCCTTCTTGCAGTCCCCCACCAGACACTTCAGGAGGGTCCCCCCCCCCCCAGGTGAGCTTGCCATGGAATCTAAGGCATCTAAGGGGGTTATTAATAGCACTTAAGTGTTAGGAGGAGAGGCAAGCAGGCTGAGTGGGCACAACCCTCTTTTCCTCAGCCTGTATCCACAAAACAAACTCAGCCCTCTCCAGAAGAGGCCACTTTACCTTCCCTGGCTCAGGATCCACTCCAGGAATTGGCCAGTAGGGAAGAGGTGGGTTCTCAGCCCACGACTTGGGAAGGTGGGAGATCTGGGTGTGGGGAAAGGAAAAAACCCACTGAAGTAGGGCACACCCCACCCATGCTTACTGAGAGCCCTGAGAGGAGGCCCTGAATGGAGGGACTGTTACAGAACCCCAGGAGGTTGCCACCAACAGGGAAGGGACAGGAAGGCTCCGCCCGGCCCTTCCTGAGCCCAGACCTTGTCCTATAAGGAGGCCTTCCAGGACTTAACCCCCAACTGTTCAGAGGTGAGAAACAATCTGATTTGTTCTAAGTCACCATGTCTGTGCCCAACTTCAGGGCTGGCACAAAGGGAAGCTCAGGCCCAGTCACTGGGCAGTCCTTCTCTGGCCCCTTCTTTGTACCCTGCTAGGGTAGATAAAGGGAGGTGGGGGAGAGCAAGGGGCACCTGTCATTGCTCTCAAAGGGTCCCTGCTTTCAAGAGAATATGGGGTAGGCACTCAACAGGACATCAAGACCATGTAGGGGATGCCACAGTACAGGGAGACAAGACCAGGGGATCTTATCTTCTTCATGTTCTCCAAGAACCCCAACTGGCCGGCACCCCATGTCTCAGTGCCTGTTCATGCCCTGTACTAAGCAACACCAACCCCTTTCAAAGATAACACCGTGGCTCTAGGGCATTAAGAGACCGGTTCAAGATCACACACCTAGGCAAAAAGCTGAAATTACATTCAGGACCGCCTGGCCTGACCTGCCAGTCCAAGCTGAGTTTGGGGACAGCCTGAAACTCTCACCCCGTTTCCCATTCTCCACAGTCAACCCACGATGGTCAACTCCTCCACATACTTAGGGGAAGCAACTCCTTGAGAAGTGTTCACCATGCCCTGACAGGCGGAGCGCAAGGCTAGCTGAAGAACCGCACTGAGAGGCTGGACACTGACCCTGAAGGAGCCAGCTCTGGCCATGACCAGCGGCCCCTTTAGGTTGTAGAGCCAACACTTTGCTGAATTGGAGCCAACTCAAAAGGCCAGGGACCTGGCCCTTCTAGGGCACCCCATCTCTCCTTAGCCCCACTCTCCACGTGAGGTCCCAGGCCTTCCAAGGGCCCATCCCCCTGGAAGCTTCAGCCACGTGTACCGGGACTGAAGCCAGGGAGAGATGGGACAGGTCGGCTGCGCGGGGAAGTCAGGAAGCTCTGACTAAGTGTGGCAGAGTCCGGAGTAGTGAGTGGGTAGGCTTGGAACGTTGCTGGGAAGATGAGGATGTGACCCCGCGGTCACGCGATCTACGGTATAGGTGCAGGGTTCTGGCCTGATGGGGCTCCAAGAGGAGCAAGTTCCAGCAGAGAAATGGGGTCTCAGGCTCCTCAAAAGGGGAAGGGAACACATATTAAGGCCTGGAAGGGCCGCCCAAACAGAGAGAACAAGACCGGAGGAAGGGCAAGGGTCTGGCCGGCTACGCCCCGCCCCGGGCCTTGACTCTCCGGGACCCCCTCCCCGACACCGGGAAGGCGGAGGCGTGGCCCGGAGTGCCCCGCGGAGCCCGAGGCCGGCTTGACGCTGAGCGGTCCTCACCTGCGATGTGCTGGCGTCGCGCGTCATCCAGGTGTGTGGACAGCACGTCTCCCATGGCGAGGAGAAGCCGCGGCCGGATCCGCCCCCGCTACTCAGACGGACGCCGCTAGCGCCATGGAGTCCGCAGGCCCCACTCCCGCCGCCCCTCAGCCCTTCAGCCCCGCAGCCGTCTGGGCTCCGCTCCACTCCCACCCCGCGATCTCCGCCGCGTCTCGCCTGCCCGCCCGCCGCCGTAGCCTCTCCAGCCGGCGCCCAGGCCCGGTTGCCCGCCCCGCCCCGCCCCGCCCCGCCAGGCCAGGCCACGCCTCCCGACAGAGCCACGCCCTCCTCTTCAGTCCAGGGCGGGCGGGGACCTCTAGACAGCGGGGAGACTTAGACAAAGAGAAGATCCCTGGAAGGGAGACCCGGGACCGACGCGCCGGGTGTGCGCCAAATTCAGATAGCAGACAAGAAAAGGCTGGTGGGGGCATCGCAGAAAACTGGGAGCCCTGGGAACTGCAGCCAGAGTGTCTCCCCTCCTTCCTTATGCCGAGGAGGATGTAGGGACTGCTAGGTGACGCCTGGATGGACATGCGGGAATTCAGCATTCCTCCAGTTCCTCTCGTCTTGCCCCCTGCCCCCAATCTCGTCCGCAGCTGCCCGCACTAGGGAAGTCCCTTGGCCTTGATCGGACCTGCCCCAGAAGGTGTGCAGCCTATCTTGCACAATAGATAGGGGCAGGTGAGGAGGGGAAATGGACAAGGATGAGGTGGAGGATGGAGGGACATGGGAAGGGAAGGTTGGGGAGGGGGGCAGTATGGCCTGAGCCCAAAGATATCAGGGCCCCAGAGCCAGGAGGTCATTCCTCAGTCGGGGCCTGTGGGCATTTCATTTGGAAGGCGGCTTGCCGAACCGAGCAAAGCAGAAATGGCTCTTTACCGTTTGCAAAAATGGAGACCTCGGGGGAAAAAAAAAAAGCCGGGCGGTGGTGGCGCGCGCCTTTAATCCCAGCACTCGGGAGGCAGAGGCAGGCGGATCTCTGAGTTCGAGGCTAGCCTGGTCTACAAAAGCTAGTTCCAGGACAGGCTCTAGAAACTAGAGGGAAACCCTGTCTCGAAAAACCAAAAAAAAAAAAAAGTGGAGACCTCGGACTTTGGGTACTTGGACTGTAGGGCAGGGCATGGGTGGGTCACTAGCACCAGAAGAAAGTGGTCCAGTTTCTGGACCTCCCAAGCTGTAGAGGAGGCCGACTAGACTAGACAAGGTATCTTGGACTGCCTTGGTTCTGATGTGTCCTGCGTCTGTGACCAGGGCTGGCCAGTTGCTGCTTGCTTGCATCTCTTGGCTCAACACTTCTGTGCATTCCACCCCGTTATTAGCTGCTCACCCTGTAACTCTGACACCTCAGCAAACGAGGATCATAACAGTTCCCTCTAAGTAAGCACCTGTCTCTCGAGCATGTCACCACCGCAGGAGGTAGGTTGGGAAAGGACTGGGATGATACAGGCCCTCAGCCATGCTTCCAGTCACTCACCAGTCAGTCAGCTGCTGTGCTAAACATTCATTTGCTAAGCGTTTTGCAAGATACCCTGTGAAGCCGAGTGTAGCGGTGCGTGCCTGATAACCCTGCAATGGGGAAGAAGGGAGGAAGGTCAAGATTGAGGCTACCGGCTGGTGAGATGACTCAGACTAAAGAGCACTGCTGGTTCTCGCAGAGAACTCAGGTTCAGGTCCTAGCAGGCACATTAGGTGGCTCACAAGTGCCTGTAACTACTGTTCCAGGGTATCTGACACCCCCTTCTGACTTCCACAGGCTCCAATACTCACATGGGGCAAATAAACTCATACAGAAAAACACACATACACACAAATCAACAAAATAAGCTGTAAGAGTTTGAGGTCAGCCTAAGTAGGCTGCATAGCAAGTTTGAGGTCAGTCTAAGGAAGATCCTCTTTCAAAATACCAGTGGCTAAGCCAGGCAGTGGTGGCACATGCCTTTAATCCCAGCCCTTGGGAGGCAGAGGCGTGTGAATCTCTGGTTTCAAGGCCAGCCTGATGTGCGCAATAAGTTCCAGGACAACAAGGGCTACACAGAAAAACCCCGTCTCCAAAAGAACCAAAATAATAATAATAATAATAATAATAATAATAATAATAAATTTAAAAAGGGTTTTAAAAAGAAAAGCTGCACAGTGGTGGTGTACACCTTGAATCCCAGCACTCAGGAGGCAGAGGCAGGTGGATCCCTACATTTGAGGCCAGCCTGGTCTACAGAGCAAGTTCCAGGACAGTCGGGGCTACCTACACAGAGAAACCCTGTCTCGGGAAAGCAAACAAACAAATGAAAGTCGAAGTCGAAGTAAGCCAGTGATCTAATTCTTGTCTAACATGAACCAGGAGGGCCCTGATTCCTGTGGTACCTTAAATATGCACACATGCACGAGTGTATGCGCGCGCGCGCACACACACACACACACACACACACACGCACACAGAGATATTAAGGGTGAACGGATTAGGAAGTCCAGGCTACCCTACCCTCTGTGACCCTGGACAAATGGCATTCCTTATGGAGCCTCAGTTTCCTCACCTGTCAAGGAAGGATAATGATGCTTTGTGGGGAAAGTAAAAAAAAAACCGAGTGCCTAGCCCAGTGCCTCTTCAATGAACAGAAATGCCATCCTGGTCCCTGCCCTTCAGAAGTGTTTCAAGTACGGTGCTTTAGGACTAGTTCCAGAGCTGAAAGTTGAAAAACAAGAATTGTGACAGCAGGCATTAACGAAAGGACATTCAGGGAGTGGGGCCCCACACAGCAAAGACCGATCCTATGAGAAACAGGATGCATTCAGGTGGCAGAGCCATCAGGAAGAGCTGAAGTCAAGCTGGCGGGGACTTCTGGTTTCCTTGTGCAGAGGAGGCCCAGAGAAGGAAAGTGACTTCTGTCCAAGTCTCACTGTAGGGCCAAGGCCAACACTCCTGACACTGGGTGTCACGTTCTTTACACCGCCTGGAGCAAGTGACGCTGTCATTTTATCCTCTTCCCTCAGCCTCAACTACACAGCCTAGAAAGGCTTGTTCTGCCTCGGGGAAAGGACAGAGCTAGCTGGTTCCCAGTCATCTCCTCAGCCAAGCTGGAGGCCTGGGTCAGGTGGAGAAGGCTGACTGGTGGCCTGTCCCTGCCCTTCGTGGTGCACCCAGGCCTAGAGCCTGGAACACACACACTTCCTGGCACAAGGACCCTTTCCTTAGACCTCTGTCCTCTGTCACTGAGTTACCTTGAACTCCTATGGCCTCAAAAGCAGGAAGGTTCTGTAAACTGTAGGGTGCTGTTCATGTATGAGAATAGTTACCTCCAACCTTGAGACCAGTCCCTAAGAATTTTAGATTTATTGAATGCACACAGAAACATTGACTACAGAAGGGCGGGAGGGGGGAGACTGGAGAGATGGCTCAGAGGTGAAGAGAGCACTGGCTGTTCTTTCAGAGATCCTGAGTACAATTCCCAGCAACCACATGGTGGCTCACAACCAATCTGGTGCCCTTTTCTGGCCTGCAGGCACACATGCTCTATACATAATAAATAAATAAATCTTTTTAAAAAATAAATAAAATAAATAAATAATAAATAAACAAACAGTAAACTGGCCATGGTAGCACACATCTTAATCCCAGCACTCAGGAGGCAGAGGCAGGCAGATCTCTGGGAATCTGAGGCCAGTGTGGTCTACAGAGCGAGTTCCAGGATGGTCAGGGCTACACAATAGAGACCTCGACAAAAAGAAAAAGGATAGTGAATAAGCTCCTGGAACACAGAGAATGGAAACGGTTTGTCCTTCTGGGGACTGAAGGGTACAATTGGAGACCAAATACAGGGCCTTGTGCTCTCAAGGTCTACCTAGGGCTACCACTGGGCTAAATCCCCATCTCCCCAGAGGGATGTTTTAGTATGTGTCATGGGAGAGGGGGTTTCAAGACAGGCTGGCCTTGATCTCAGAGACCCATTTGCCTCTGCCTCCCAAGTGCGGGGATTAAAGGCTTGCGCCACCATCACCAGGCGACACTGGGTTTGTATGTGTGTGGAGCTGGGGACTAAGCCCAGAGTTGGTACCTGCAAGCGGACACCACCAGTCTCCACTCTGGTGTATTCCCAGTCCTTGGCGCTTTGAGATAAGCCCTCAACAGTTCTAAGTTTATCTCAGCTTGGCCTTGAACTTGCAGCTTAGCCCAGGCATGCCTCAAACACTGGTTTGTACATGGGGGGGGGGGGGGAAGATGTATTGGGAGCTGTTGCTCATCACCCAGACTGGCTTAGAATCACTATGTTGTCTGGGCCAGGCTGCAAACTTGGAGCATCTTCCTGCCTCAGCCTCCTAGATGCTGGGATTGCAGGTGACTTCAGGGATAGGTCCATGGAGATGTAAGAAAGATACGGGGAATTAAGGGTGTTAGTGGGAAAAGGCAGAGTCCACTTAGGCCTTTGAGGTCACATGGTTGTGTCAAGACTTCCTGCAGGAGGGGGAAGGGAGAAAGGGCCTTGTCTTGGATGGGTGGGACCAGATGAGGAGGCAACTGGAGCTTGGAGAATGGGGCTTGATCTGAGAACATTGTAGAGCTCTCTGGAAGAGCTTAGCCATCTTCTGTGTTAATCAACCAGGGCAGTTATGGCTCTGGGTCAGAGAGGAATAAAGGGCTTGCTTGCTTTTTTTTTTTCTAGGGAGGGAACCTGAGGTCTTGCTTATGCTAAGCAAACATTCCACCTCTGAGCTATCCCTTAGCCCTTCCCTGTTTTTTTATTAAAAAAAAAAAAAAGAAAGAAAGAAAAAAGAAAAAAGGTGAATATGGATTCCAGGAAGCTGACAGCAGAGAATTTCCCAATGGCCTGGGTCATTTTCATGTTCACCTTTTTATTTCTTTGTTTTTCATTAACTTTTGTACTAAGTGTACGAAATAATGGGTGTGATGACATTTTCATATACTTTATATCATTGTCCTTTGCCCATATTCACACCCATCCCCCTTCCTCATGCCTCTCCCAAATGACTTTTTTTCTTAAAGTGCCTAGCATGCTAGACAGGAGCTATTACACTGTGCAGCAGCCTCCCCAACACTTTGCCTTCCAGACTTGAGTAGACCGTAACTGCAATGTCTTGTCTGTCTGTCCTTCTTTCTTCCTTGCTTTCTTTCCTTTTTTGGTTTTTCGAGTTAGGGTTTCTCTGTGTAACACTCCCTGACTATTCTGGAACTCACTCTGTAGACCAGGCTGGCCTTGAACTCACAGAGATCCGCCTGCCTCTGCCTCCCGAGTGCTGGGATTAAAGGCCTGCACTGGCACCACCCAGCTGCCATGTGTTGTCATACGTGCACAGGACAGAGGTCATCTGTGTTTTCTCCCGTCACGCTGCAGCTCAGGCATGACACAGGAGAAACCAGTTAGTCCTCTTCTACTTGCCTGCACCCTTGGTCCATTTACCTTTTGTTCCTATCTTCCGCTTGTTTCCTAAGGGATGCTGAGTGAGTGTGTGTTATATGTACAGCCCCTGTGTTTTAGCACGTGGAGGTCAGAGGTCAACATCAGTGTCGTCCTCGGTCACTCTCCACCTTATTTTCTGAGACAGGGTCCCTCGCTGAATTTGGAAGGCTAAGCTAGCTGCCTGCCTCTGTCTCCCTGGGGTCCGGATTACAGATGCATGTCCTGTTCCCGCACAGGCTCCTGCAGCCTTCAGGTGGGTTCTGGGCATCTGGTCTTGACCAGGTCTGAGATGCTTACCAACTGTGCCATCTCCCCAGCCCCTTCTTCCATATGAACTCTTTCTGTAGTGAGACTTTCTCATTGTGAAAGATGTTCTTCTGTTACAGCCCAGAGGCTGTCTCTCCCCCACAGACTCCCACCCTCTCCTTGGTGACTCCAGGAATGTGGACAAAGGGTAGGAACGCAGGATCCAGGATCGGGGCAAAGAGGGAAGGAACGCTGCAGCCCGCACGCTGGGTCTACCCCTCCTAAACAAAGAATGCCACCTACAGCCCTTGACTCACCAGCCCTCTGTCAGGAAGTGGCTTCTGACAGCCTGCCTCTCAGCAGGGCTGCCCCGCCCAGCCCCACCCTAAAGCACATTTGGAAACAGCAACCCGAAGGTGAAGAATAATGAGCCTTTACTCTGAAAGGGAGGTCAGAAGGCTGGAGCCAGAGCCTGGACTGGAGCCAGAGCCTCGACAAGCATTTCTCTAGGGTCTCCAGGAGGGGCTTGTCCAGCGCACCCTTCCTTGTCCTGTAGGAAGAACAAAGGGTCTTAGTTGCCCCCCAGGTTCCTCACCCTCCAGGCTGGCTCCAAGCCCCAGCTCTGCTTGCCCCACAAACCTGTCAGACTTGAAATAGAGGAAGGGAAAAACAAAACAAACACCTCCAGTAAACTGCAGGGCGTGTGGATGAATCGAGATTTTGTTTTTAAGGAATATCATGTGTCCACCTCTGTTTACCCGGTTGGCATGCCCCGTGGTACGGAAGGACCCTGGCACTGGGCCCAGACCTCCCCCTTGGGCAGTGGGAGGAACTGCAGCTCACACAGCCTGGTCCACCCATCACCTGGTGTCTGTGGAACTCCCTTCTTGTTCCTTTGGGGTTACAGCTATCACCTCACGCAGGGCCCAGCAACCGCCCAGTCCGTGGTGGCCTTCTTGTCCATAACCCGCCTCTTGGTTCTCACTGGACACTTGCATGGATTCTTCTAAAACACAAACATGGTCATGTTCTCCACGTCCAGTTCTAGAGATGAGGCCACATTCCTAAATGTGATATTTAAGGAATTCTTTCCTTAAGAAAAAATGTTTTTTTTCTTAAAACATTTTTTTCTTAAAAAAAATCTTTTCTTAAAAGAAAAACAAGTTTTTTACATTTATTTGTTTGTGAATTTGTTTTATTTGGCAGGGGAAACAGCACATAATGTGGGCTTCAGACTTTCAAGAGTCTATTCCCGCAGGGCAGTGGTGGCTCATGGATCTCTGTGAGTTCAAGGCCAGCCTGGTCTAGAAAGTGAGTTCCAGAGAAACCCTTTCCAAGAAAAAAAAAAGAGTCTATCTATTAGTTTATTCTCTCTGCTTCCCATGTGTGCTCTGGAGAGAGCAGCAGCCAATAAGTCACCTCACCAGCCCCCAGTCCTCCTGTTTCCCTTTTTCCGTCGCCAGCCACCCTGAACTTTCAAATCTCCAAACTAGTCCTGTATGAGTTTACACATTAGTCAAGCCTATCCCCAGTGTTTGCCCCTCCAGCTAGCATTTATTGTTCAAACCTCAGAAAAACTGTCTATCCTTGTCCAGCAAGCCTGAGCCAGGTTAGGCCCACCACCGCTAGTCTCCCAGGTAAGCCTGAG
This sequence comes from Arvicola amphibius, assembly GCF_903992535.2. Taxonomy (NCBI): domain Eukaryota; kingdom Metazoa; phylum Chordata; class Mammalia; order Rodentia; family Cricetidae; genus Arvicola; species Arvicola amphibius. Next base: position 50,830,432 of record NC_052053.1, on the reverse strand, counting down.
CCAGGTTAGGCCCACCACCGCTGGTCTCCTCAGTGCTCTAAACTCTTCCTTCATGACAGTCAGCACATTCCAAGATTCTTTATTGTGTGTATGGTTATCTGTGGAACTAGAGCATCCTCTCTGAGGACTAGGACTGTCTTCACGTAACATCCTAACAAGATTGAGTGCATACCCCCCAGTATGCACAAACCATTGGTGACGAGAGGCCCGCTTGCCCCTGGAAAGCTGTGTAGTATAGCGCCTGTGGCGGTCATGTCCACCTCACTTGACAGCAAAGAAAGTCTCTGCCAATAGGGACTGCTCACACAACTCCAGGAATGGGGACTCACTGCCTTTCTAGGCTGTGGTTTCATAGGTAGACCCAACAACACAGAAGTCAGGCAGGGAGCTGCTGAAGTGCCAGCAAGTGCTCAGAGAGTAAGGAAGGCATGAGGACATACAACCCAACCTAAACTCCCACACTGGGCACTGGCTTTCCCATCCTCTGCCTCACTGAACCTTCACCACCACTTGAGGACCCACATCTAATGGAAGACAAAACAGGCTCAGGGATGCTTTGACTTGTCTAAAGTTTCAAAGTGAGAAGGGATGAAGGGTTGAGATGTAGTTCAGAGGTAGACACATTTTTGGCAGGCATGAAACCTGGATCCCATCTTTAATACCAGAATTGGAAGCTGGTTGGTGGTGGTGCATGCCTTTAATCCCAGGACTCGGGAGACAGAGGCAGGAGGATCTCTGTGAGTTCAAGGCCAACCTGGTCTACAGATTGAGTTCCAGGACAGCCAAGGCTACACAGAAACTTTGTTTAAAGAAAAAACAAAACAAACAAACAAACCAGCAACAACAAAAATCAAAGACCAAAATTGGAGGAGAGGAGACCCTCACTTCATACAGCTCTGGCTGCTTCAGAGCTGCAAGGTGCCACACCTCACACCTCCTACTGGTTTTTGGTTTTGTTTTTCATTCGCAATGATGTTTTGCCTGCATGTATGTCTGTGTGAGGGTGGTAGATCTTGGAGTTACAGACAGTTGTTATTTGCCATGTGGGTGCTGAGAAATGAACTCGGGTCCTCTGGAAGAACAGTAAGTGTTCTTAACTACTGAACCATCTCTTCAACCAACCCTACACCTCCTACCTTTATGGCCAGTTCTATCCCTTCATCCATTTCTCAGGACCAACATAGGACTCTCTTCCCACTATACCATGTCCACGTGTCATAGGAACACTTTCTACACACACACACACACACACACACACATTTTCAAAACAGGGTCTCTCTGTAGCTTTGGAGCCTGTCCTGGAACTTGCTCTGTCCTCAAACTCACAGAGATCCGCCTGTCTCTGCCTCCCAAGTGCTGGAATTAAAGGCGTGCGCCATCACTGCCCAGCCAAACACTTTCTATATTGATGGCTATTCATCTACTAATTTTTTGGAGGGAGGGAGATCACACATAGCCCAGACTGGCCTCAGATTCACCATACAGTTGAGAAAGATGACATCGAACTTCCGTTCCTCATGTCTTCACTCCTAAGTGATCATAGGCATGCATCTCAAACCCAGGCTCATGTGGTACTGGAGGTCAAACCCAGGTCCTTCCTACATGTTAGGTAAAGCCTTTCACCAACTGAGATACCCAGGTGCCTAATCCACTTTTACTTTCTGAGACAGGGTCTCACTACGCTGCCATGGAACTCACAGATACCCTCCTGCCTCTGAATATCAAATGCTGAGATTACAGGCTTCCACCACCATGCCTGGTTTTGTCTACTAACTTGGAGGTGGAAGGGATGTTTGTTTTGCTGCACTGGGGGCTGAGCCCCTGCCTCAGAGAACTCTAGACGTGCACTCTGTCTTCAGCCCCCCCTTTAGTTTGAGACAAGGTCTCAGTAAGCTATCAGGGCAGGCCTTGAGCTCTCAGACCTTCAGGGTAGCTAGGATTGCAGGTTTGCTCCATCAACCCAAGCAGGTTGTTTTGTTGTTGTTGTTGTTGTTGTTGTGTTGTGTTGTTATGTTTTATTTGTAAGAGAGCCTCACTATGTATCGTATCACAGACTCGTCTCAAATCCACTACGGAACAAATATGACTTTGAACTCTTGATCCTTGAGCCTCCACCTCTCAAATACTGGGATTAGAGATGTTTGGCCCGGTGCCCAATTTCATAACAATTTCTGAGAATAAAGTTCTAGAAGTGAAATTGCTGGGCTGCACCTCCTCCTGAGGCTGACAACTGAGGTGACTGCGGCAGTCAGGGTTCCTTAGTCACTTCCCACGCATTGTCTTCCGTCTCTCGTCAAAAAAAGTCCTGCAGGTCAGGTCACTGTGCCTCAGACACAAATCTTACCACTCATCACCACGTTCTCCAGAGGGAGAGCCCTAAAAACGCAGCAGGTCTGAGGCTGGTGCGCCCTGGGAGCTGTGTGCCGCTAAGCCCACTGGCACTGGGCAACCCCTCCCAGTTCCTTCCCACCAGTAAGGGGTAGGAATCAGGCCCCATCAACCCACACCCCACACACCTCTTCCATGTTAGCCTTGGTTTCCTGCTGGGCCACAGCTGTCCCTCACCAGCGGGTGACTCAGAGCCTTCCAGGATGGCAGTGCTGCCAGCCCTGCCCAGCCCTCTGGGCGGGTGACTAAGCTTGTGGTAAAGCTGGGCTGAGCTCCCGGGGCAGGCGGGGCTCCTCTACCATCCTGGCCCTCCTTCCTCTATTCCTTTGGTCTTGCTGATTTCTGCCTTCTGGGCCTTGGCCTTCCTCACAGAATGAGGACAATCTTCACTCCAAAAAGTTTTTCCCTAGCACCCAGTGTCCTAAGGGGACTGAGAATGGATGGATACTATCTTTTGGGAGAAGGCAAAGGGCAAGTGGGAGAGAGGTGGCAGGGAGAGCCCTAGAGCCAGTGTAAATGACCAGGTGGGATTCAGAACTAGGAAGCTGGCAAGGGCTGGACCACACCCTTCCCCTACATGATGTCTCTGTGAGAACTAGGAAACGCAGGGCCAAGAATCTGGGCCAGTCTGGTCCCAGGGCCCCAGCTGGCTTGGCAGGTGCGGCAGGCGGGACTCAGCCCCTGTCACCCGCTCCTCCAGTCACACTCGTCCAGGGTGCCTTGGGTGAGGAGACTGGGGACATTTAGAAATGGCTTCTCGGGGCTCTTTGGGTCGTTACTGTTACCATGCACTGGAGGGCATCCAGGTTGCACTGTTGGATCCGGAACGAGGGATGCTATGTTTGCATTTACTAAGAGGCCAGTCCCATAGTGATCTTGCCACACTGACATGGGGATGACACTGAGCAGGCTCGTGTGCCGGGCTTTGGGACTTGCTCTTGGTTTGTTTTAGTTTCTAGAGCTATTTTATTTTATGTCTGTGAGTGTTCTGTCTGCATGTATGTGCGTGCACCACAGGGGTGCCTGTTTCCCTCGCAGGTCAGAAGGGCTACATGTCACATTCCCTGGAACTGGAGTTACAGATGGCTGGGAGCTGCCACGTGGGTGCTGGGAACCAAACCCAGATCCTCTGCAAGAGCAGCCATGCTCCCAACCGCTGAGCCATCTCTCGGGCTCTCAGGTGTGTTGTTACTGTCATCGGTCCCATTCTGCAGATGAAGAGACTAATGCTGAGAGCAGGGATATGGATCACAGGAGTGGGAATCAGGAAGTAGTCTGCTTTCCGACCTTTAGGCCCTGACTGGTGGGACAAAACTTGATCCATATAATGGATGTGGAACTGGCTTGACAATGCAGGCATACGGACTGCTCCCCAGCCCATCACCGTGAAGCCACACAGACCTCTGCGTTTTAGCTTGTCAGTCAGCATCCTTCCCATGCAACACAACATCAAGCGCTGCCTACCTCCTTCCTGCTTAGCAGTGCCTCTGACCTTCACAGCAGTCCCCCTGGGTCCCTGTCACATGTCTCCCTGGACCTCCAAAGAGTCCCAGAGACTAGAAATCGTCCCTCTCTGGTACCTAGGAGACCATCGGCTATACTTGGGTGACTGGTGATCCTGGACTTTGGTTTGTATAAATGGACCCTGAAGTCCATCTGAACTCCTCACTATAGGAGCCTGGGCCAGCCACTGTTGACAGCTCATGGGTGCAGGTACTGGGGTCTAACTTGGAGGTACAGTTAGAACCCATTACATGAGGCAAGCACTCCACCACGGAGCTCCAGCCCTGCCAGATGCTAATGCTGGCAGCTGGAGGGCAGAGAGGGCCCTGACTGGAGTCCCTCACTGGGAGGGCATATCTCAAGGCAGGAAGGCATTGAGGGAGGTGGCAGCATGCAAAACAGGCCATCAGGGAGAGAAGCTGTGCCACAGGTGCACCAGCTAGACTGCCAAGGCCTGATTTGTGAAAATCCTCCCTGAGGCTGCTCCTGAGGCTGCTCCCAGTGGGGGAGAAGGAGCCCTCTGGGCTCTGGCAAGGCCAGAGGCGGATCTGGGGAACAAGGTCAGACACTCCATGCCTTTGTTTCCTTTCTCTTTCTTTAGTTTGCTTTTACAAACAGGCCCAGCTTTCAGTAGGTAGCAGGTTGGTAGTCAGGGGCTCATGTAGCTCAGGCAGACTTCAAACTTACCAGGTAACCAAGATGATTTTCCCGTCCGTACCTCCCCAGTGCTGGGCATGCTAGGCAAATACTTTTCTCAGAGAGTCTTAAAATATGATTTGGGCTGGGTGTAGTAGTACATATTTTGGGAAGCGGGGACAGGAGGATCACTGAAAGACAGAGGCCAGCTTAGGCTGTGTAGTGACTTCCAGGACAGCCCGGGTTACATGCTAGCTGTTTGTATGTGTACATGCATGTATGTATCATGTTATCTCTTCTGCTTGTATAAAACACTTCCAGAAACCGAAAGTTCTCCCTGACAGGCTACATTGCTTCAAAGATAATCTTTTTTTATTTTTATTTTTTAAGAATAGGGTCTCGGGGGCTGGAGAGATGGCTCAGAGGTTAAGGATGCTGACTGCTCTTCCAGAGGTCCTGAGTTCAATTCCCAGCAACCACATGGTGGCTCACAACCATCTACAATGAGATCTGGTGCCCTCTTCTGGCCTGCAGTCATACATGGAGGCAGAACACTATATTGTCTACATAATAAATAAAATCTTAAAAAAAAGAATAGGGTCTTAGGGCTGGAGAAAAGGCTCAGTGGTTAAGAACACTCTCTGCTCTTCCAGAGGACTTGGGTTCAATTCCCAGCACCCACATAGCAGCTCATCACAGTCTGTAACTCTAGTTGAGGTGATCCAATGCTCTCTTCTGGCTTCCATGAGCACCAGGCACACACGTGATATAGACATACATGCAGGCAAAACACTCATATACATTAAATTATTTTTAATTAAAAAAATAGGGTCTTTATGAATGTTTTGGAACTTGCTATATAGAATAGACTGGTTTTGAATTCACAGAGATCCACTTGTCTCAGCCTCCAGAATGCTAAAATTGAAGGTATATGCCACTATGCCTGGAGATAACCATTCCTTTTTGTTTTGTTTTTAGAGACAGGGTTTCTCTGTGTAACAGTCCTGGCTGTCCTGGAACTCGCTCTGTAGACCAGGCTGGCCTCAAAGTCACAGAGCTCTGTCTGCCTCTGCCTCCCAATTGCTGGGATTAAAGGCGTGTGACATCCCAGCCCAGCTGAGATAACCACTCTTTTGACATTTATCACAATAAAACAACTTCGTTTGTCCTAGAAGTTCATTAAATAGGATTAAACAATAATGCAAAGTTATTATTATATATTTTTGGAGACAAGGTTTCACTATGTAGCCCTAGCTAGCCTGGAACTCTCTAAGTATACCAGACTGTCTTCAAACTCACAGAGATCCATTCTGGCCCTGGCTCCTGAAGGCTGGGATTCAGGGCCTGGGCCACCACACCTGGCTGTTTTGTTCTGGCTGGCCTCTTGCCCAACAGTGTTCCTGAGGGGAATGCATGCTGCCGCCTGCTGGTAGTCCCCTCCTTCCCACTGCTTTAATGTTCTATGTGTGGACACACTACAGAGTCTCTCTAGATCTAGTCTCCTGTTGATGGATATTTAGGTTTGGAGCTATGAATACTTCGTGACTGTGTGTCTAGAAGTCTTATGATGAGCACACATTTTCATTTGTCTTGCATCAATAGCCAAGGATGGAAATTTTTGCTCATAGAGGAAGTACTTGTGTTACTAGAAATCACCAAACTTCTTTTTCAACTGCCTGTCCTACCTCACGCCCACATGAACGCTGCATGATCCCTCTAGCTGCTCCATAGACCTGCCAGCCTTCGTCACTGTGGGCCGTTCATGCTAGCTCCTCTGAGGGCACACAGTGCAATTCACGCTGGCTCTGTCCCCCCCCCCCCCACCTGTTGTTTTCAAGGTCTCGTGTAACCCAGGTTAGTATAAAGTCCCTATATTGGGGTGGATGAAGGATGACTTTAAGTTCCTGATCCTCCTGCCTCCACCTTCAGAGTGCTGGGAGTGCAGACATGTACTGCCACCATCTGGCCAGTTACTACACATATATGTCTGAGGTGTTAGGGATCGAACCCACGCCTCACACATGTCAGGCAAGTGCCTGCCACCAAGATACACCCAAGCCTTCTCTCATTCATTTAGCAACTGTTTTTAATCCATGTTACAAAGGAGCCGAAGGATCAGCCAGACAGACTGACTTGGAAGAGAAACGTCTGATAGAAGCAGGAGAGTAGAGGACAGCAAGGACCCTCAGAGATGCTCAGGGTGTCCAATGGGTAGGGGAGGGACAGACCTTAGTCTGAAGTCCTGGCCATCCCCAAAGGCAGGCTGGGTAGCACAGAGGCCGCTAAGGTGGTGGAAGGTGAAGTGGGGGCTGCCCACGAGAGACCCGAGGACTATGATCAGAAGCCTGGCGACACCCTAAGCAGAAAAAGACTAAGGAAACAATAGAGCCCTGGGCCAGCAAGATGGCTCAGTGGGTAAAGGTGCTTGCTGCCAAGCCTGACAACCTGAGCTGGATCCCCAGACTTGACAGAAGGGAACAAACAACTCCTGACTGCTACATACGTGCGCGCACACACACAGGCACACAGGCAGACACAACACATACAAAATAAATGAATAAAATGTAATTAAAAATAAATAAAGGGGCTGGAAAGATAACTCAGCGATTAAGAGCACTGACTGCTCTTTCAGAGGTCTTGAGTTCAAATCCCAGAAACCACATAGTGTCTCATAATCATCTATAATGGGATCTGATGTACTCTTCTGGCATGTAGGTGTACATGCAGATAGAGCACTCATCTACATAAAATAAATAATTTTAAAAGGAGATTTATTTATTTGTGTATGTATGTATGCATGCATGCATGCTGCATGCGTGCATGTATATATGTATGTATGTATGTATGTATGTATATATGTATACAGTGTTCTGGAATTTATGACTACATGCCAGAAGAGGGCACCAAATCTTGTTATAGATCATTGTGCACCACTATGTGGTTGCTGGGAATTGAACTCAGGACCTCTGGAAGAGCAGCCAGTGCTCTTAACCTCTGAGCCATGTCTCCATCTCCAGCCCTATAAATAAAATTTAAATAAATAAATAAATAAATAATGGAGCCTGTAGAGACGGCTCAGCTATTTAGCTTATTTATGGTTCTTGCACAGGACCTGTACGTATTTCATACCTAGCACCCACGGTGGACGGCTCACAACTACCTGTAACTTCAGTTCAGGGGATCAGAATCCTCTTCTGACCTCCACAGGTTCCTGCATACACATGGTACACATAAACTCAAGCTGGCTCACACACATATGTATGTAAAATAAATCTAAAAAAGCATAAATAAATAAATAAATAAATAAGATCAGAGTCCAGACTTTCAGATTCCAGGTGCCCAGGGCTTGATTTACAGTCCAGTTTCCCCTCCGCTGGCCTTGGAGTCGAGGCCACCTGGGCACCAGGCTGTAGCAATGTCCCAGGAGACCATTGCTGTATGAATCATGCTCTTCCCTACTCCAGTGTCCAACTTCAGGCTGCCTCATAGACCAGGAAGGTGTGACCCCTCAAATGCTCTCTAAGTCAGACAAACTCATCATTGCTGCCAGGGAGAACTTTGGTGGCCTCACACCTTGGTTTGTCTGAGAACTTGAGGGGAGGGAGCCATTGTTTAAGTCCTCCCCCAGGGCAGGAATTTTAGCAGCAGTGACTTGGGACTTGTTCAGACATAGACGCAGCAGCTTACAAGGATGGAAACTGAGGCAGAGGCCTTCCAGGTCCTTTGCCCCTACAATCCCATGTGCACCCCACCCTAGGGTCAGCAGAATTCCACAGCAGTCAGAGGTGGTCAAACACCTGTGACCCCAGCGTTAAGGAGGCTGAGGCAGGAGGCTGAAATACACAGTGAGATTCTGGTTAAAGACAGCAACAGGTCTTGTTACTATGCCATCACATGCCTTCTTACTTAGCAGCTGCCTAAGGGCAGCAACTCTCTGATCTGGTAGCAAAGCTGCCTGGGCCAGATCAAAAAGGGAAAGGAGAGGGATTTTTGCTGATGGCTGCATGGCAGAGGTAAGGCCCTCTGACGAGGTGACAGTGCTGGCCAGACAGTCCATGAGAAGGGTGGTGAAGAGTCCAGACTTTAGGATGATAAAGCCATAGGAGAGTGGGGCAAGGTGGCTCAGGCCATAATCCCAGGTGTAGGTAAGAGGGTCAGGAGTTTAACTCATCCTCAAGTACATATCGAGTTTGAGGCCAGCCTGGGCTACATGGAACCCTGTCCCAATAATAAACAGATAGATACCGAGTGAAGTTGTAGGAAAAGGAAGCAAGGGAGGTGCCTAACATTTAGGGTGCAAAATTTGAGGGAGTGTGGCAAAACCTCAGTAATCAAGACAAATCATTATCTAGTGCAAAATGTATTCATAATATACACGCATATTGCAGTGCTGGAGATACAAATCCAGGTCATGAATACTAGGCCAAAGTTGTGGAACTGCTAGCTGGAGAGATGGCTGAGTGGTTAAGAGCCCTGGTTGCTCTTTCAGTCTTGGGTTCAAGTCTCATCACCTACATGGGCAGTAACTCCAGTTCCAGGAGGCACAATACCCTTTTCTGGCTTCCCTAGGTGTCAGGCAAGTGGTGCCCAGACTTACATCTAGACAAAACACCCATATGCATAAAAATTTATTTTTTCTTTTTTTTTTGAGACAGTGTTTCTCTGTGTAGCTTTGGAGCCTGTCCTAGAACTCACTCTGTAGACCACACTCACCTCAAACTCACAGAGCTCCACCTGCCTCTACTTCCCGAGGGCTGGGATTAAAGGTGTGCACCGCCACCGCCCCACAATAATTTTTTAAAGCTATGTATTTACTTATTTATTGACTTATTTTGTGTGTATGTACTTGTGTGGCCACGAACATGTCGTGGCATCAGTGCCTATGTCAGAGGAGACTTGCAGAAGTCGGTTCTCTGGTTCTCTCCCTCTACCGTGTGGGTCCTGGAGACAGAATTAAAGTTGTCAGTGGTGACTTCAAGTGCCAGAACCTGAAAAACTATCTGGTGAACTAATATTTTCAAAAGCTAAAATTATTAGAAATAACTCCTTAATGCCTAAAGGAATTTATGTCAACGTGCTACAGAGACACCTGTGTGTCCATGTTTATATAGAACAACTCAAAATACAAGGTATGGAACCAACTGCAGTGTCCACTAAAGAATGAATACAGCACCTTCACCTGCTAAGACGTCTTGCCAGCCCCTCAATGAACCTTTTTTCAGCCATTAAGAACAAAATCCTGGCAATGCAATGGAACTGAAGAGCAAGTAGGACAGACTGGAGATCATGCTGTTATCTGGAATAAGCCAGACTCCGAAAAAGATGCCACAGGTTTTCTCTTGTGTCCCAGTGACATGGCGAAATACATCAAGAAGTATGGCAGGTTTAATCCCAGCACTTGGGAGGCAGAGGCAGGCGGATCTCTGTGAGTTCGAGACCAGCCTGGTCTACAAGAGCTAGTTCCAGGACAGGCTCTAAAGCTGCAGAGAAACCCTGTCTTGAAAAACAAAAACAAAAACAAAAACAAAAACAAAAACAAAAAAAAAAGAAGTACAGCAGGGAAATATAGGACCAGCCATGGTGCCGCCTTCTGGAGAATGGTGAAGAAAATCGAAATTGGCCAGCAAGCCAAGTACAGTTGCCTCTTCTCTGGTAAGAGAAGACAGGGCCGTGTGCAGCACCTGTTTCAGGGGTTTGCACGAAAACGGTGACTGGTGGGGTCCTGGGCCTTCATCACCACCTCTGCTGTCACGGTCAAGTTGGCCTCCAGAGGCCTGAAGGAACTGACGGACCAGGAGAAGTGTGGCCACCTGAAACATTCCCAGCCTGCAGCACACGGGTTGATGGATGGAACAGCAAAAAACGTAACCCAAGTGCGCCGCTCAGTGGTGAAGCCTGAGATCCTACTTAGTTCCCAATGGTCCGAGAAGCCCCCAGGCTCCGGCCGTTCCTCCTGCCACCGGCAGATGGCGGGGTCAGTCTACGTCTGGACAGTGGTTTCCCACTGGGTCTCCTCTTTCCAGAGCTGTGACATGAAAGAGAATGCTGATAGGGTTCCAGGGACAGGCTAGTCATCCACCACTCTCCATTAAGAGTGTGTGTGTGTGTGGGGGGGGGGGGTCTCAGATTTCCTCTTTCGACTTCTCTGTCACCCTCAGTATCTATCCATATACCCATTTAGAAGGACCAGACACCAGAATGAAAGAGACCTATGAGTTTTTAATACAGAGACGTTCTGTCTTATAGTCACCCTAATGTTATAGCTGCTTATATTTTACTATTATTTAGTCTGTTTGTATGTTCAAACAACGTTTTGTGTAACTCAGGCCAGCCCTGACCTCACTAGGTAGCCAAAGTTGTCCTTATTTTTTTTTTTTTGTTTTGTTTTGTTTTGTTTTGTTTTGTTTTTCGAGACAGGGTTTCTCTGTAGCTTTGGAGCCTGTCCTGGAACTAGCTCTTGTAGACCAGGCTGGCCTCGAACTCACAGAGATCCGCCTGCCTCTGCCTCCCGAGTGCTGGGATTAAAGGCGTGCACCACCACCGCCCGGCAAGTTGTCCTTTTTTTATTGATATTTATTGAGCCCAACATTCTCTGCTCTGCTCCCTGCCTCTTCCCCCTTCAATCCTCCCCCAAGGTCCCCATGCTCCCATTTTACTCAGGAGATCTTGTCTTTTTATACTTTCTACTTCCCATGTAGATTAGATCTCTGTAAGTCTCTCTTAGTGTCTGCATTGTTGTCTAAGTCCTCTGGGATTGTGGTTTGTAGGCTGGCTTTCTTTGCTTTATGTTTAAAAACCACCTATGAGTGAGTACATGTGATAATTGTCTTTCTGTGTCTGGGTTACCTCACACAAAATAATGTTTTCTAGTTCCATCCATTTTCCTACAAAATTCAATCTGTCGTTATTTTTTTCTGCTGTGTAGTACTCCATTGTGTAAATATACCACATTTTCCTTATCCATTCTTCGGTAGAGGGGCACTTAGGTTGTTTCCAGGTCTGGCTATGACAAACAAAGCTGCTATGAATATAGTTGAGCACATGTCCTTGTGGCACGATTGAGCATCCTTTGGATATATACCCAAAAGTGGTATTACTGGGTCTTGAGGAAGGTTGTTTCCTAATTTTCTGAGAAATCGCCACATTGACATCCAAAAGGGTTGTACCAGCTTGCACTCCCACCAGCGATGCAGAAGTGTTCCCTTTACCTCACAACCTCTCCAGCATAAGCTGTCATCAGTGTTTTTGATCTTGGCCATTCTTACAGGTGTAAGATGGAATCTCAGAGTTGTTTTGATTTGCATTTCTCTGATGACTAGGGATGTTGAACATTTCCTTAAATGTCTTTCAGCCATTTTGGATTCCTCTGTTGAGAGTTCTCTGTTTAGGTCTGTACTCCATTTTTTTTTTTATTGGATTATGTGTTCTTTTGGTGACCAATTTTTTTTTTTTTTTTTTTTTTTTTTTTGGTTTTTCGAGACAGGGTTTCTCTGCAGCTTTTTTAGAGCCTGTCCTGGAACTAGCTCTTGTAGACCAGGCTGGCCTCGAACTCACAGATATCCGCCTGCCTCTGCCTCCCGAGTGCTGGGATTAAAGGCGTGCGCCACCACCGCCCGGCGGTGACCAATTTCTTGAGTTCTTTATATATTTTGGAGATCAGACCTCTGTCTGATGTGGGGTTAGTGAAGATCTTTTCCCATTCTGTAGGCTGTCGTTTTGTCTTGTTGACTGTGTCCTTTGCTTTACAGAAGCTTTTCAGTTTCAGGAGGTCCCATTTATCAATTGTTTCTCTCAGTGTCTGTGCTGCTGGGGTTCTATTTAGGAAGTGGTTCCCTGTGCAAATACATTCAAGTGTACTTTTCACTTTGTCTTCTATAAGGTTCAGTGTGGCTGGCTTTATGTTGAGGTCTTTGATCCATTTGGACTTGAGTTTTGTGCATGGTGATAGATATGGGTTTATTTTCATTTTTCTACATGTTGATATCCAGTTATGCCAGCACCACTTGTTAAATATGTTTTCTTTTTTCCATTTGATATTTTTTGCTTCTTTGGTTCTTTGAGACAGGGTTTCTCTGTAGTTCTGGAGCCTGTCCTGGAACTAGCTTTTGTAGACCAGGCTGGCCTCGAACTCACAGAAATCTGCCTGCCTCTGCCTCCCAAGTGCTGGGATTAAAGGCGTATGCCACCACTGCCTGGCTGCCAAAATTGTCCTTGAACTCTTAATTTTTGTTGGTTTGTCCTGGCTGTCCTGGAACTTGCTTTGTAGATCAGGCTGCCTACAGATCTAAAGATCTAGCTCTTGTAGACCAGGCTGGCCTCCAACTCACAGAAATATGCCTGCCTCTCCCTCCCAAGTCCTGGGGTTAAAACCATGCACCACCACTGCCCGGCATGGGACTTGTTCTTGCAGAGGACCTGCATTTGATTCCCAACACTTACACGGCAGTTCATTACTGCCCATAACTCCACTTCTAGGATGTACATGATACACAGACATACATGTGAGTAAAACACTCACACACATATTTAAAAATAATTTATTTTTATTTTATGTGCACTAGTATTTTGTCTACACATGTGTCTGTGTGAGGGCGTCAGATCCCGGAGTTACAGGTGTTGCTAGCTGCCATGTGGGTGCTAGGAATTGAACCTGGCTTCTCTGGAAGAACAGTGAGTGCTCTTGACTGCTGAGTCATCTCTCCAGCCCTCATACAGGTAAAATTTAAAAGTCTCTCTCTCTCTCTCTCTCTCTCTGGAAGAAAGCAGCTCAAGGCCAAGGCCAGCATTCTCTACATAGTGAGTTCTGGCCAGCCGGGGCTACATGGTAAAATTCTGTCTCAAAACAACAAACCTCAACCAACCCCTAGCCAGCCAAACAAACAAAAAACTAATATATATATATATATATATATATATATATATATATATATATATATATATATATATCATCCTATCATCCCAGTACTCCTGGAGGCTGAGGCAGGAGGATCGGAGTTTGCTGCTACCCCAGGCTGTATGGTAAGACCTTTTACATACATGACGAATAAATGAGCAGGCTCTGGGGACGGCTGTCAGTAGGGTGTTTGCTGGTAGGTATGAGGGCCTGAGTTAGGGTTCTGAACACTTTGGGTTCAGAATACAGCATGGAGTCGAACACCTTTAATCCCAGCACGCAGGAGGAGAGGTAGCATGGGGTGGGGTGTGGTGAATCTTCATGAGTTTGAGGCCAGCCTGGTC